>NW_028227271.1:61690000-62012500 GCF_978045245.1 Mus caroli
GGTATTCCTCAGTTGAGAATTCTTTGTTTAGCTCTCTGCCCCATTTTTTAATAGGGCTATTTTGTTCTTTGGAGTCTAACATCTTGATATATATATATATATATATATATATATATATATATATATACACACACACACACATATATATATATATATATAGATAGATAGATAGATATAGATATAGATATAGATATAGATATAGATATAGATATAGATATAGATATAGATATAGATATAAAATTAGCCCTTTATCAGATGTAGGGTTGGTTGGTAAGGATCTTTTCCCAACCTGTTGGTTACCTTTTTGTCTTAGTGACAGTGTCCCTTGCCTCACAGAAGAAGCTTTGCCATTTATGAGGTCCCATTTGTCTTGATCTTAGAGCATAGACTACTGGTGTTCTGTTCAGGACATTTTTTCCTGTGCCCATGTGCTCAAGGGTCTTCCCCACTTTCTCTTCTATTAGTGTGCCTGGTTTTATGTGAAGGTCCTTGATCCACTTGGATTTGAGCTTTGTACAAGGAGATAAAAATGGATCGATATGCTAACTGCCAGTTGAGACATTACCGTTTATTGAAAATGCTCTCTTTTTTTCCACTGGATTGTTTTAACTCCTTTGTCAATGATCAAGTGACCATATAGGTGTGTGAGTTCATTTCTGGGACTTCAATTCTATTCTATGGATCTACCTGCCTGTCACTGTAAGGAGCCGTCCTCACATTCGCCATTACAAGATGGCGCTGATGGCACTGACACCCGTGTTCTAAGTAGTAAACAAGCAAGCTGCACATGTGCCGGGGTAGCTTTCCACGCCATGTGCTCTGCCTTTCCCGTGACGACAACTCCGGCCGATGGGCTGCAGCCAATCAGGGAGCAACACGTCCGAGGCGGAGGACAGTCCTCCATAAAAGGGAGAGGGCTCCGCCATCTCGCTCTCTCTCTCTCTCTCTCTGGCTCCCTCTCTGGCTCTCTTCTCCACTGGCTCCTGATGGGGTAAGCAATAAAGCTTGTGCCGCATAAGATCCCGGTTGCCCTGAGCATGTTCTTACCAGGGGACACAAAAGCGGGCAATAAATGGCGCCGAAACCCGCGAGCTACTGCATCACGGGGAAGGAGCGGATAATGAAGTGTTCCCGCAAAACAGACTGTTGAGAAGGATCCGGCATGGGTTCAGAACTCTTCAGCTGGGGAACGGAGCGGAACCAGAACTGTGGGGATGGGATGCGCGTTACAGCTTTACAAGGTATGTCTGGTCTTGAACTTTCTCTAGTGTTAAAAGCCTTTTTGTTCCTTTTCATATGTCAACAAGTGGTTAAGACAGGGTGGAGAATTCTGAACAAAATTCAAGACAGTCTATCAGAAGTAAAGCGGGAAGAGAGAGCAGGAAAAAAGAGGAAACATGGTGCACCAAATAAGTATACAGGCCTTTCCACGGGTCTTGAATCCGAGGAAAAGTTAATGTCAGGGAAAAATACCTGGGGAGAGATTAGAAGGAAAGAGGAGAAAAGAGATGAGTTTAAAGAGCCAGTTCTTAGTAGCTGTGAATCAGATAAAGAAATTAGCCCTTCTGAGAAAACAGACTTGGAGGAGGGAGCAGCTCGTTATGAGAGAGAAATGCGAGCTTATAGGTCAAGAAAAAAGCCAAAAGCAGCTGGCAAAGTCCAGCTTGCTGCTCGGCCTCCAGGCAGTTGGCTTCAAGGTCATAGTGCACCTCCGCCCTATGTGGAGCCCCCGCCCTGCATAGTACATCAGCCCTGCGCAGAGAGGCAGTGCGCAGACTCGTTCATTTCAAGAGAGAAACAAAGAAAGATGCAACAGGCATTTCCGGTCTTTGAAGGAGCCGAGGGTGAGCGTGTTCATGCTCCGGTAGAGTACAGGCTTGCCGGCATGGCACTAACTCCTGCCGACTGGCAAATGATTGCAAAAAGCCGCTCTCCCCAATATGGGCAAATATACGGAATGGAGAGCTCTATGGCAAGAGGCTGCACAAACGCAGGCCCGAGCAAACGCTGCTGCTTTGACTCCAGAGCAGAGAGATTGGACTTTTGACAGGTTCAAACCTTGGCAGCCACATCTAATGATTGGGCAGTTTTAGTTACCTCCTTTTCAGGACAAATAGATAACCATTATCCAAAACATCCAATTTTACAGTTTGCCCAAAATCAATCTGTTGTGTTTCCACAAATAACAGTAAGAAACCCACTTAAAAATGGGGTTGTGGTATATACTGATGGATCAAAAACTGGCATAGGTGTCTATGTGGCTAATGGTAAAGTAGTATCCAAACAATATAATGAAAATTCACCTCAAGTGGTAGAATGTTTAGTGGTTTTAGAAGTTTTAAAAACCTTTTTAGAACCCCTCAATTTTTTAGAAGTGGCTGGAGTGATTAAGCCTTCCAGTGAAGTTGCCAATATTTTTCAGTAGATACAATTAGTTTTGTTTGCCTCTCCTTTAACTGGAGAAAAGGCCTCACATGTGATTCAACATTGCCTTGAGGCATGGAGTGCTTGGGGAAAACCCAAACTACTTAAGACTGATAATGGACCAGCTTATACATCTCAAAAATTCCAACAGTTCTGCCGTCAGATGGACGTGACCCACCTGACTGGACTTCCATCTAATAAAACAGAAAGGGGGAGTCGAGGAGGCTCTACCCCGAATACCAAGAGTGTCTGTGTCTACAGCACTTTTTACACTCAATTTTTTAAATCTTGATTCTCATGGCCATACCGCGGCTGAACGACATTGTTCAGAGCCAGATAGGCCCAAAGAGATGGTTAAATGGAAAGATGTTTTAAATAACAAATGGAAAGGCCCGGATCCTATTTTGATAAGATCCAGGGGAGCTGTTTGTGTTTTTCCACAGAATGAAGACAACCCATTTTGGATACCAGAAAGACTCACCCGAAAAATCCAGACTGACCAAGGGAATACTGATGTCCCTCGTCTTGGTGATGTCCAGTGCGATAACAACAAAGGGAGAGCAGCGTTGGGAGATACAGAATTGGACGGCTAAATTTGAACAGACCCTTTGAAAATTGAGACTTGCCCCACGCACTTGGACCTGTCCCTGACCTAAGGACTATCTTTTCAACATTTTCCTTCTTTAAAGAATGGGTGGGGGTGGAATTATTTGGAGCTGTTCTTTGCTGTGGATTAGTGTTGCTTCTCTGATTGGTCTGTAAGCTTAAGGCCCAAACTAGGAGAGACATGGTGGTTACTTCCCAGGCGCTTGCAGCACTAGAACATGGTGCTTCCCCTGATATATGGTTATCTATGCTTAAGCTATAGGTTGCTGGCCACTCAGCTCTTGCACCCCACGAGGCTAGTCTCATTGCACGGGATAGAGTGAGTGTGCTTCAGCAGCCCGAGAGAGTTGCACGGCTAAGCACTGCAGTAGAAGGGCTCTGTGGCATATATGAGCCTATTCTAGGGAGACATGTCATCTTTCAAGAAGGTTGAGTGTCCAAGTGTCCTTCCCCCAGGAAAAACGACACTGGAGCGGACCAAGACCCCTTCTGGTGATGAGCCTGGGAGGAGGTTTTGTGTACGGCTCCTTTACCTGCACACTGGGGATTTGACATCTATCTCCACTCTCATTAATATGGGTGGCCTATTGCTCTTAAATAAAAGAAAAGGGGGAGATGTAAGGAGCCGCCTTCACATTCGCCATTACAAGATGGCGCTGATGGCACTGACACCCGTGTTCTAAGTAGTAAACAAGCAAGCTGCGCATGTGCCGGGGTAGCTTTCCACGCCATGTGCTCTGCCTTTCCCGTGACGACAACTCTGGCTAATGGGCTGCAGCCAATCAGGGAGTGACACGTCCGAGGCAGAGGACAGTCCTCCATAAAAGGGAGAGGGCTCCGCCATCTCTCTCTCTCTCTCTCTGGCTCCCTCTCTGGCTCTCTTCTCCACTGGCTCCTGATGGGGTAAGCAATAAAGCTTGTGCTGCAGAAGATTCTGGTTGCCCTGAGCGTGTTCTTACCAGGGGAACAAAAGCGTGGGCAATATGTAACTGTACCAATACCATGCAGTTTTAAATCACAATTGCTCTGTAATACAGCTTGAGGTCAGGGATGGTGATTCCATCAGAAATTCTTTTATTGTTGAGAATAGTTTTCCTAGGTTTTTTGTTATTCCAGAGGAATTTGCAAATTGCTATTTGTTATTCCAGAGGAATTTGCAAATTGCTCTTTCTAACTCTGTGAAGAATTGATTTTTAATATTTTTATTACATATTTTCCTCAATTACATTTCCAATGCTATCCCAAAAGTCCCCCATAGCGCCCCCCACTTCCCTACCCACCCATTCCCATTCTTTTGGCCCTGGCATTCCCCTATATTGGGGCATATAAAGTTTGCAAGTCCACTGGGCCTCTCTTTCCATTGATGGCCGACTAGGCCATCTTTCGATACATATGCAGCTAGAGACAAGAGCTCCGGGGTTCTGGTTAGTACATCATGTTGTTCCAACAATAGGGTTGCAGATCCCTTTAGCTCCTTGGGTACTTTCTCTAGCTTCTCCATTGGGAGCCCTGTGATACATCCAATAGCTGACTGTGAACATCCACTCCTGTGTTTGCTAGGCCCCGGCATCGTCTCACAAGAGACAGCTATATTTGGGTCCTTTCAGCAAAATCTTGCTAGTGTATGCAATGGTGTCAGAGTTTAGAAGCTGATTATGGGATGGATCCCTGGATACGGCAGTCTCTAAATGGTCCATCCTTTCATCACAGCTATGAACTTTGTCTCTGTAACTCCTTCCCTGGGTGTTTTGTTCCCAATTCTAAGAAGGGGCACAGTGTCCACACTTTGGCCTTCATTCTTCTTGAGTTTCATGCGTTTAGCAAATTGTATCTTATATCTTGGGTATCCTAAGTTTTGGGCTAATATCCACTTATCAGTGAATACATATTGTGTGAGTTCTTTTGTGATTGTGTTACTTCACTCAAGATGATGCCCTCCAGGTCCATCCATTTGGCTAGGAATTTCATAAATTCATTCTTTTTAATAGCTGAGTAGTACTCCATTGTGTAAATGTACCATAATTTCTGTATCCATTCCTCTGTTGAGGGACATCTGGGTTCTTTCCAGCTTCTGGCTATTATAAATAGGGCTGCTATGAACATAGTGGAGCATGTGTCCTTTTTACCGGTTGGGACATCTTCTGGATATATGCCCAGGAGAGGTATTGCTGGATCCTCCGGTAGTACTATGTCCAATTTTCTGAGGAACCGCCAGACTGATTTCCAGAGTGGTTGTACCAGCTTGCAATCCCACCAACAATGGAGGAGTGTTCTTCTTTCTCCACATCCTCGCCAGCATCTGCTGTCACCTGAATTTTTGATCTTAGCCATTCTGACTGGTGTGAGGTGGAATCTCAGGGTTGTTTTGATTTGCATTTCCCTGATGATTAAGGATGTTGAACATTTTTTCAGGTGCTTCTCTGCCATTCGGTATTCCTCAGGTGAGAATTCTTTGTTCAGTTCTGAGCCCCATTTTTTAATGGGGTTATTTGACTTTCTGGAGTCCACCTTCTTGAGTTCTTTATATATATTGGATATTAGTCCCTTATCTGATTTAGGATAGGTGAAGATCCTTTCCCAATCTGTTGGTGGTTTTTTTGTCTTATTGATGGTGTCTTTAGCCTTGCAGAAGCTTTGTAGTTTCATGAGGTCCCACTTGTCAATTCTCGATCTTACAGCACAAGCCATTACTGTTCTATTCAGGATTTTTTCCCCTGTGCCCATATCTTCAAGGCTTTTCCCCACTTTCTCCTCTATAAGTTTCAGTGTCTCTGGTTTTATGTGAAGTTCCTTGATCCACTTAGACTTGACCTTAGTACAAGGAGATAGGAATGGATCGATTCGCATTCTTCTACATGTTAACAACCAGTTGTGCCAGCACCATTTGTTGAAAATGCTGTCTTTCTTCCACTGGATGTTTTTAGCTCCCTTGTCGAAGATCAAGTGACCGTAGGTGTGTGGGTTCATTTCTGGGTCATCAATTCTATTCCATTGGTCTATTTGTCTGTCACTATACCAGTACCATGCAGTTTTTATCACAATTGCTCTGTAGTAGAGCTTTAGGTCCGGCATGGTGATTCCACCAGAGGTTCTTTTATCCTTGAGAAGAGTTTTTGCTATCCTAGGTTTTTTGTTATTCCAGAGGAATTTGCAAATTGCTCTTTCTAACTCTGTGAAGAATTGAGTTGGAATTTTGATGGGAATTGCATTGAATCTGTAGATTGTTTTTGGCAAGATGGCCATTTTTACTATATTAATCCTGCCAATCTATGAGCATGGGAGATCTTTCCATCTTCTGAGATCTTTGATTTCTTTCTTTCTTCAGAGACTTAAAATTCTTATCATACAGATCTTTCACTTGCTTAGTTAGAGTCACACCAAGGTATTTTATATTATTTGTGACTATTGTGAAGGGTGTTGTTTCCCTAATTTCTTTCTCAGCCTGTTTATCCTTTGTGTACAGAAAGGCTACTGATTTGTTTGAGTTAATTTTATATCTAGCTACTTCACTGTGGAACAGCTTCAGCTTGCGGGTGCAGATGGTGGACCAGAAGGATCCTGTCCCAGCTGCTCCACTAATCTTGCACCCCATGTGATCCTGACTGGCCTCACTCCACATAGTTATTGGAGGGAAAGTGGCTGTCTCACCTCTGAGCCCAGGAGTAAAAACACTCCTGGGAGAACAGGTCTCTCCTGGCAGGACCCATGTAAAGTGGGCTATGGAACAGGCTCAGCTCGCGGGTGCAAATGGCTCATGAGGTCTTAAGGATCCATTTTGAAGATGGTCCTCTCACCTGGCTGTGAAGCTAATTTTGGCTATTCCCTTTGAAGTTTATTTAGACTTAAAGGTATGAGTTTCCATTCAGCCTCTAGCCTTCCTGAACACAGGTTGCTGGCCTTCTGGAAACGTCCATAGTAGTTTAGGTCCAATATCATGTACTCCAAAAGGATGAAAGATGAAAGCGAGTTGTCTTTGTATAAACTAACTCCACAAGTTCCATAGCGGTTTTTGGTATTATACCGGTTGAGGTAACTCTTAGGCTAGGTAAGGTTCAGTGGACGGATCATAGTCCAGTTCTTAATAGAGGAGTGGTGATTTTCAGAAGAGCTGCAGGACAGGAGTTGCTGTGGTGACTATCTGAAGAAATGTCAATATGGACAATGTTGGGAACTTATTAGAAGGCGACAATGAAAAATGAAATAGGAAGAGAAAGGGTAATTTAGGCAAACTCAGTCTCAAGTGGTGTGCTTGTTAAAATTATGACCCCAGATAAAGGCAGTGCCCGATTGGAATTAGCTTGTGCAGCATGACAGCGGTTTACCTGTTCCTAACGCCTCATACAGTAACTGCTCAGCACCTTCCCTGCATATAACCACCGGATAATGCTTTCGGGTGGTAGCAATAGTTTCATAAAAGCAATTGGAGACAGTAGGTGTGTGTGTGTGTGTGTGTGTGTGTGTGTGTGTGTGTGTGTGTGTGTGTATGCCACTACATTATTCGGCTCACTGTAGATATCAACGTGAAAACTTGGTAAGATTTCGTAAAGGCATGAAAAAAAGATAAATGTAAAACCAGCCACTGAAATTTAGATGTCTTTGTCTTTAAAAAGACAAGACCCTGGTTTGCTTTTTAAAGGAAATGAGAAGCCATTCCTTCCATGTCACATTTGTTATTTTAAGGGATTAAAAGAGAATTTTCTGACTTAGTATAATCCAAGTTCAAGCACATGCTTCCATGTTGCAGACTACAAACCGGCCCCAAGGGACACAGTGTTGTCTCAGGTAGATTAATTAAATGTTAAAAAGAGAGATAGCTACTGGAGTCCTTTTAAAAAGTGACTGTTCTTTGTCAGTCCTGGCTCAGACTATTATGTGACTATGGGGACTGATGGATAGATGCTAAGAGGATGTAGACAGAATAGACTTATGGTGTGTCTTTTACTAGCTTCCCCCATTTGGCAAGCATCCCAGGGGTCTCTAATACTGCTCTACTGTCTCCATGTGAGTTCCTACTTGCTAGATTTTAAGATAGCAGAAGGAAGGAAAAGGGAAATCCAAGCCTTTTGGGAGTTGGGGTTCCTTACAACAGTAGGTTTATCACACACTCTGTCTGAATATTCTTCTCTGCAGAATGAATTATGCACATAGCTTCCCAGATCCACTGGTTTTGTCACAGAATAGACCATGAGAATCATGAGAAAAAGAAATAGAATTAAAGGTATTTTATATTTTTGTATTAGAAAGTGGGTAATCATTTTTGTCTTTTTAAGAGAAATAGAGTTTTTTCCTTCTGATTCACTATTATTATTTAAATAGATTTGAAAAGAAAATGGACACATGGACTTGGCAGATATTGGTCAAATACAACCTGTGAAACACAGAACCAAAGGTTGTTAGGTGTTTGCCTAATTGAGGTCTAATTTTGATGGCTTTGCTTTTGCTGATTTTGTAAACATCCTTTTTTTTTGTAGTAAGGGCTCCTTTTCCTTGGCCAAACTGACAAAGCTGCACATTGCTTCACGTTTGACTCATCCCAAGGCAGGCTTTTATTGCTGCTTTCTCTTTCCTCAGCTCTTTCATTAACTGTCTGGATGCACATCATAAAATCAGCACTCTTGGCTTTGAAGACATTTATTAAAACAATGACTTTGTGAGAAGAAACTTTATGAGACCCTAGGCTTGTAACACTCTTGATGTATTTATTCCAGACAATTAGATCCTAATTCTTGAAGGAAGGGCAGGTCTTCATGCCAGAGAAACTACAAACTTAATAATTGATATGAGGATGAACCACTTCCTCTCAGTGACTATGAACCTCATATTCACTACTTTTGGTTTTTCTGGCTATGTCTAGCCAGCAAAACATTCATATGATTCTTGATGCTAAGAAGCACTCCAGTGTAGGGTACTTGATGACATTAACCACTTCATACATATATTTAGTATCTAACTTAATTTGAGTAATCAAGATCTACACATATATGTTGTGTGTATTGTGTATGTGTTTATTTAAGAGTGAGTGTGAGTGTGTACACCCATTTGTACATGTGTGAATAGTGGAGGCTGACATATAGTGCCATATTCCATCTTCATTTTTTTTATTGTACATGAAAGTTTATGATTTTGATTTAGACTGTCTGGCCAGGGTGCCCCCAAAGTTCCAGTTGTTTTTGCACCTTCTGTGTTTGAGTTATAGATATGGACATCCATATTTGTCTTTTTATGTGGGTATTGGGGCTCTGAACTCAGGTTCTCATGCTTGTTCAAGGGTAATGACAAGTCCTTTACACATTGAGTCAATGCCCCAATGCCAAAATATACCCACCTATTCAGAAGACTTTAAAAAATACTCAGTATTTATCAAAGAAAAAGTTGAAGGAAACATAGTATAATGAGAAGAAAGGTAGGATATTCTGATGTAGATGGATACATAACCCACTGGTAAGAAAATACACTGATTTCACAGAGGGCCCATGCTTAGATTCTATCACCCACATGAAGTGGCTCAAACACTCTGCAAACTCAGCTTCAGAGTATCACACAGCCTTTTCTGGACTTGTTTGGCACCTGTTCTTATGTGTACATTCAACATGCAGGAACATATCAATACACATAATTTAAAAATGAAATTAGACTTTCAAAATGTATATTCAGAAGTAGTGATTTTATGCTTCAAAGAAGTCTGCACAGTGTGGAAGAGTTTTGCCAAGCAGTAAACACAGACTGGGTAGTCATTAGAGAACCAAACTGTTAATTTAATTTGGGAAGAAGCTGTAGGGGATTGGGCACCACAAAAATAACACACTAGAATACAAGCATTGTAGTTGGCTACAGGAATGGCTTAAGGGTGCTGTCCTGGAAAGGCAGACAAGTCAAATGATACTTTATTCATGACTATAGTTCCTCAGACAAAAAGGTCAGGACATTGTGTTCTGGTCAATGAACAAGTACAAGACACTTTGCAACCAAAGTACCCAACCCTAGGAATGAAAAAAGACTCAGACCCAAGGTAGATGATAACATAGAAATGGTGACAAATATGAAATATTGGTTAGAGACTGGCAAGCTTTGTGGCTGAAGAGCTCTTGAAATAGAAATTGAGTGAAAGGGGGAGCATCTGTTCATCAAGGCTGACAACAGCATTTTCCTAGCTAGGGGCAACATCTCAGGGCAGTTACAAGAAGAATGTGTGTAGCCAGACTGGTGGGTTTGCATCACCAATGAACCACTTGCTCTGAGGCCTTGGAAACCTACCTCACTCTGACTTGTTAAAATAAAATCCATAGACACATTCAAGTTAGCTGAGGTTTTATATAAAAATAAATTGGAGAATCAAGAAGCATTCTAAATCCAAGGAGGTTGAGAGTACTCCATCCAGCAGCAAAAGGGGAAGGCAGTATTCACAGTCAGAACGTGATAGTTCCATTCAAGAGAAACATCCTGATGCGTTACAGAATGGCATTTGGCTTCTATGGAAGTTTTCTGATTAGTCTGTAGTTTGTCATTGGCTGAAGCTCAAATGTTGTGACTGGATGAGACTTCGGTACTTGTGAGAATTTCCACTAAGCTAGCTGGCAGTTCACTAAGTTATGCAATCATTTTCTATGTAGGTTTTAAAACTATGGAGACAAGTGTAGATCAAATTTAATTTAGTTTAACAGAAACTTAGTTTGTAAGCCAGTGGGGAAAACTGAAGTATAGGAAGAATGTGTAGGAGTGCTGGTCAATGTTTAAATTCAAGAAGCAATGGCACCATGTAGAAAATGCTATTTAAATTCAGACAAAGAATAGCTTTAGGATGTTGTCTTGTGACAAAAAGACTAACTGCAAAGATAAAATAGGATCAGGTATATCTCTGAGGTGGTTTTTTTGTTGTTGTTTTTGTCTTGGTAATTTTTTCCTTTGATTAATATGTACTATCTTTCCCCATCACTTTTGAAAAATTTTGGGTTAAATTCTATTATTTTTATTTTTTAATTTTTAAATTTTTTTTAAATTAGGTATGTTATTCATTTACATTTACATTTCCAATGCTATACCAAAAGTACCCTATATGCTCCCTGCCACTCCCCTCCCCTACACTCCCACGTCCTGGCCCTGGCATTCCCTTGTACTGAGGCATATAAAGTTTGCAAGACCGATGGGCCTCTCTTTCCAATGATGGCCTACTAGGCCATCTTCTGATACATATGCAGCTAAAAACATGAGCTTTGTGGGGTAGGGGTGGAGGTACTGGTTAGTTCATATTGTTGTTCCACCTATAGGGTTGAAGACCCCTTCAGCTCCTTGGGTACTTTATCTAGCTCCTCCATTGGGAGCCCTGTGATCCATCTAATAGCTGACTGTGAGCATCCACTTCTGTGTTTGCTAAGCCCTGGCATAGCGTCACAAGAGACAGCTATATCTGGGTATTTTCAGCAAAATCTTCCTAGTGTATGCAATGGTGTCAGCATTTAGAGGCTGATTATGGGATGGATCCCTGGGTATGGCAGTCTCTAGATAGTCCATCCTTTCATCTCAGCTCCAAACTTTGTCTCTGTAACTCCTTCCATGGGTGTTTTGTTCCCAATTCTAAGAAGGGTCAAAGTGTCCACATTTTGGTCTTTGTTCTTCTTGAGTGTCATGTGTTTTGTAGATTGTATCTTGTATCTTGGGTATTCTAAGTATCTGGGCTAATATGCACTTATCAGTGAGTACATATCATGTGAGTTCTTTTGTGATTGGGTTACCTCATTAAGGATGATGCCCTCCAGGTCCATCCATTTGCCTAGGAATTTCATAAATTCATTCTTTTTAATAGCTGAGTAGTACTCCATTGTGTAAATGTACAACATTTTCTGTATCCATTCCTCTGTTGAGGGGCATCTGGGTTCTTTCCAGCTTCTGGCTATTATAAATAAGGCTGCTATGAACATAGTAGAACATGTGTCCTTCTTACCAGTTGGAACATCTGGGTATATGCCCAGGAGAGGTATTGCTGGATCCTCCGGTAGTACTATGTCCAGTTTTCTGAGGAACCACCAGACAGATTTCCAGACTGGTTGTACAAGCTTGCAATCCCACCAACAATGGAGGAGTGTTCCTCTTTCTCAACATCTTTGCCAGCATCTGCAGTCACCTGAATTTTTGATCTTAGCCATTCTGACTTGTGTGAGGTAGAATCTCAGGGTTGCTTTGATTTGCATTTCCCTGATGATTAAGGATGCTGAACATTTTTTCAGGTGCTTCTCAGCCATTCGGTATTCCTCAGGTGAGAATTCTTTGTTTAGCTCTGAGCCCCATTTTTCAATGAGGTTATTTGATTTTCTGGGGTTGAGCTTCTTGTGCTCTTTGTATATATTGGGTATTAGTTCCCTATCTGATTTAGGATAGGTAAAGATCCTTTCCCAATCTGTTGGTGGCCTTTTTTGTCTTATTGACAGTGTCTTTTGCCTTATAGAAGCTTTGCAATTTTATGAGGTCCCATTTGTCGGTTCTATATCTTATAGCACAAGCGATTGCTGTTCTATTCAGGAATTTTTCCCTATTCCCATATCTTTGAGGCTTTTCCACACTTTCTCTTCTATAAGTTTCACTGTCTCTGGTTTTACGTGGAGTTATTTGATCCACTTAGATTTGAGCTTAGTACAAGGAGATAGGAATGGATCAATTCGCATTCTTCTACATGATAACTGCCAGTTGTGCCAGCACCATTTGTTGAAAATGCTGTCTTTTTTGCACTGGATGGTTTTAGCTCACTTGTCAAAGATCAAGTGACCATAGGTGTGTGGGTTCATTTCTGGGTCTTCAATTCTATTCCGTTGGTCTCTTTGTAGCTATACCAATACCATGCAGTTTTTATCACAATTGCTCTGTCCTACAGCTTTAGGTCGGTGATTCCATCAGAGGTTCTTTTATCATTGAGAAGGGTTTTTGCTATCCTAGGATTTTTGTTATTCCAGATGAATTTGCAGATTGCCCTTTCTAATTCGTTGAAGAATTGAGTTGGAATTTTGATCGGGATTACATTGAATCTGTAGATTGCTTTTGGCAAGATAGCCATTTTTCTATATTGATCCTGCCAATCCATGAGCATGGGAGATCTTTCCATCTTCTGAGATCTTCTTTAATTTCTTTCTTCAGAGACTTGAAGTTCTTATCATACAGATCTTTCACTTTCTTAGTTAGAGTCACACCAAGGTATTTTATATTGTTTGTGATTATTGAGAAGGGTGTTGTTTCCCTAATTTCTTTCTCAGCCTGTTTATCCTTTGTGTTGAAAAAGGCCATTGACTTGTTAGACTTAATTTTATATACAGCTACTTCACTGAAGCTGTTTATCAGGTTTAGGAGTTCTCTGGTGGAATTTTTAGGATCACTTATATATACTATCATATCATCTGAAAAAAGTGATATTTTGACATCTTCCTTTGCAATTCGTATCCCCTTGATCTCCTTTTGTTGTCAAATTGCTCTGGCTAGGACTTCAAGTACAATGTTGAATAGGTATGGAGAAAGTGGGCAGCCATGTCTAGTCCCTGATTTTAGTGGGATTGCTTCCATCTTCTCACAGTTTACTTTGATGTTGGCTACTGGTTTTCTGTAGATTGCTTTTATCATGTTTAGGTAGGGGCCTTTAACTCCTGATCTTTTCAAGACTTTTATCATGAATGGGTGTTAGATTTTGTCAAATGCTTTCTCTGCATCTAATGAGATGATCATGTGGTTTTTGTCTTGAGTTTGTTTATATAATGGATTAAGTTGGTGGATTTCCATATATTAAACCATCCCTGCATCCCTGGGATGAAATCTACTTGGTCAGTTTGGATGATTGTTTTGATGTGTTCTAGGATTTGGTTACCGAATATTTGAGTATTTTTGCATCGATGTTCATAAAGGAAATTGGTCTGAATTACTCTATCTTCCTTGGGTCTTTCTGTGGTTTAGGTATCAGAGTAATTGTGGCTTCATAGAATGAATTGGGTAGAGTACCTTCTGCTTCTATTTTGTGGAATAGTTTGTGAAGAACTGGAATTAGATCTTCTTTGAAGGTCTGATAGAACTCTGCACTAAACCCATCTGGTCCTGGGCTTTTTGTTGTTGTTGGGAGACTATTAATGACTGCTTCTATTTCTTTAGGGGATATAGGACTGTTCAGATCATTAACCTGATCCTGATTTAACTTTGGTACCTGGTATCTGTCTAGAAATTTGTCCATTTCATCCAGGTTTTCCAGTTTTGTTGAGTATAACCTTTTGTAGAAGGATCTAATGGTGTTTTGGATTTCTTCAGGATCTGTTGTTATGTCTCCTTTTCGTTTCTGATTTTGTTAATTAGGATGCTATCCCTGTGCCCTCTAGTGAGTCTGGATATGGGTTTATCTATCTTGTTGATTTTCTCAAAGAACCAGCTCCTTGTTTGGTCGATTCTTTGAATAGTTCTTGTTTCTGCTTGGTTGATTTCACCCCTGACTTTCATTATTTCCTGCAGTCTACTCCTCTTGGGTGAATTTGCTTCCTTTTCTTCTGGAGCTTTTAGGTGTGTTGTCAAGCTGCTAGTGTGTGCTCTCTCTAGTTTCTTTTTGGAGGCACTCAGAGCTATGAGTTTTCCTCTTAGAAATGCTTTCATTGTGTCCCATAAGTTTGGGTATGTTGTGGCTTCATTTTCATTAAACTCTAAAAAGTCTTTAATTTCTTTATTCCTTCCTTGACCAAGGTATCATTGAGAAGAGTGTTGTTCAGTTTCCACTTGAATGTTGGCTTTCTGTGATTATGTTGTTATTGAAGATCAGCCTTAGTCCATGGAAATCTGATAGGATGCATGGGACAATTTCAATATTTTTGTATCTGTTGTTGCCTGTTTTGTGACTAATTATATGGTCAATTTTGGAGAAGGTACCATGAGGTGCTGAGAAGAAGGTATATCCTTTTGTTTTAGGATAAAATGTTCTGTAGATATCTATTAAATCCATTTGTTTCATAACTTCTGTTAATTTCACTGTGTCCCTGTTTAGTTTCTGTTTCCATGATTTGTCCATTGATGAAAGTGGTGTGTTGAAGTCTCCCACTATTATTGTGTGAGGTACAATGTGTGCTTTGAGCTTTACTAAAGTTTCTTTAATGAATGTGGCTGCCCTTGCATTTGGAGCATAGATATTCAGAATTGAGAGTTCTTGGAAGATTTTAACATTGATGAGTATGAAGTGTCCCTCCTTGTCTTTTTTGATAACTTTGCATTGGAAGTCAGTATTATTAGATAATAGAATGGCTACTCCAGCTTGTCTCTTCAGACCATTTCCTTGGAAAATTGTTTTCCAGCCTTTCACTCTGAGGTAGTGTCTGTCTTTTTCCCTGAGATGGGTTTCCTGTAAGCAGCAAAATGTTGGGTCCTGTTTGTGTAGCCAGTCTGTTAGTCTATGTCTTTTTATTGGGGGAATTGAGTCCATTGATATTAAGAGATATTAAAGAAAAGTAATTGTTGCTTCCTATTATTTTTGTTGTTAGAGTTTGCATTCTGTTCTTGTGGCTGTCTTCTTTTTGGTTTGTTGAAGGATTACTTTTTTGCTTTTTCTAGGGTGTGTTTTCTGTCCTTGTATTTGTTTTTTTTTTTTTTTTTTTCTGCTATTATCCTTTGAAACCTGGATTTTTGGAAAGATAATGTGTGAATTTGGTTTTGTCGTGCAATACTTTGGTTTCCCCATCTATGGTAATTGAAAGTTTGGCTGGGTATAGTAGCCTGGGCTGACATTTGTTTTCTCTTAGTGGCTGTATAACATCTGTCCAGGATCTTCTGGCTTTCATAGTCTCTGGTGAAAAATCTGGTGTAATTCTGATAGGCCTGTCTTTATATGTTACTTGACCTTTTTTCCTTACTGCTTTTAATATTCTATCTTTATTTAGTGCATTTGTTGTTCTGATTATTATGTGTCAGGAGGAATTCTTTTCTGGTCCAGTCTATTTGGAGTTCTGTAGGCTTCTTGTATGTTCATGGGCCTCTCTTTCTTTAGGTTTGTGGAGTTTTCTTCTATAATTTTGTTGAAGATATTTGCTGGCCCTTTAAGTTGAAAATATTCATTCTCATCTACTCCTATAACCCATAGGTTTGGTCTTCTCATTGTGTCCTGGATTTCCTGGATGTTTTGAGTTAGGATCTTTTTGCATTTTGCATTTTCTTTGATTGTTGTGCCAATGACCTCTATGGAATCTTCTGCACTTGAGATTCTCCCTTTCATCTCTTGTATTCTTCTGTTGCTGATGCTTGCATCTATGGTTCCAGATTTCTTTCCTAGGGTTTCTATCTCCAGTGTTGCCTCACTTTGGGGTTTCTTTATTGTGTCTACTTCCCTTATTAGGTCTAGTATTGTTTTGTTCATTTCCATCACCTGTTTGGATGTGTTTTCCTGTTTTTCTTTAAGGACTTGTAACTCTTTAGCAGTGTTCACTTATTTCTTTAAGTGAGTTATTAAAGTCCTTTTTGATGTCCTCTACCATCATTATAAGATATGAGTTTAAATCCAGGTCTAGGTTTTCAGGTGTGTTGGGGTGCCCAGGACTGGGCGAGGTGGGAGTGCTCCGCTCTGATGATGGTGAGTGGTCTTGGTTTCTGTTAGTAAGATTCTTATGTTTGCCTTTCGCCATCTGGTAATCTCTGGAGTTACTTGTTATAGTTGTCTCTGGTTAGAGATTGTTCATCTCATGTTTCTGTTAGCTTCTATCAGCATATCTGGGAGACTAGCTCTCTGCTCTGAGTTTCAATGGTCAGAGCACTCTCTGCAGGCAAGCTCTCCTCTTACAGGGAAGGTGCACAGATATCTAATGTTTGGACCTGTCTCCTGGCAGAAGATGAAGGCCCTAAACAGGACCTGTCACAGAAGCTGTTAGCTTCTGTAGTCCACACTCTCACCTGCATAAACTAGTCTCAGAAGGATCAGGGAACCAAGATGGCTCCCCCAGGTGCTCTGGCAAAAACCTCCCGGGCAGGGCGGACACCTCTCCTCTGTCAGGGAAGGTGCCCAGATGTCTGGAGCCCGAAATGGGGTCTGTCTCAGAAGCTGTCCTCTAGGGACTTTTAGGGTGTCCGCCGACTCTCTACCCAGGTGACTCAGTGCTGGCCCCGACCGGAAGGGAGTTCTGACCCTGGTCAGGCAGGGTTTCCTGCTTCTCTAATGCTGTCTCAGGTCCCGCACACAATTGGACTGGAACAGAAGTTGAGTTCCACTTACTGGTGGTCCTAAGATCGAATGGAGAGTCCTCTAGGGGACCTTGGGGGTGACCCGGTGCTGGCGCCGACCAGAAGGGACTTGTCTGTGAGGTGGTTTTTGAAGTAACAGAAATCCTATAGGCAATGTACATGAAGGGCGTTATTGCAGCAGTGAGGACAAGCATCTTTGATAGGTTCTGGTTACCTTAGCTCTGTTTTTGGGGCAAAGTTGTATGAGCTTTGTTTGCATCTCTCTGACATTAGAAACAAGTTAATGAAAGAAGAATTTAGTTTGGCTCATTATTTCAGATGATTTCAGTCAAGCATGATGGAGCAGGTCACAGGGTTGCATGGAGCAGAGACTGTTTATCAGGATATAGAGGTGGTGGGGGACTGGAAAAAAGGATTCACTTATTACCTTTAAAGACCTTCTCCTAGTGACCTTCTTTCACCAACTAATCCCCACATCCTAAAAGTTTCATGTATTTCCAAAACACCACTAAAAGCTGATGAGTACATAATTCAAAACATGAGCCTATGTGGAATATTTCATATTCAAGCCACAAGAAGAAAAAAAACCGGTTGCATGTAGTTTTAAAGTCACCTTATCCTTTGCCCAGGAGCTGCCCCACCTCCCTTCCTTTCCACATTCCACCCAGCTTATTTCTGGGATCAGCAGCCACCAGCTTCCCTTTCTACCTGCCTTATGCTCTGGGAGTTGACTACTCCACCAGCCCCCTATCAAGACCCTTGCTCCAGGAAGGGTTGAGTTACTAGCCCCACCTGAGACCCTTGAATCCTCTTATAAAAGACGCACACTTAGCTTGTTGCTTTACAGCTTGCCTTCAGTGGCACAATACCTGGGTGCAGATACCTCCTGCCTAGAAAAGCATGTCCTCACCAATTTATAAACTCTGTCTCTCCTTCTGCCCTAAACTTAGTGGCTTATTCCAATTAGCACCTGCTAAACGTCATTGGCCACCCACTTGTAGTGGAGGCCGGACACCCTTGATGTCCCCAGAAACTACGTGATTGCTACATGCCTCTCGTTCCAAAGCACGGCAGAAAAAGCCCCTCTCTCTTTCCCTGCATCTCCTTTTCCTCCTGGTACCCAGAAGTCCCATCTGTACCTTCTGCCTAGCAATTGGCTCCCAGCCTTCTTTATTGACAAGTCAAAAACCAATGGGGGAACAAGACCTTAGCGACAGAACCTCCCTTTACAAAAAGCAACACGAACACATGAGGAAAGAGAAGGACTTGTGGTAGGAGAGAAAAAGAAAAGTCTAGACTTTCAGCTAGTCTCTTAAACCTTCAAGCCTTCTCCTTTGCTCTGTAAAACAACATTTCTTGTTAGCCCAACATGTAATGGAAATAAGGGAGGAGTCTGGTGGAAGGAGTAGACATGAGCGACTGAGTATAACTCTTCAAGGAAAAGCAACAGTAGCCAGTGGTTCAGAAATGAGGTGTAATGATGTATGTGAACTGTCAAAATCCGGTTGCTCCAAAATGCAGAGCCCAAACATACCTTCTATCTTCTTTTTTCTGTATCCCTGGAATGGCTGAAAATTCTCTTTTTGGCTGGCAGATGCCTACAATCATTAAGTGAAGAGAATTCTGGCACAGTGGCTCTGGTTTTGAGGAGCCGAAAATACCCAGCTTTTAGTCCTACTCTGTAAAATTAAATAGGGCTATGCCTAAATACTCCCAAGGAGCTCAGCGTTGACACACTCAGTTTCAAAAATCACAAGAAAAGCACATGTTCCCTCTTACAATGGAGAAATAAAACTGGTAATTGTTACAACTTATCCAGTATACCCCTTGCTGTGTCCTAAGTGGTCTGAGTACTCAATAAATATTTTATGCACTCCATTTGTAAAGCGTGAGACAAAGGCTTAGGAAGTTGTAAACCAACTCCAAATGAAGACACTGTGAGCAAATGACCAAAGTGCCTGGAGGAAAAGCAGTTGTTTTTTTCAAGCAGGAGAAAGAAGAGAGGCCAGAAGAGCCAGAGAATCGGGATTACTACTCCTGCCTTCAACACGTGTTTCTGTTGTTGTTTGGCTTTGGTTTTCCATTGTTGGTGGTGGTGGCTTTTTTGTTTTGTTTTTTGTTTGTTTGGGTTGGTTTTTTGTGGTTTTGTTTTGTTTTGTTTTGTTTTGTTTTGACAGATTTTCCATTGCAGCATATAGCACTACTACCACTCCAGGTACTCTGGCCACAATCTAAAATTTCATTCTGAGGTTTCTTTCCCCTTTAGCCCCTGGATTTAGCTTCTCAGAAAATCATGTCAGCTCTTCCCCAAATTTGTTCAGAACTAATCTCTTGAGATCAGCATCTGTCCCAATCCCTTCTGATTTGTATCACTGTCATTGCCCCCTATGTGATCTGATCTGAGGCTCTTTACTCTATGTTCCATCTTGGAAGCATTCTCCACTGAAGTTAATGTATACCATGGAGTGCTGCCCCACAGGCAGGACATAGTGTTGTCATCTTGAAATCAGAGCAGCTATGGTAATCTCCCATGAGATACAAGACTGGGTGCACTAACAATTCCTTGTGAAAGAGCAAAGGACTCATATGGCTCTAAATGCAGGTGGGAGGCACTTGGCTCAAGCAGTGCATGAGGCATGTATGAGGACTTTACAAGTGGCTCAAGAGGAAAATCATTAGGCACACAAGTTCTCTCTCTTCCCTGGGGTTATCTAAGTAGTTAATGGTTGTTGGGAGTGGGGTACTCTTTGGTGGTGTAATACCCAAGAAGTTTCCTATGATCCTGCAAGCAAGTTTCACACACTACAAGTCACCCTAGTTAATATTACTAAGCTTGACTTGGATGGACATATGACTGAGTCACTTGTTTCAGTTTCTTCATCTAAGTCCATGATAGTGCAACTATGTTACAGTGATTTCAGTTTTAACTCTCCAAAAGTGATAAAACTGACAAGAAGTCTTATGTGTGGTTAGTTAGTGTTGGAAAGGAAGGACACTAGACACAACTGAGCCAGAAACTAATGTGGCAAGTGAGTTGTAGATGCTACCAGGTCCTCCCCTAGTAACTGTGGACAGCAATTTAGTCATGTTCCCTTGAGAATGAGAGCAAGATACTTACCCATCAGCCATAATAATCAAGTGTTAGCCCAGCAAAATAACCTGCTTGTCGTTGAAGTTCATGAGTATGAGTGTGTGGGATTTGCAGGCATCCCATTTATTACACAGGCTGGACAAAAGTGGGAAAAGGGCAATGTGGTAAAGGAGAGGTCCAAAGAGCTCTTCTGGTACACTGTAGCTAGAGCAAGCAGGAGAAGAGCTGTGAGAACCAGGTGGAGAAAGAATATACATAATTTCCAGAGGTTGTGAGCAGTAAGAGCTAAGTACAGCCCTGAACAGTATCTGAAACATTCGTTATACTCTATAGATGCTATATGAACTGCCTCATAATTATTGTTTTCTATTATGTCTTATGATTATTGTATATTCCATTTCATGTCGACAGATCTTGTCAGTAAAGATTGATGATGCTATTATTTAGTAGAAAGAATGCCAGACTTGAATTCTGGGAAAGTTTTTATTTTAGGTTTACTTGATAAACTGTTATATTTTCAAATAGGTTTTGAGTTCAGGCAAAGCATACACTGCTGAACTTTTACAAGAGATAATATAAAATGACTAGATATAATCTGTGCTTGACTTGAAATCTGTTGCAGGAAATAAAACAAGTAGTTACATTGCTCAAATGAATAAAAAAGTCATGCCACATTTTCTGCATTATTAAATACTGAACTCTGTTATACCTTGTCTACATCCCTGATTTTGATACCTTTGAAATGGGGACTGTTCTAATAAATATAATTTCAGTTGTGATAGGCTGATAATTTTACCATAATAGCACATACATAGTTCTATGGAAAGCTAAAGAGAGAATGATTCTATTTAGCTAGTCGTCTATGAGTGAGACAATATGAAGAAAGTGCCAAAATAGTAGAGATGTTAATAAACATTAGAAAGCATCCTTTGCTTGGAAGAATTATCCAAAATCAAAAATCCTCTGCTTGTAGCTTGAAGTCCTTGTTAGCTCTTGAAGCTTGCCACAGCTGGTCAGGCCTTGCCTTTCTGTCTTTCTGTAGAAAAAAATTCTCTGTTTATGTGACTGCTTTTCAGGAGAGTCATTCATCTGTTGGAGTCTAATGGGACTTATAGATTCTCTTAAGCCTGACAATTTCCCATTGCATAGCCTATCTCTGACATCTTCTAGCGTGTGTCATCAGAAGGAAATTGTAGACATTATGGTTCAGAGACTGTGTCTCCTGAATATGAAAATATGCCATGTAACAGGGTGGTTCTTGAACAGAGCTATAGCTGCTCAGTATGCATAAGGCATTAGGTTTGATCCCATTGTAGTATGGCCCCATATAAACAGTCAAACAAAAATGAAAAGCAGTGGTTGGCATATCAGTAAATTCTTTGTCAGAATATACTATTGTCTTCCTCAACTGTCCAGATCAATTTAAACATTATGACAATAAAGGTTGTTATTTACATTTCATTCCAACACCTGACAAAGCAATTTGAGAAAGGGGAAATTTTTTTGGACCCATTATTTAAAAGGATACAGGGAAAGAAACTCATTCCCACAAAGTCACAACTTATGGCAACTGCAAGTTCAATTTAGGATGAATCAAGAGGCAGAGAATCTAGTTAGGACAAAACCAAACTTAATACTTAAGCCACAAAACTTTGACCTTTCATCTGGCAAATGGAGTCCAAGTCCAAAAGACTCCACGACTTCCCCAAACAGTGCCAGGAACTAAGGGACCAAGTGTTCAAACACATTAGCATGTTGGGACACATTTCACTTTTAAGGAAAGACTAATTATAAATATTTTAATAAAAGTAGTTTTGTCTTCTAAAACTGGAATTATATGATGAAAGATTTTGTTTAAATAAACTCTGATGTTTTGTTGTTGGTTGTGACTAAAAATTCTAACTAAACTCTTGTTATTTTTCTGTAGGAAGCAAGAGCTTGGTTAAGCATTTAAGAGTACCTTTTTATGGCAATGCAGCAATATGTAAACATTCACTGAGTATCAAAATAGCCTGAAGCTAATTTAACTGCACTGGACCAGCCATCTTGCTGAAATAGTCAAGAGAAATAACTCATGGCTGATTTTAAAATAATTAGTTCCACAGCTTTTATTTTTGGAAAAAGCATTAGGGCTATCAGTGGTTCAGAAACACAACGATGAGACAGCATAAGAGGGGAAAGAAAATGTCACATTTAACTTGTGCAAAATGTTCAGAGATAAACCAGCAATCTCTCCCTCTGGTAAAACAAACACCCCAGAAGTGGTGAACTAGACCCAGGGAACAGTGCCAACAGCCAATCGCCCCCCGGACACTTGCAGCCCCTTGCTCTATTTCACTTGGTTTTTCCCTGCCTTTCCAATACTTCCATCATCTTTAATCAAGCATAAAGATACACCAAAGGGCACTATTTTCTGGTTTCTATTCTGTTTTTTTCATCTTCATTACAATCTGAAATTATATATGAGGCAAGTTTCATATGGATATAGAATATTCTGAACTTTACTTACCATAAGGTTGTGGGCTTTTTTTTTTGGGGGGGGAAAACACTTAAAATGAATCAAATATTATAGTTACTCTTCTTATAAAATACTATCCAGTGAATAAAGCAAATATTTTGACAATCTTTGAAGCATGTAAGAAATTTCTCTGTAACTGGCATCTAAAGGTGAAGAATGAGTTCTCTGTGATAAAATGCAGCACAAAAATAGTTTGTTTTTCTAGAAAGGATTAAACCATAGTTTTGTCCAAAAATGTAAAATTTATTAATTTTGCATATAAATTTAAATTTGTGATTTCTCTGAAATTTAAAAAAAAGAAAAAGAAAAGCCCAACCCTGGATTTTACATTCTGTGCTCTTCAAGGATAGGCATCATAAAGAAGCAGCCATTTTAGAACTGGCACCATCTACAGTGAGCACCTGTAAGGGCCACAGGGGCAACATGCCTGTTCCTCAGACAGTAAAGATCCAAGCACTGCTGTCATGGCTGTCATTCATTGGGAGTTGATTTTCTCATACTGGTATAGGAAAAAAGACAATCTTTCGATGAGCATGTACCAGAGACAGCTTGCATCTAATTATGACTTGAGCTATTTCTTTGATTAGAACTACCACTAGATACTACAGTATTTTCAGGTTCTGCACACAGTTCACAGCTCCTTTCCTACCTCAGTGTTGGGAGGAATTACCTTTCATGGAATGTGAATAGAAGCAGTAGGTTTTGTTCTTTATAGTTATTATTATTTTTGCTCTTGTTTGCTTTTTTAGGAAAGAGTATCTTTTTCTTCTTTTAATATCTGATATGGAAACTCTATACTTTTGCAGATGACTCCTAAATATCCCAGTCACTCTGCTTCCAGGTAGAAAAAATATATATCCATTAGCCCAGTCACAAGCATTTAGCATTAACTTAGGTAAGCCATCATAGATTTACTCAAAAGGGAAGTTCAAGAGGCTGAGAAGGCCTGGGAGTGAGGCTCCATTATGTACTCCACTAAGGACTTGCTTAGAATGCACAAGTCCCTTAATTCAGTTCTTGACTCTGAACAAAACCCACTGTGTTTCAGAAAAAAAGAATCCACATTAAATTTCATTACATACCTGATGCCTAAATCCCATGAGTTTGAGACCTCTTTCTTAAGTAAACAATTCAGACCTTTAGTTTCCCTAAGATGACTTTTTGACACATTTTTTCTACTCTAGAGTAAGTTTAATCATATATTTCATGAAATTGAAAAAAATGTATTAAAACTTTAGAAAAACAAAATGTCTCGTGAAATAATTCTCAAACAGCCCATATCCCCATGTATTCAAGCCATAATATATAAGGAAAAGAACCACAGAGGTTATTAAATTCAAAGAAGATCTTATGCCATCTGCCCCTTCTTTGTTTCTGGTGTGTGAGTTGTCACACAGTCTTTCCATGGGATCCAACCTCTCTGCAAGTATTTTCAGTGTTGGCGAGTTTAGTACTATACAAATCACTTTTCTTGAATAGTCCTTGAGTTAAGATTTATTTTTGCCATTTTATATAAAAATCTGACATTACTATCTACTATTAACTATAACAATTTTTTCCCTTTAAACATTTGAGAAAATATAGAGCAATCCTGATTTCTCTTCTAAATTTTTATGCAGCAGCCTTTTAGTTATTGGAAAGTAGATATTGAGAGTTATTTCTCTATACTCTCAACTTTTCTATACCAGAGATTTTCATTGTTACACATAAATTTGTTCCATTATCATCCTGATTTATGCTTTGGAGAATGCCCAATGACTGTGGTGGTTGAAATAAGAACAGCTCTCATCGGCTCATAGATTTGAGTGCTTGGTTGTCAAGGAGTGGCACTACTTGGGAGAGATTAAAAGGTGTGACTTTGTTGGAGAAAGTGTATCATTGGAGGTGCACTTTAGAGTTTCAAAACTCTAAGCCAGTCCCAGAGTCCCTCTCTTCTTGCTGTCTACAGATCTGGATATAGAACTTTCAGCTACTTCTCCAGCACCACAGCTGCCTGTGGGCTGCTATGCTTCTTGCCATGATGATAATGCACTAAACCTGTGGAACTGTAAGCTAGCCTCAATTAAAAGTTTCTTTTTTATAAGAGTTACTGTGTTCCTGGTGTTTATTCCCAGCATGAAACACTAAGACAATGAGCTTCCGGATAAACTCTTACTATATTCTATTTTATAATTACCTTGAGCCATCGCTTTCAGACTGTTGAAAGATAGCTTATTCTTAGCCACATATCTTAGCTCTTTCTGGTAACTACAGTCCATAATTTGTTATCAGTTATTTCAACTTTATATATCAATCCTTAATCATTAGCCCAGTTTTACTGTTTCTCGGTACTTAATACCTTACTGTTTATACAGATTTTACCCAAGAGAAAATTCAGTTCACTTGGCTTTTATGGAAACCAAAGAGTTGGTTCTTTAAAAATATACTAGAATTTGTTCTTAAGAGATTTAGACAATTTAGAAATTGGGAAGGTTTTCACTATCTCTCTTAGTCAGGTTTTCTATTCCTGCAAAAAACATCATAACCAAGAAGCAAGCTGGGGAGGAAAGGGTTTATTTAGCTTACACTTCCACATTGCTGCTCATCACCAAAGGAAGTCAGGACTGGAACTCAAGCAAGATATAGAAGCTGATGCAGAGGCCATGGATGGATGTTACTTACTGGCTTGCTTCCCCTGGCTTGCTCAGCTTGCTTTCTTATAGAACCCAAGACTACCAGCCCAGGGATGGTACACAAAGCTCCCTCCCGACTTGATCACTAATTGAGAAAATGCCTTACAGCTGGATCTCATGGAGACATTTCCTCACCTGAAGCTCCTTTCTCTGTGATAAGTCCAGCTTGTGTCAAGTTGACACACAAAACTGGCCAGTACACTATCCCTTTTAAGCAGATCAATATTTTTTTCTCTCTTTTTTATTTCTTAATGAAAAATCTAGAAGCAATTAAGTGTGTGCTTTTTATTGTATCTGAAACCTTTTCTACTACAAAGAATCTGTTTATATATTTCCATGTTCTTGTTAAATCTTTTAAGACAACAGAAATTCATAGGAGTCGATGAAACAACCAGAACAGATAAGTAAAATTCTCATTTGATAACTCTAACAATATTCCTGAAAGAGGAAAGTTCCTTATTATTTAGCTTAGAAAATATATTCTAGGTCAGTTTAGACTGGTACTGAAGCTTCTTTAGTTAAACTTCACTGTTATAGATTGATTGATAACTTTTGTGTACTGTTATTTTCCTCCAACTGTTTCTTGTTAGTTAGTTATTGTTAGTCTCCATTCGTAAAAATGTTAGAAATTCTAGAAGGTGCAGGCAGAGGAAGGAAGTCTGGGTGTGAGTGCTCATATGTCAATACTGGAGAAAAATCCCAACTGTCCCTCAAGGTTGTTATGTTGGATTCAGGTGTTGGCAGTCTTGTGACAGGTAGATATTGCCTCACAGCAACAGTCATAACTGTGCATAATTGAGGCATAATATTGTGCCAATATAGCCTTATAATTACAATCTTGTCACCACAGTATTACATGAGTGGATATGTACCATCTAGAACCCTGTCAAGTTTCATGACATGAGTGATCTACAGATTTCATCTAGATAGATTTCTATATATGACTGAGTCCACTTGAGTGATGATAAATTAACTAAGTGCCCAGATAATACTTACATAAGCACACAGAAAAAGTTAGGATTGTATTTACACTGCTAAGTTGTGGATTGTCTGTGTTCTTTGCAGCCTAGATATGCCTTTCAGGTATGATCTAGCCCAGATGTGTCTACAGGTTGTGCTGTTAAATAGCTCTAGTCAAGAACTATGAGTCCTCTAGATCTGACACTCTCTTAACCTTCTGAAGGCTGCCTTTTTGTGGTACTATCTCACTACCCTTTAATTGCCCAAGAAAAGGGTGCAAATCGCAGCATCAATTCCCTGTGCTTTCTCTATATCTCTTCTAACAGATGGAGAAAGATAGCAGTTTTAGGCTTGGCTATGTTCCCCAACTAATTCCCAATGAGCTGTCTTCATGTCAAGTAGCTGAATGCTCATTTACTAGTGTTTCACAGCAGAGGATGAAGGAACTATATGAAGATATCATGATATATGGCCAAACTGAAGCCACAGCTATCCTTCTGTTTCATGCTGTCACCAGAGACAGCTTGAATTTTGGGACTTTATTAGTCATTATTTGAAGATTATTGAAACTGTGTGTTGAGTAAATGGAGACCCATATTTGATGAATTACT
The DNA here is from genome assembly GCF_978045245.1 of Mus caroli. Lineage (NCBI taxonomy): Eukaryota > Metazoa > Chordata > Mammalia > Rodentia > Muridae > Mus > Mus caroli. Next base: position 61,717,052 of record NW_028227271.1, read on the forward strand.
TCTCTGAGAAAAATGTAGAACTGAGGAACCAACTCATGTAATTGTGGATATTTGGAAGACAATTTTGGAAACTGTGTTCATTATTTTCATCTTTTCTAAAGCTGCCCTTGAGTTTGACAGTTTCATAACTCAGCTAAGTAGAAAATTAAGCCCATCTCTCAGCCCATCTGTCTATATTTAGTAAACCACTAACTAGGTGGGGCTATAAAAATAAGATCTGGTCCTTGTCTTGAGCCAAGATTTTTTTTTTTAATTTAAAAAAGTCTTACAAAGAGAGCCAGAGTGAGAAAGAGAAACAGTGACAAAGAGTGCATTATAGCTCACAAAGTCTGAGGTGGTTACAGTCTTCTTTAGTCAACAGTATGCTGCATTTGAGTTAACAGAGCTCACTATCAACTCACCAGTGGAGATAGCTTCATTCACATTATGTTGTCTTCATAATTCTTAGTTTAAATTTTTCTCATTGCCTGTTTAAATCTTACTGTTTTGAGACATTTTTATGTAATTATCAAAAAGTTTTCTTTGTCTTCCTTACTTTGTAATTCTTAGTTTTAATTTTGCTTGTTGCAGTTTTAGTCTTATTCTTTTGAGATATTTTATGTAATTATCCATAATATATCATATAATAATATATGTTTACTATAATTAATGTAAATTATTATAACTTGTTCATTAACTTTTGATGTCTCTACCCTGATTTTCAAATCTAGGCAACTCATAATTTACATAATTCTGATTTGGTGAGGTGTCTTGGCTACTTTTCTATTACTATGATTAGACACTATAACCAAGGCAACTTAAGAGTTTGTATGGGGCTTACAGTTACAGAATGGTAGAGTCCATGACTGTTATGGTGGGGAGCATTGCAACAGCTAGACAAGGTACTGGAGAGGTAGCTGACAGTTGTATGTTGATCAAGCCCATGACAGAGAGAAACTAACAGGGAATAGAATAGGCTTTTGAAACCTCAAAATCCTAATCAAGTAACATACCTGATTCAACAAAGCCACACCTCTTAATCCTTCCAAAACAGTTCCATCTACTGGGTACCAAGTAATCAAAAATATGAAACTATTAAGGCTATTCTCATTTATACCACCACACAAACCAAAATTGGGTTATGCTAATTTGTCAAATTAATTTATCTTTGTATTTAGTAAGAAATTGTGCAATATTGTACACTTCTTATTATATGGATAGATTCTTGTGATCTCCAGCTTAGATAATTTTAAATTTCATATATATATATATATATATATATATATATATATATACACATACACATACACGCATGTGTATGTGTGTGTTTGTATGTGTGTATATGGACTTACCTAAGCCCACTGAAATGCTAATAATTAGATATGAGCAAACCAATATCTATTTGGTCAGTTTCTTTACAATATAGTGGAATTCTCTACAGAATACTTAGTTTTGCTATGTCTTTCTATAATTTCATGATTTGAAAGTAAGAGTTGCTGCCATCTTTTTCAGAGGAGAATGGTTTCTGATTCAAAGTGGGAACAAAAGGAGTATTGAATTTGAGATAAAATTTCTGGGTTCCAGCCCAGAATCAACTACTTATTGCCAGAGCTTTCACTCAATTACCTGTGGAGGTGAGGCTGATGATAGTGTTTCAGGCATTTGTAAGAGGCCAAGTGTGGTGCTTCACGTGAAGACATATAAGCATATGACAAGATTCAGTCCATAAAGTAATATCTAACTATATATTTCTTTTCTGTTGCCCATTAAGAAGGTTCTCAACATCGCTGATACAGCTTATGAAGGAGAAAAATGAGTTCAAAGGGGAGACAGAATGAACAAACAAAATTTACTCCGTTCGTATATAGAGCAAAGGTAGCAAACATAGACTATATGCAGTATATCTGTGATATAAAGATTTAGAGAGGCAGAGATTAAATGAAAGAAATCTAAAAAGCATAGGCAAACTCTACCTACTTGAGGTCATATCCCTGAAGAAAATTGGTGCTACCTTCCCCCAACAACCATCATTTGACAATAACTCCTTAGCTAGGGGCAGACTTTTCTGAGTTTCTCCCATTTATGCTGGGATTTTGACTGACTTGTTTATGTGCAGACAATCATAGCTACTATGAGTTTGAGTCTATTATAGGACTGTCATGTTTTGAAAATAATTTCTCAGTAGTCTTCCCAAACTACAGTTCTTACAATCTTTCTCAAAGTTCAGGTTAATCCCTGAGCTTTGGTTGGAGTGGAAATAGATATAATATAGTTATTCCATTTAGGGCTGTGCACATCACTTAATCCATGCCTTTTGATTAATTTTGAGTCTCTTTATTAACTGCCATTCATGTTAAAGGGAATTTTCTACAAGTCAGGTGAGAGCTGCACTCATATAGTTATGAATATGCTTATTTAGAAGGCAGTCCAATGCTATGTCTGCTTAGAAAATTATTGAAATTGGTTCTCACATAGGTCATACAATAATGTATGACATGTTCTTGATCCATGAACAAACAGGAAGTGGAAATTAGATATAATGAGTTAAAACAAAAGAAAGCATTAAATCGGGAGGTAATATGATGAAGGGCATCTGAGAGAGTTGTGGGGAGTGGAAGATGGAGATAATCGAAACACATGTTTGTACACAAGCATGAAATTCTCAAAGAATGTGTGTGTGCACATGAATGTGTTAATTGAGAAGACAATAATATAAAAGTTTCAAAATGAAAAACAGAAAAAGGGGAGAAAGAAGAACAGACTGAGGATGAGTGAGAGTGAAAAAATATGGCAGAGAAACATAGTGTGACTCTCCAGAGGCCTACATGTTGAAGATTCAGTTAAAGATTCTCCATTCTGTTGGGCTGTTGGGAGTGGTGGGATCTTTAAAATGTGGGTCTGGTTTCATGAAAGAAAGTCACTGGGGTATATTCTTAACAGAGGTTTGGAACTCTGGTTACACCATCCCCTCTTTACTTCTATACATTCTCCCACCAGAGTCCTTGCCACCAATGTTCCACTTCTCCACAGGCTCAAAAGCCACAAAACTAAGTGACTATGTATTGAAATTCTGAAATGGTGAGCCAAAATCAAGATTTCCTCCTTGTGATCTGATGATGTTAGGTGGTTTTCTAAAATGATAATAATCTAGATAACATTTTACCTTAAGCACTATGTGGTCTATGTTCAGTCTTATATACAAATTCACTATGAATGAAAACCAACATGGTTTTCTATAATCAAGCTTACACTTGATTGTATCAGACACAATTATGTGTCCCAGCACCCTCTGCTACCCCACTCCCAAAGTGATGGATTAGAGACAAGCTGAGGCTTGGGGAGCTACCTGGCCTTTGGAGTCCACACTCACTGTGGAGGTTAGCCTCACTATTGGTGCTGTCCCCACCAGTTTCAGTGAACAAACTAAAACTAGCAATGTCCTCACTGCTCGAGAGCTGCAGGGGTTTTCTAGATATAGATTTCTGAAGCCTTCTGCCTAGAGTCTTCCTACATGCTGTTCTGTTTACATTTTAAAACATGAATAATTCTAGGTATTTACCAGGTTTGAGCCTTTACCAAATATTGGGACTAAGTGTTCTTATACCTTTAATTAAAAAGAACAACAAAACATATTACTTCTGTTTTCTTTATGTTACTTCTTACTTCATTCATGCCTCAATCTGTAGCAAGTAGTCTGTGCAGCATGTAAGCCTCATTTGGGAGTAGATCCTCAAAGACCCATCACTTCAAAGTGTATTTCAAACTTTAAAGAACGGGAACATATTTCTTTGTGGCAATACTTCGATATTTTACTAACATTAGCTTGTAATAAGCCTTCCTAAAAGGCTGTTCTGTGATATATTTCAATGGATAAGAACCACAAGAGTAAACACGAGGGTGTGAGTGATGTATGTGGTCACGCTCTTCTTCACCAATAAAATTTTAAGATGATTTTTAACTGCTGGTGTATCATCAACATTAGCTTTTTCTTTCTCTGTTAGAAACTGGTAAGCTAAAAAGTTCACTCCTTATAATGCACAGTCAATTACATTTAATTGCAACTTCCCTTCAGAAGATTTATAAGCCCATGCAACCATAGGCACAATCAAGCTTTAGAACATTTATATCACTCTCTAGAAATTCTCAAATGCCTGTTTCTAGTCAATCCTGGCCCATGCTCTATCCTAAAGCAATGGTTCTATAAACTGGCCTTGTTCAGATAGTTCATTGGAATCAAATCAAACAGAACATAGGGTTTCATACCCAATGCCTTTTACTTTAGTTCAGCTGGTGGTTCTAAGGCTCATCCACGTTGCACACTTCAGTGTTTATTCCATCTTATTACCTACTAGAATTTCATTCTCTAGATCCATGAATTTCATTTATCTCTTAGCCGGGTAACATGTATTTAAATTAATTACAGCTTTTGCTGCAATGAGTAACATTTTATGGTCCTTCATATTCAAGTCTTCTTATGAATACTTTTCTTTCTCTTGGGTAGATTCTTAGGAAGGGATCTCTTGGTCCATGTAGATGATGATATTCATATTTTTAAAGGTACCCAAATATTTTGTAGAGAAGTCATCCTGTTTAACATTCCTACATGTGCCTCATGGGTGCAGTTTCTTTCCATGGCTGCCAGCACTCAGCATCATCTAGTATCACTTAGTTATAGTGACTGTTATATGCCATCCTGGTGTTAATGTGCATTTCCAAAATAGCTGGTGAGACTGAGCATCATCGGTATCTTTGCAAACAACATATACGTCTTTTAAGTGAAACATCCCTATCATTTATTTTCTTAGAACTTGGCTTAATTTTTGGTTAATTAGTGGTATACATTCTTTATATATTTTGGGTAAAATACATAGTTTCAATACATAGTTTTCAAATACTTTCTCCAAATTAGCAGCTTGTCTTTTCAAAAATTTAAAGGTGTTCTTGGAAGAACAGACTCTTTAATCAACAAAGTTGTATTTATCAGGTTTGTTTTCAATTCCAATGTGTTTTGCCATATTTATGAGTCATGACCCTTTGCCTGGCCTAAAATTATTAACATTTTATATTTTTCCTTTGAAAAAAGTTATGTTTAAAAGTATCATATTTCAGTTTATGAGTATTTTCCTGTATTGTATATTATTCTTGTATTACAATGATTGTCACATTTATACTGGAAGTGAGTATTGTCACCCATTTACCACGTTAATATCGAGACTAAGCAATTGGACTATGACCAAGAAATCAGACACAGTGAATGAAATACTTACTTTTTCATGCTCTAGCATGGTTACTTCTGATTTCTTCCAAACAGGTCCTTGGTGAACAAAGCATTAGAAAGACCTCATCATTAGTAATGCTCTGAATTATCCCAAATAGGAAAAGTTACTACAGAAGTAAAAACTTGTAAGCCAGAGGCACTACTCTAACTAGATTGAATGAAAGGTATTGATGTAGGAATGGAAATGGCAGAAATATACCTGGTACAACTGGTCCATATCTGCTTTCAGGTGGACTTAGTGTTAAATGTATACAAACATATGGAAAGGAACGGACAGACAGGGGAAGGAATTTCTGGGAGTGTTGGTAAGTCTCTTTGCCTTGCGTTTATTTGCTTTGCCCATAGCACAGTGCCCATAGCACAGTACACATGGTCTCTTCATGTCATAGAAATGGCAAAGGTGTGGCTTCTTCATGGTTTTGTTCAATACAGAGACAATGGGAAATACAAATTACATGTTCAGCTCCATGAAAGTGTCTTCAGAGAGGTGCCTAGGTGCTTGATGTCCAAAAGTGTTGTACACATGGGTTCCTATCAACACACCCTTACTTGAGCTGAGAAACTATTTACTTGCTCCAGGAGGCAGTGCTATCGCCTACATATCTTCCAGGCCTTGTGTGAGATCTGGGTACCTGTGGTCCTTATTGATATTGCTATAGAAAGGATGGTCCTGATCCTTTCTAACGGCTCATCTCTGGGACATCTCTAGATTTTATCTGGACCTCATAGAGGCAGTCTTGTTTGTGTCAGTCAGCCCTAGTTTCAACTTTTTACAATGTAGAATTCTAGCTACCAGTGTTCAGTATGAACAGCACCATTTAGCACCATACAAAGGATGCCAATTACTTCTCTGAGCCATTGAGGCAAAGCTTGCATCATTTGCAGCCAGCTCCTTTTTGCAGCATCCACCTCTTTACCTCATTTCCTCATTCTCACTCACAACCTTCATCCATCTGCTGGAAGCAGCCGACTAGGTTCCTTGCCCCCACCATCACCATATATGCAGCACAGTCCAGGTTACTGAGGCAATGGCTGAGACTTGCTAAGATTTTGCAGTTTCATCTCCTAATCCCTGTCTAACCCTACCTTTCCTGTGATTTCCCATCTCACTGGTACTATGACACATTTTGATTTAGATTTTGCATGATATAATAAAGATCTGTTTTCAATTGTATTACCAAACAGTTATTTTTTTTTTACTAGTTAAAGGAAAAAGTACCTCCCTTGCAAATTAATTGATCATAAATATAAAGGAAAATTCCCCGAGTTACCCTCTTCTAATTATGCCAATATCTCATTGTCCTCATTACTATAGCTTCATTAAAAGGTTTAAGATAATCATGTGAGTTCTCCAACTTCATTAATTTTCAAAATTATCTTGACTATTTGCTATCAGTTATCTTTTTGCATTCCATGCCAAGAAAGGCATTTGGTAGAATCAGCAACATTAGTTATTTGGTGTTTGGTATTGTTCATCTGGGTTTTTTGTTTTTGGTTTTTTGTTTGTTTGTTTCTTTGTTTTTCAAGCTGAGAGTGGAAAATGATTTTTACTTCTTATATTATAAATTTATATTATTTACATTACTTGTAATCCATAAAAATTCAGTATCTAAAAGGCTGCCTACTTTTTACTTACCTTGTAACTCTGACTCTTTTTTTGGTCTGTCTGTCATACATTTTATGGCTTCGTTAAATGAAAGCACTGCCAAATGTATTTCATTTATTCAGAGATATATTTGTAAAATTTGAAGAACAGAGGAGATGAACAACCAAAGGACCATATGCTAAGAACATTGGCTGTAGACTAGTGAGGTCATTATTAATGTAACTGGGATAATGCTGGCCTTTTAAAATGGCTTATTTCACCTTCTAAAGTTTCAGACATGCTTTTCCACTTAAATGTCTAAAAACTGTCATAAGTTCAGTGTTAATTCTAGAGTGAGGATTTCCAGGCTCATAGCTGCATCATTGATGCATGGTGACTGTCCTCCAAAATTCACACATGTAGATACAGGTATTAAACAAGAATGTTTAAATATATGTTACTTTACTCTACTTATTTATGATGAATAAATCTCCAGATTTATTCATTATGATGAATTGGTATTGTGAAGTCATTTGATCAACATCTCAGTACTAAATATCACATAAGAGAGCATGCTTTATTCTTGCCCTAACTGTAAATCTTTGAATGTAGACCACATTGTTTAATAGTAATACCCTAGCAGTACATTACAAAGTATTAATATATATAAATACTATATATAAATTAATAAAAAGTATTATATATAATATATATATTATATATTCAAATAAATGTAATTTTTTTCTCCTTCACTCAACCTCACAATGAAAAGTTCTTCATGTTCCATTATCAAAATCTGGAGACAAAAGATAAACACTTCCTGTATATTTAGACCAATATATAAAACTCAAAAGTCTTCTTGTCATGTAGCCAATACATTTATTCAGTGTCTGCATTGAACTATGTGCTATGATATGTGCTAGGATAGCATTGAATTTCTAAATATTATAATTATGACTTCATGCCTTAGGAATTGTTTCCTAGTGAGCTAATTATCAATTAATAATAAAATAATCTAAGCCACTGAAATATAAAAGCAGTGGATAGGGTGAAGCAGCTGTGCACAGTATTTACTTTGATAGGATGGCCTAGAGACATCATTGTTTATGTCTGCTTTACACTCTTTGGCATCTATTTTTTACTATTTGAAATTTTTACTTGAACTTTGCTGTAACATTTGGAAAAATTAAAAAATAACATTAGTAAAAGAACACCTGCATGCATGTCTTCAGATTTTGACACTAATTTTCTACACCATTACCTCATCTGTTTACAAATGTATTTATCTGTATCTATATAGTGATCATCTATATACATATTCTCTGCCATCTCTGTCTGTCTGTCTGTCTGCCTGATGTGTACTTTTTCTGCACCCAGTAAGGGAGTATTGACTGTGAGTATTTAATGTTACTCAGTGTAGCCTATGTTTCTCAACTGACAAAAGATTATTTTATGTAACTCCAGCACTGCGGTGAAAGAGTAAAATTAGTATCAAGGAAACAGGACTACGTAAATCACCATTCATTTACTTCTTAACTAACAACCTCTTGTAAAGCAGTCTTCAGTTTTCAGTACTCAGCATTTCAAGATTCATCCTAGACTATGGTTCTCCTCCCATTAGCTCTGTCACTTCCACTTGCTTTGATATAAATTATTTCCATAGAGAGCTGTCTCATCTAGTCTTTCTTTTTTTCTGATCTCTAATTTTGAGCTTGTTCCAAGTTATAGACTCTCTATCAGAAACCACATGGTTAATATCACAGCTTTAACTTATGATGTATCTTTTATAGATTTTTATGTCTGTCCCAACTGGCCCTCCTGCATTGGTGATGTTCTTTTTTTTTTTTTTTGGTTTTTCAAGACAGGGTTTCTCTGTATAGCCCTGGCTGTCCTGGAACTCACTTTGTAGACCAGGCTGGCCTCGAACTCAGAAATCCGCCTGCCTCTGCCTCCCGAGTGCTGGGATTAAAGGTGTGCGCCACCACCACCCGGCGGTGATGTTCATTTTTATTACTTGATGGCGATATTAAAACATTTCCCTACCTGGTTATTTGTGTTTTTCCCATCATTACTAACGAGCAGGGAAGCAGCCTGAAACCATGATAGAGTGCCCAGTCCTGGAGTGCCCACAGTGGTTAGAATTCATGATCTTTTACTGGTCCAGTCATTACTATGATAGTTGCAAATTAAGGATTTATCACACAATCTATCCCTTGCTATTATTATTACTGGCACAATTCTGAAGCCAGTTGTTCTTCCAGAAATCCATCTCAATAGCAATATATATATGTATATATATAAAACCAGTGACAAGGAACATTTGCCGTTTCATTTTAAGATAAGCTTTGAAACTAGAATTTGCATGTAATAAAAAATACTACCTGAAAATATCTTAGGAAAGCCAATGTATCTTCCATTTGAAAAAAATCCAGGAAAATCGAAGGAAAAGTTTCTCACTTTACCAGTTATTTTAAATAGAAGCTTTCAAGTACCTGTAGTGTTTTTCTGGAAAAAGACTAGGCTCTGAGCAAAGTGCAATGACAGAAAAATTAGAACCATAGTCATTCTTAAGGATAACCATATTAATTTCTAGGTTATGTCTTTGTTGATGCCATATGAGTCTTCCCATCACTAAATATATTTAGCTAGATGGATTGAAGAATTAATAATCATTATTCAATAGTTTAAATGTCTACAGATGAATATTTAATAGGTCGATATCTTCAGGAATTTTTTAAGTATAAAAACAAAAGGAAAATGTTCAACTAGTACTTACTTCTGTCTGTATTATACATTTCTGCTAAAGTCATTTTCTAAAGCATGTCACAATCCTTGGGATGAAGGAATATAGCTTGTGAAGAAAATAATTCCCACATGTCTCAAACATACTCTACAAACAAGTACTTGAAAGGAGCCACTGCTTTTTGCCTCTGTTCATTGTCACTGTCTCTCCCTTAGCTTATCCCACACACCTGCCGAGAAAGGCTCCATGCTCTTGGAAGGGCCTGGATAAATGTCTTTTTGAGTGAATTAGTCAAAACTATTAGGGAAATGGAATAAATGATTTGTGCATTGCCTCTCAGCTACAGATTAAAAGCAAGCCTCTCTGACTTCATGCCAGTGCTTTTCCACTGTCTCAAGCTTGAATGCTGCACACTCACATTTGTGCCCTGATGTGGGTCAGAATGCGTATGTGTAAATTCACAGCATCCCTAAGAGCCTGTCTTTGCTTGTTCAGTGTTCATTCTCATCCTCTGATGAGCCAATGATGCTAGCCAGAGGACCACCTTAATACTTCCAAGAAAATGATTATTAAGTCCCTCCAAATTCTGAATATCTTGTGTCCTCACATCTTTGGAGTGACTATGATTTGGAGCAAGGTAAAAGGATTGGAAACAGCTTTGGATTCCTGGTAACATTAATGATATTAGCTTTTGTTCTTCAATATCCATAAGTCATGTTAATAAAAAAAAGAATAAGGTTGTCAGCCTGGACTCAGGGAAATACACTGGAAAGTTCCACGGTGGAAAGTGGCTCCTAAGAATAGTGAATTGCAAGAAACTTGATAAAATATTCATGACGAAACTAAGCTGCAATCCCTTTCTGTTTTCTCTTTTAAAGACGGATCTTCCTCTGTAGTCTCAACTTTCCTCAAAAGATCCTGCCTCAGTATATCAAATGCAGTTTATAGGCATGCAGTAACATGTCTCACTTCATTATACTACTCTGCATTTTATTTGATTTTACATATGACAATATCTCAGCTTTATTTTTCATGCCCTTGATGAGTGGAATGTTATTGAATATGCTCATATAGAATTTGATCCATAATATACGATGAATTTCATATGTATCAGTTATTTTTCTGTTGTTCTGGTAGAACACCATGACTGATAGCAATTCAAGGAAGAGGTTTATTTGGGTTTTTGGTTCCAGAGGGATAAGTGTCCCTGATAGTGCAGTAAAGGAATGGCAGAAAGTAGAAAGCACGGCCACTGGAAAACAGGCTGAGGGCCCACATCCTGAATCAAGAGCAAGATGCTGAAAACAACAAAATATCCGAGAGGTTTTAAACTCTCAAAGCCTGCTATGATTCACTTCCTCTGGAAGGTCACACCTCCTCAACCTCTCCAAACAACATTGTCACCCTGGAGAACCAATACTCAAATGCCTGTGACTGTGGGTGGGCAGTTTTTTTAATTCATACCACCAACTTCAAAATAATTATCATCAACATTATATATTCCTTAATTCTCATAATAAAAGTTGCAGAAAAGCATATTTTGCTCCTTTAAAATATGAGAGTCAAGGTCATAAAAAGTCATCCAAGAACATGTTACTTTGGTGCTGAAATTCCACATTCATGTCTGGTTTTGACTTTTAATGAGAAATGTTCCATGTAGTTCTAAGAATTTAGGTTCTCTCTCTCTCTCTCTCTCTCTCTCTCTCTATATATATATATATATATATATATATATATATATATATATATATATATATATATATATATATCTGTGTATGTGTGTGTGTGTGTGTATCCTTCAAATGGGTAGAAACTCATAGTCATACATATGTCATACATATTCCCAGTGTTCTAAGTACACACACCACTGAACTGGGGGAAATAGAACAAGAGTGATATATACTGGAATTTAAGACATTAGGTTTTTAAATACCTAAGATGTTTTAATAACACATTTATATGATGGTACTAAAACTCTGAAACTCATGGATTAGAAAAAGGTCATGGTTTCCAGACAAGTACATGCTTGCATCTTACTGGTCCTTTCTGAAGCCCTGTAATAACCATTGTTATCACAAATCATTTACCTATATACCTATGTCTAATCCCATGACCTACAAATTTATTGTCTTACCTGGCAGAAGGGGTGAACAGGTGTGGATACATTAAGTCCTTTAAGATGAGATTTTCCTGCATGAAAATCAAAATCTTCATGGTGGTCCTGAAGTATAGAAGATGGAGGCAGAAGAGTCAAGGTGAGATGAAGAGCTTATGATATCCCTGGAAGGCCTGACCTTTTCTGAAGGTAAATGGAGGAGGAATGAATCTGGGGGAGAGGGAAATTGTGGAAAGGATCTTTGAGGTGTGGAAGGAAGGAAACTGCAGGATGTATGATATATATATGTATGTATATATATATATATATATATATATATATATATATATATATATACATATATAAAGGGAATGGTAACAATCAGAATCTGGAGCAGGCAGGGGAATAGGTTCCTTGGACTACATTGGTCCTTGAAAGTTATAAATGCATTCAAGATGTAATTTTGATGCCATTTTGATGATGTGTTAAACTAGCAATGGATGACGAATGCAGTTTTCCAGTACAATGTGCAACAAATCCTAAGTGTCCTAAGCCTTGCCTCAAATGCCCTCGAAGATACAACCTTCCTCAACTCCACTGTCTGCAAGTAGAAGTCAAATTTTGGGTCAATTTCCCAATGTTTATAAATATCAAAGTGCTGACAACTTTCCTGCATGTCTTACTTTAGGAAAGTTGGCCTTTCTCAGCTTGGGCCCGTTTCATCTTCTCTATACTATGGTAGGTCTCCCTCTTCTCATTCATCAGCTCCTTCCACACTTGCATCAGACAGGTAATTAACTTAGTTCGGTTTCTCTTTCAGAAGCTTTCTCAGTAACATTCTATTTTCTTTTCTTTTCTTTTTTAAAAATTAATTATTGTATTCATTTACATTTCAAACACTATCCCCCTTCCCTGTTACTCCACAACCACCCCATCCTATCCTCCATCTCCCCTCCCTTTTTGTCTCTATAAGGGTGCCCCACCACCCACTCACCCACTCCCACCTCACTGCTCTAGCATCCCCCTATGCTGGTGCATCAAATCTCCATAGGACTAAGGACCTCCCCTCCCTTTGATGTCAGATAAGGCCATCTTCTGCTACATATGTATCTGGAGCCATGGATCCAGAGCTGGGTTGCTCTGGTCACAGCTCTTCTTCAGTTTCCTTGTCACATGTATTCCATTACTCTTCTTTATTCTTTTCCCCCCACCCCTTAAGATCTCATCTTCTCTTCTGATTGTCTTGTTTCTAGTTTTATGATACACACACACAAACACACACTTAAAACTGAGAGGTACTATATAGAAAAGAAAACATGGCAACCTTTGAAGCTGGTTAATTTCCTTATCAATGTATTTTTCATTTTTTCTTTATGATTGAATAAAATTCTATCGTGCTTATTTATCACTTTTTTGTTGATGGACATATAGGTTGGTTATATTTCTTAGTTATGAATCATGCAGTAATAAGCATAACTACATATCTCTGTGTTAGGGATTAGAATCCTTTAGATATAAACCTAGGAGTGATACAAGAAATTATTGAAAGAAGAAAAACTACAAGTACTTTTTTTTTTGATTTTTAAATAACATCTATACTGGTTTCCATAGTGACTACATCAGTTTTCCATTGCAATCAGTAATCAATAGTGTTTCTTTTGACCTACATCTTGGACAGAATTTGTAGCTTGATGTTAGCCATTCTTGCTGAGGTGAAATGGAATCTCAAAATAGATTTAATTTTCATTTCAAATATTTATTGGTTGTGTGTGTTTCTTATTTCACAAATTACCAATTCGGTTCACTTAGCTCACTGACCGGAAGACTTAGGTGTCTTAGAGTGTTTGTTTTTTGTTGTTGTTGTTTTGTTATTTTGCAATATTTTATCTGATCTAGTATTTGGTTTTTGGGGGAGGGTTGTTGTTGTTGTTGTTGTTTAGCTCTTGACCCTGCTCTGATGTATTGCTGGCAGAGATTTTTTTCCTGTTACTGTTTCTTGAGATTACTTGCTTTGCTATACAGGAGATTTTTAATTTACACAATCCCCTATGTCTATGCCAATTTTTGATGACTTGCTATTATATTAATTTTCAGAAAGTCTTGTATATTCTAGATCTTGATAAGATCTTTGATCTATTTTTAGTTTATGATTGTGAAAGATTAGAAATAGTTTTGTCCATATATTATGTGGCTATTTAATTTTCTCAACACTGATTATTGAAGAGGTATTGACACATTTATTTATTAGTCAAAAACTAGGTGGGTATCACTGTGCGTTGTTTCTAAGTTCTCTGTTCTATTGCACTCACCTTTGTGTTTGCTTTGAGTTTCCAATGCTCAAATAATTCACCCCGACCTTAGTTCATCTCCATGGTATCAGCTGCCATACTCCATGGAGCTATTTATAATTTTCTCATCCTGACTGGAGAGTGAGATCTCAAAGGGCAGGGACTATGGTCTTATTGTTTTATTATAAAGACTGCAAGGTGCCTGGACAAAGTCATTGCTGACAAAATTTTGCTGAGTCCACGTACTCAAGAATTTTACATTCTAAAAACAACTGTGATATTTAGAAAGGAGTTAAAGCCTATATAAAACCAGTTCTGAGAAAATAAAACAAAAGTAAATGGTTGCATTGTTGGCCTAGCAAATCAATCTTTCATTGCACAATCTTGATGCTCTTGAAAATCATAACATTGAATTTTGCTAAAGATGGAGCATGCTGATTTATAAAATGATCCACATCTATAGTTTCTTTTGTCTAAAATATATGTCTTACCTGCTATTCCCATGTATTTAGAGTATGTGCACGAAACAGGGAACTTCTCACAGGTTGGGATTCAGTTTACTTGAAAGATTATTTTCATTTTAACAGTGAAGATAAAGCATCGACCATTCAAGGAGAGAGCCCCAGTCCTATGACAATCTAAGAAATGACTTTCTAAGAAGTTAAATAAGTCCTAGGCAACTTCTAATATCAAGGAGAGAGGAGATTAGACTTAAGAGAAGGGCTGGGATTCACTGGGGAAGTCTGCTTGCCTGATACTTGTTATGCACTAAAAGTTAGGAGTAGAAAACCATGTAGAAACATAATTTTAAAGTAGTTTTCTGTTCACATGAATTCAATTAAATTATGTTCTGTCTGTACTTCAGCTTGTAAGAACAATTATACTAAAGAAATGTACACTGGAAATCAAGGATAACTTTTTTATCAGCTTTTCTTATCTCAGTCTAAGTCAGGTCCTCCAATGTTTGAAAAGCTTTGATGCTTTGACATGATGTTTGCCAAAGAGGGGTCTATAATGAGCAGCCAAATTCTCTGTATTTCAGGCACTTTCTTTACACTCCCTTTGAAGGAGACTGTCAAGTGTGTCGCATGCTGTTTGTCAGTTAACACTTGGGGAGAGAAATTCACAAAGGGCACTTTATGTACCTTCACAACAAGGATATCTTTGCCAACACTTCAGAGCTATTTTGAGTTTGGGAGTTGTAAGTATCTCAGTTTTTTTAAGGTGATAGTAGCTGACCTAGGATGCCTGGGTTTTAAGAGAGTTTGTACTTTCAAGACCTTTTGACACTTGCCTGTGCTTTCAATTGTGTGTCAGATGACTTGTGTCTTTTATTTATGTGGTTATCTTCATTTGATGAGCCTTATAATAATGACAATGATTTTTGAAAACACCAATAAACTGTAGGTGTTATTTTCTAATTATACAGCATTATGATCTTATTGAATGTACATTAGAATCTGGAAGTAAGTACGATTATTAGTTCTGTGTATAATGAGAACATAGAGCTCAGAAAGTTAAATAAAACAGCTATGGGAACAGTACACAAGAGGAGAAATTAAATCTTCACTGGGAAATGGATGAGTTCAGCACTCTCTGTTTGTTTGTCAGGACTTTTAGAGGACCACAGGTGCCAAAGGAAGTAGGGGTTAGGAGTTTATGTGGTGGGCAAGGTGGAAGTATATGTAGGGAAGAGCTTGCAAAAAAGCATCTAAGTGCCAAATTGATGTTTGTTTTCTTAGCATATCCTAGGCTCATGGTGTGTGTGTGTGTGTGTGTGTCTGTAATGTATTTGCATGCATTGCTCATGTGCAAATATGTATGTCTGCATGGTGTATGCATGCTTGTTTTCCCATTTTCTGATTTTTCTTGCATGCTCTTAAAATATTTTGGTAATATGTTTTACCCTGGGATCTTTGGAGGCTAAAATTTTTTTCCATCTTTTTTTTGTAATTTATCTAGCTGATAATATTTGGAACTCTCAATACCTAGAGATCAGAGCTAGGAAATAAGAGGGCATCCTTTTGTAGCTCTCATTACAAGCTGGTCACAGACTTTCTTTGTACATGGTTGCCTTGGAGAATAATGGAAAAATAAAGGAAAACCCAGAATAAAGGCTGTATTCTGGAGACTAGGAAAATAAGCATCAAGCTCATTTTGGAGACAATAGTGGATGGGTTCACCTTGACAATGCCTACACGTTTTTCTCTGGCTCTCATTCTTCATCACAGTTAGTTTCTCTCTTCCTTGGCTAAAGAGATGAGTAGCAAGGAAGACAATAGACTTAAAGCCCAACAAAGGGGTCCGCCACATCCTCTGTGTTCCTTCCTGAATAAGGGCTCTTAGCCATAGGAGGTCTATTCTGAGAAGCCTAAGCATTTCTACTTCAATAGCTATGTCTTTCAGAAAAACATGGAAATACTTGTAAAGGAGCAAAGACCCAGTAAACTTGCTGCTTTAAAGGGAATAAACCTTACAAAGGAAAAGGTGGACACAGCAAACTCCATCCTCCCTCAGTAGCAGCATAGCATGAAATACTGGCCATTCACTTGCTTATTTGCTTTGGAAGTAATTTATTTTGTGTGTGTGTGCAGTTTTAAGTTTAGCTTCCCATTTAGAGAGCTGTATTTCTAGCATTTCAAGGTGGTCCTGGGAGTAGTGAGGTGTGTGTTGAGTTGATGAACAAGTCTTTGCTCTTTCTATGACTGTAGCTTTGCTTATTGGTTTCTCTTTTCTTCAGAATCTATGAATACACTAAGTCTCCCAGGAAGCAATATCAAGAAAATTGGAATACATCCCTTCTGTGAATTCCAACAACTCACTGTATCCCAACAATTCTCCAATCATAGCTTCTGTAGGAGGTTGTTCTGGTACTGCTATGTATTCAGATGCTAAAAACTATTTCCCAAGATCTGGTTGCCCCTTGACAAGGAGATCATCACATACACCAAATGATGCTATGTAACCTTGCTCTCAAAATGAATTGGTCACTAAAAGGCTAAATCCTGTGACTGGGCAGTAGATAGAAGTAGGAGGGTTTTCAGTTACCTTGCAGATAGAGGGAGAAGAGAAGAGAGCAAAGAATGAGAAGCTGCCATGAGAGGAGTTGATCCATGAGCATGGGGCCAGAAGAAACAGTGAATAACAAGGGACATATATCCCCTGCGATATAAGTTTAAATAACTTCAAAACTTGCCCAATCATTGGCTTTAGCCTTTTATTGACCAATTAACTTGGGGAACAAAGTTACATAGCATCATCTGGTATATGTGAGGATCTTCTCATCAGGGAGCAGCTAGATCATGCAGGACATTATTTAACACTTGAATACACAGAAGTACCAGACCAACTCTCTACATTTAGGTTGGTATGATGCTGCTATGCACTCAAAAGCTAAATTCTCCACCTGAAGATTTGACTGATCTAAAATGAGCAGATCCTCATGTAGACCAGCTTTTGTTGTACAAACTTTGTCCCCCAAGTTATCTGTGATTGCTTAATAGAGATGTCTACAGCTGGGGAGAATGTCCGTGGTTCCTGGGCTTGGTATCTGAGGCAGGGACCACAAGAAAGGGAAAAGAGAGAAAGAGGAAGGAAGAAGTTGCCATGGAGTATGTAGATCATGGCCATGAAGGCCTGCCTCTTGGAATAGGAAAAGCCCAGGCAGAACATGACAAGTGATATCTCCGGGCTATTGTCAGGGAAGTAGATAAAATAGCACAAAGGGTTGACACCTGTCCAGTGCTTTAAGGCTTATTATAAATATAAAGATTTTGTGGCTCTTATCTAAGATGGGGTAGATATCCCCAAAGAATATTTACCGCAACAAAAGTGCTCTGGAGAAATATAGTATAAACTGGGTATGATGGCACAGACTTGCTGTCCAAACGCTTGCTGTGTTTGGGAAAGAAAAGCAGGGGGATGGCTACAAGTTTTCGGCTATCACATAACCTTTCGGCCAGTGAGTTTCAAGCTAGTGAAAGCTATAGAATGAGGGCTTATCTCAAACAACAACTAAGAAAACAACCAAAATATAGTTTACTTAAAGCACAAACAGCATTTATATGCTTTTTTACTTGTTTTACACACACACACACACACAGAAAGATATACTCTCACAGAAATGCTTAGTTATTACTATTGTTAGTGTGTGGTAACATTGTTTTTGCTTAGGTCCAATTCCACCATCACCCTTACAAATTATGTGATGAATAGGCACCATTTTAAATTTAAAACTTAGAGAAATTTGGTAACTTTATTATGTATTCAGTTATCAGTGATCTGGACCCAAGCTTTTGGCAGTCTGAGAAGTATGTCAACATGCTGCTGCTTTTAACTAGCCTTGGAAGAGTCTGCCTGGAATCTCATGACTCCTTTGTAGTTTCTAATAACAAAATATGTCCACTAAAACCAAGCCAAGAGGACTTAGGGAAGAGATAGTGATAAAATATATCTTTTCCTTTACAGTAAATTTTCCTAATAGTTATCAAGCAATGGAAAAAGACAAAAGTGATGTTTATATGGCTTAGATTAATCTTAAATCCCTTTGTGTTGGCAAATGATTTATAAATTGATGTACCACTTGGTCACTTTCTTTTTTCTCTGTTGCTATTTCTCTATTTTACATTTTTCTGCCATTTTACTATTTGTAGGTATGATCTGTTAGGGTGAAAATAAAGATCAAATCCAAGAATAATTTAGTTGAAGGTCAGTTTCCAGCATTGAGTAAAAGAAGGACCATTTATCTAATGCAGCTGATACCTGTGAGTTATAACTTTAACTCCTGTCTTGGTAATTGATCCATGGCGTCTGCTTTTTTAGGGTAAGGACATGTTTTTCCTACAGACTTCTTTCCATTTGTTCTAGCCATATGAAGTAATGATCTATGCAGATGAATCTCAGCATTTGCCAAAGGCTCCTTTAAGCATGTATTGATTTTTAACACTTTTTATTGATTCATTATGAGTTTCACAACCCGTACCCCAATTCCACTCATTTTCCCATCCTGATGAATCTGTCTTTTACTCTTGCAACCTTGTCCGTACAAAAGAAAACAAAAAATAAAATAATAAGCAAGCAAACAAACAACATAAACTGACCTCTCTATGGAAGCTGTGGCGTGTCATAGGAAGTCATGCAGTATACTCTTGCAGGAAACAGAGAATACTACCAACTCTCCGCAGTGCTTGACCACATTTCCGCTCTCCTGCTGGCCCAACATTTATCTGTGGCTAGCCCCCGCAGCATCTGGCTCGCTTGTTCCACAAGCCACTAGTTCCTTCTCTGCTATAATCCCCTGAAACCAGCGGCCCCACACTCCAAGAACCAAATAGATCAGCCATCCTCAAGGTTTGCTAACACAATACCCTGTAACCCAGTTGAATCAAGAATCTTAAAGCTTAATTAACCAATCAGATTTATATATCAACAAAATCACAATTTACAAGATGCCAATACAATAATTCCAGAGCCAACTGATAATGATAAAAGCTTTATCCCAATATTTTTAACCTTGTGAAACCATACCTACTTGTAGCTGGAAAATGCCACGAGTGCACATCAGCAGCCATTTTGGCTCTCTTGCTACCCTGAGATGCCCTGTCACAGCAACTCTTAGCTCCGCCTCGCTTTTCTCTGTCCAATCACAGGCCTCCCACTGCCCTAATGTAATTAGACAGGGAAAATCCTAAGACAGTACTCATTTGCCCAAACAGCAGCTTTACTTGCAAATCTTCATTGCCATGAGTCAGTGGTCTAGTTTGAGGCCTCTAGCTTTTGCCATACTATCAATACTGGATCCTCATAGGGACGCTATTCAGATATCTTACTATTGCCCTGTATCATGGAGATCCTGCAGCTTTAGTCCTACAAAACTGGTTCCAGGAGTTCATAGATGGGGTAGATGTTGGGTGATTGGAGTCAAGTGAGGATTTCCAAAAATAATTTTTTTTTAATGAATTGAAGTCTAGTTTTATGGTCTTTAGAGTAAAATATCCTGAGAACTTCAGTGCGATATTGACAAAAGAAAACTGTAGGGAATGTGGGCATGATTCTATCCCTTTCTCAAGCTCCCCCTGTAACTGTTCCACATAAAACAGTTATGCAGCACAATTATCTTTATCCATACTACTGGCATTTAGTTACTCTGGGTTTAAAGATAAAGGTCCCCCACAAAACTCTTTCTTTTACAATAGCAATTATATAGATGTCTATCAAACACCCAGCCTGTCCCTGCAAGCTTAGACAGACATGGACTTTCACAGCTCTTTTTACTGAGATGATATTAGTGTCACTGGTGAACAAGAAGCATGTTACTTCCTAAAACTCTAATAGAGGTAGAGGGAGGGAGAGAGAAAGAGAGAGACAGAGATAGACAGAGAGACAGAGACTGGCAGGGCAGAAAGAGACAAAGAGATAGAAACAGACAGGCAATTTTGCTTAGATTCTTTCTCAAAATATTAAAATGAAACATAGTGGGGTTATTCTAGCTCCAGGGGTTAAAAAGGAATATGTAGAGCTGGGAAGTTAATTAAGAGCCATTAACCTCCTACAGTACAAGCATGAGGACATGAGTTTAGATTTCAGGAACACTGGTAAAAATCTGGTGGTGAAAATGTGCCTGTAGCCACAGAACTAGGGAATGGACGTGAAGGCAAAAAGAGCTGTAGATGCCACTGGTCTTCTAGTCTAACTGAATACAGCAGCCTCAGCAAAAAACTCCTTATCAAAGTGTAAAGGTGATGAGTAGTTGAAAAAAACACAGATAACATCAATGCTGGGCCTCCACAGCCATGTTCACACACATGCATCTATACTAACAAGTACATATACTGCACACACAAACAATGCATCACACACACAATGAACACATACACACATGTGCATGTGTGCTTGTCTCTCTTTCCAAACTATGACCAGTGCTATCTAGTTTTACAAACCATATAAATGATAAGGATGATAAACAGATTTAAACATCCTGCTTAAAGTACAAGACTCAACAACCAAATGAAAGAGAGTTTGAACGTATTGTTTAATTTGAAAATTAATCTAAATTCTAATGTTTTAAATGTTTAGTATTGTTTACAATTTCCATACATCCCAGAAGGAAAAAAAATAAAATATGTCAACAACCCTGATATTATCGTTGATTGCTTACAGTTTTGGTTCATTTTACTCACCCAGAGCCAGCAAAGATTGAAAGCACCACTATGTCTCATTTCTATAAGACAATTCGTTAGAGAATTAGAAATCTTTACTATCTTAGTTAGGGTTTCCTTTGCTATAAAGAGAGTCCATGATTAAACCAACTCATTTTTACATTTTTACTTTTAATCTCAGCTGGCTTACAGGTTCTGAGGGTCAGTCCATTGTATCATAGCATGAAGCATGGCAGCATCCAGGCAGGCATACCCTGGAGGAGCTGTTCTGAAGGTCTACAGGAGAAGACTGGCTTCCAGGCAGCTAGGAGGAGGGTTTCAAATCCCTCTTCCACAGTGACATGCTTCCTCCAACAAGGCCACACCTACTTCAACAAAGCAAAATCTCCTAATAGTGCCAGACCCTGGGCCAAGCATATTCAAGCAACCACATTGAGCTAAACGGAGAGGTGCTCATTTGAATGTTTCAAATATGCTCACATAGAAACCAAGTCTTGTTTTGTGTTATCATACTTTTAAAACTTTGCCATAAAGTAAATTTTGCATTCCCTGTATGAGTATATTTATTCAGTAATTCATTAAATAAAATATAGTCAACAGACACATAAAATAATAAAATAGCAATAAAAATTTAAAAAGAGTAAGATGCATATAAATAATCACAATTATAGGCATTTCCCCCTTTCAGTTCTTATGTTCAAAACCACAGAACGTCATTGTGTAGAATGAAGACATTTTAGTCCAGCCTCACAACACTACAAATATCAAAGCTTTTATTTGGCATCACTCAATTCTCTCATAATCTTCAATGAACATTTTTCAGTACTTATCTTTCCATTTTTTTTCCAGACTGAGTCAAGATAATTCTCATTCAATAACAAGATGAAAAACATCAAAGCAAGATGTACTTTTGATCACACAAGGCTGGTGGGTTTTTTTGGTAAACTGTTCAATTTTCTTTTTGAATGCAGTCTCTGTCTTAGTAAATGTATTCACCTTTATTCTCCTCTGTGTAGTCCATTTGTCACTTACCACCATCTGTGCACTTCCCAGTGATTTCACTCTCACTGGCTTCTTGCCCCACACCCTGTTTCTAAACATCTCAATGTTTGGCATGATCCTCACACTCATCCCAGTCACCTTCCTCAACTAAAACTGTCTAGCTGGCAGACAAGCACTTTGAAACTTCATATCTAGTTTCTCATGCTACTGATATATTCTTTTTTTGGCATACAAATGTCAACAGGTAGGATCAAGTGGGAAGAAGCATGAAAGGTTAATTCCCCAATATCAGCATCAACTATAGGAAATGTACCTGCAGAGTATCAGCTAAGTGGAGCCCCTTGAATGAATTGTGGTCTGTGACATCTACTAAATTAGAAGGTTTCTATTGCAGGGAAGACAAAATTAGGTTGTTCCAATGTCATGGTTCACTGGGTAAAGAACAGAGACTGCCTTTACACAAGAGCCTTTCAAACATAGAAAGCTAGTTTTACCTTGAGAAAGGTTTAATCAAATAATGAAAAGTTTGTGCCAAAATTCAAAAGAACATTACCAAACATAATTATTCTAAATACCTACTAAGACTTGATTGGCTGAGGATGCACTCAGTTGAGCAGTGCTTGCCTAGCACACACAAGGCCCTACATTTGATCTCTAGTCCTGAAGTAAAATTTGTAATAAAGACATAACCAAGATATGTCTGTCATCACTATTGTCAAGAAAAATTTAAATTATAATTGTGTTTAGTAGGAAAAAGAATTTTATTTGATCTATCAATCTATCTATCTATCTATCTATCTATCTATCTATCTATCTATCTATCTATCTACCTATCTATCCATCTATCTATCTATCTATCTACCTAATCTATCATCTATCTACTTACTTACATATCTATAATCTATCTAACCTGGCTGCAACTTTGTCTGTGGAATAGAAGCTATATGATGGATTTTATAAAAATGGATCCTTTTAAGGAAATTATAAAGTAGCTTATGAGAGATGTATTTTTTAATGCATTGATTTTTGTGACTGATATTTCTATGATAAAATAATTAGATTAAAAAAAAAGAAACACTGAAACTTATGATGTTTTGTTTCACTTAGGAGCCTTGGGAAATTGAAGACATGGAAAGAGGGAAATGTACATGTTATGCAGAGTCACTCAGACATGTGATTGGAGGAAAAGGACAAAAAGATCTAGGGAAAGCTGTCTGTTGGCTTCTCCTCCATGTGCCTCTTCATTCCTTTTCTCTGGGAACAGAGAAGACCTTCTAAAATGAGGCTCAGATTATGTGCTATAGAAGGCTCAAGAACACTTTTCTGGCTTGCTTCAAGGGTAATGGCAGGTCAGTGAAACACCTCCTTGTTTCTGCTACTTTCTCAAATGGCAAGTTACCATATTTTGGGGTAGTATTTTCTGACTCTTATCAAAGTAGTTATGTATTTATTGTTGGAAATAAGTACAGATCTGTACCATTTTTTTCGTCTAAGTACTTTTTCCTTCCAAAATTTCTCTTCATGTGCTA
Organism: Mus caroli; assembly: GCF_978045245.1. Lineage (NCBI taxonomy): Eukaryota > Metazoa > Chordata > Mammalia > Rodentia > Muridae > Mus > Mus caroli. Next base: position 61,740,708 of record NW_028227271.1, read on the forward strand.
TATTTCTAAAGATATTTATTTGAATTTGGAAACTTCAAATAAACACGAAAAATTTACTTCTTTCCTTCCTTCTTTCTATCCTTCCTTCCTCTCTTCCTCTTTACTCATCTCTCTTTCTTCCCCTTCCTCTTTCTTTCCTTCCTTCCTTCCTTCCTCCTTCGTTTTTTCCACATGATTTTAGTGTGTGTGTTAGTTTGAAGAAGGGTTCCCATTGGCTCTTATATTTGAATTCTTGGTCCCAAGTTGGTGGACCTGTTTGACAAGGATTAGGGGGTGTGGCTATGTTTGTGAAGGTATACCACTAAAAATGGACCTTGAGTTTTCAAAAGTCCATGTCACTCAGATCTCTCTCTCTCTCTCTCTCTCTCTCTCTCTCTCTCTCTCTCTCTCTCTCTCTCTCCCTCATGTTTATGGATGAGAAGTAAGGTGTCTCAGCTATTGTTCCCACACCATGCTTGTTTGTCTGCTGCCATGCACTATGCTCACTGCTATGACTGTCATTGATTCACCCTCTGAAAACCATAAACCCTAATGAAGGTTTTCTTCTATATTTGCTTTGGTCATGAGGTGACTTCAATATAATTGAAAGTAACTAAGATAATAAATACATAAATAGGACTGACCTTGAACTCCCAATCCTAATTTCTCCATTTTCCAGGAACTGGATGCCAGTTCAGTGCTGCTGCACTTGGCTAAAAATAAATTTCTTAGTAAAAGATTGAAAAGAATTTGTACGCATGGACACTGATTTCTTTAAAATCATATTTAAGAAAAAGAGCCATTTGAAGCTACTTGTAAAAGTCCATATTGGTCAAGAAGAGACATGTACATATAGTAATGAAAGATGAACTAGGAATGAGCTTAGGGTTCATAATTAATTACCTGGACTCATGATTCTTAGTAGTGAAGACCTCATGAGATGAATTAATAAGGATCCCAATCCACAGATTTTAGTAGCTTAGGGAAACACAGTTATCTAATTATTGGTCCCCAAAAAATATTTATCATAAACCTCTCTAAAAAGAAGGCACAGTGTGATGGAGTGAATAAACTACTAAACAATATTATCTCAATTAAGAACATTTTTGTTTACAAAATCACAAAGAACTACAGAACATTTTATATCTTTTACCTTGCTATATTAATTTTTTGTTAGAAAATCATTGCTATTCCCATGCAATGATTAGCATACTATTTATGGTAATTAGTTATTTATTGTTTATTATCTAAAAATTATAGAGATCAGAAATCTACAGAATGTCTTGAAGTGCTAAAATCCAAGTGACAGTGGAGATGCAGTTCTGGAGGCTCTAGAAATAACCTCTTCCTTGTATTTTCCAGTTTCTAAGGTCACTGTATATTTCTTGGTTTCTGCACCATCACTCTGACTTTTGTGGCTGTTACTGAGTCTCGAGATTCTCTTGTTAGGATCATTGTAATTCTTTGGAGCCCCATTGCCATGGTGACACAAGATAATTTCTGCACTTGGAGAGCTTTACATCTCTTATGTTACTACATACATTAGAAAGTATAATGTGGCCATCTTTAGGGATTATCAAATGTCTATTCATTTCTCTGGTTCTCTTTACTAATCTAAAAGGAATAAATGAATTACATGGAGTCAGTGCTGCTTTTCTAGATTATTTTGATTAACATTAACAGCCAAACAGTTTAAAGCTTTTCTCACTATTGGTAACTATTGCCTTGCACAGAAACAGGTGGTACCTGTGGTCGAAATAAAAGGTGTTAAATATATACACATAGAAGGTCACCATACTTAGAACAAAGATCCCCAGTCAGTGCTCCTAATTCAGTTTGGCTTTTTAAAATGAAATAAGTAGTCAGTGAAGACTGGAATTTCTTGTAATATAATAGAGACATTTTAATTCAGCAACATTGCTGGTCTGACAAGAGACTGCATCCAAAGATCTCCTATGTATGTATGATCTATCTGGAATGCAGACACAAATTTAGTACACACCTTTAATCCCAAACAAGGTAGGTAAGTTTAGATTGTAGAAAGAGTAGCTATGTGGGAAAGTGATGTCTAGTTGGAGCGCTGATCAATCTGTTGAGTTCAGTGCAGTGGAGTTAAGTCAGTCAGATGGGATTCAGTATAGTGAATGTAGTGCTGTGGAGGTGACTATGTTCATGAGTTCATGGAATTCAGTGCAGGTTATCAGAGGCCATTGAAGCCAGAGAATAAGAAGGAGCCAAAGATTAGAACACATTGCCAGAGTTAGAGTACAAGCAGAGCAATTTAGTGAGAAGTTAAGGGAAGCCAGATTGAATTAGCTTCGAGAGGAGTTTGAAATAGAAGATCTTAGTTGAACCAGCCAGCCAGAGTTCAGAAAGAACTAGAAAAGATGAACTTATTCAACAGTACATCTTGGAGGCTGAAAACATTCTAGGCCAATATTAAATTATGTGGAGGCCAGAAGCTTCCAGGCCTAGACCTAGGCCCAGAGATAGTTACCACAAAGAGGAAACACTCTGGGATCAGTCGAAGTCAGGTATTTGAACAGCTTATGGATGGTTCTCATCTCATCCCATCATCTGAGGAAATAGAAGTTGCATTCATAATAAAATGGTACTACTTTAATTTGGATATTAAAAAATAGACAGTATAGTTGTATGCATTAAAATTATTCTCAAAAAAATCAGTATAATCCACATAACAATTTAATTAAAGCTACTTCATGAAAAATGTTTTCTATTGGCATATCCACAAATATCCTATCATTTACTTTATGTATAAGCTAGGTTTTAAGATGTGCTGATATTATTCATTGATTTATATCCCTTAATATTAGGGTTTTGGGATATACCCAGTAAGTACAGATTAAACATCTCTGCAAGAAGAGATAGTTAAACAATGCATTGATAAACTTTCAATTTAACAATGCAGAGTTAATTTCAAATGCAGTGTTCTTCTTCAACCCAGTGTTATCACAAAGTAACCATTTGTCAACATTATCAGCTCATAACAATGGCCAATCTTACTGATATTCTGATCTCTAATTGATTCAATAGCATTTAATTCTCATTTCACTATCTACATTTTGTTCTTTCAATTTATTCCACTTATAATTTCTCCACTTATTATAAAACCTGTTACTCATGTTTTATTATAATAACTTATAATAACTTCAATCCCTATTACTTAATATACACAGTTATCTCACTGGCCTTCTATTCACCCATCCTGATAGCTATTTCTTCCCTGATTTGATGGTATTTCTCAATGAGATTTGACATCTGGAATATATATATATATACACCTGCACACAGTATTTGGTTCTGAAATGGTCACTGGATCTGGGAAGTCTAGTCCTGTTCTCATTGCCTCATTAAGCAATGTCAGAGTTGAGAGTTTTAAGTTGTGGGCAGGTGGTAATGAGGTAATGTTTCAGGGTGTAGGTAGTACTTTGAATCAGAGCACATGCCAGAGTCCAGTTTCTTTCCAGTTGTTTTGCAGATTTGTGTTTCAGAACTTATATTTTTGACCCTATTTCTTAACATGATTGAAAGACAACATGAACATATGAGTGTGTGTGTGTGTGTGTGTGTGTGTGTGTGTGTGTGTGCATGCATGCAGGCACATGCTTCCATATTTTTCTACTATCTTTGCTTATTGAAAAATCATTAACAAAATTCCTAAGTAAGCATTGTTTCAGGAAATATTAAATAGTAGAACTCCTTTTTTTTTTTTTTTTTTTTTTTTTGGTGTGTGTGTTTTTAGACAGGGTTTTTCTGTGTAGCCCTGGCTGTCCTGGAACTCACTCTGTAGACCAGGCTGGCCTCGAACTCAGAAATCTGCCTGCCTCTGCCTCCCAAGTGCTGGGATTAAAGGCGTGCACCACCACTGCCCAACTCTTAATCCCAAGGTTGTGGGTTTGAGCCTTACTTTGGGTACCACGTATTGTGGGAGATATTAAAAAGATTGGCAAATTCCTGTGCTACTGCTGGGCACCAGCAGGCCACATGACTTTGGTGCAGTGTTCTCATCTTGGCAGACTCTCTGGCCCAAAGCTCCTGAGATGTCTCCACCTGACTCAAGACCACCTACCTCGTGGTTAGCTGTCACAATTCCCAGTAAACAGTTACTATCAAAACTCTAGAAGCTTATAATTAAACCGCCAGATTTATTATGTCAATAAATTCTCAATTCACAAGATGCTCACACAATAATTTCAGAGTCAATTGATAATGATACAAGTTGCCCACCTCGATTAGACAAGTTATCCCAATTATTCTACCCCTATATGGTATTATAGCTAACTGTGGTTATTTAAAGCCACATGGAATCTGGGTTATCTTCTCCTTCCATCTTCCTTTTTTCCCTGTTCTTCTTCCCTATCCTCATCTCTGAAACTTCTCTCTCCACCTCCCTTTTTCCTGTCAAATCACAGGCTCCTTGTAATAATATTTAAAGTGACTGGACAGGAAAAATTCTGCTACAAGCATTATGGCCGAAATTTACTTATTAGATTATAATCACTGGGATATCAATTCAGTGATTTGACATCAGGCCAAAACCACATCAAATGATGCAACTCTGAAAATAAGAAGGTGAACTATTTATAAATTTTACACATATATTATAATGCATATAATATATTAAAATCAAGTGAAACTAATATAGATATCTTAAAAGCATTTAATATATGACTTAATATTACCTATCATAAATTTCCTCAGAAGAAATTAAACTAGAGCATGTAAATAAAATAATTAATTCTTAATTTAGAAGGTATAAAAAATATAGAATCACAGAAGAGAAGAATTTATCACTTTCTTTATTGATCTTATTTCTATTACTGTGACCCAGGTTTGTTCGTGACTCATTTTTTTCATCTACATCTTTTAATAAAGACAGGAAACAATAGACAAAAGGGAGACATAAAATATATTTTAAATATGATTCACTTTTTACAGCTCCTTTTTTGAGATAAAATCTTATCATATGACTCTGGATGGACTAGAAGGTACTAGGTAGACCAGGGTAACATGTACACGTATTTGCCTGAATGTCTATGTGTATAAGGAAGGAATTCATACAGAGTCTAGCTGGGGGTAGATAAAAAGGGTTCTAATCAAACAAAGGGCTCTTAATGAAGCAGGAAGCCCAATACCACTGTCTTTCACGTTGGATTCATTATAGAGTGATTTCTTATCACATTCAATTTATTTATTGATGCCTTGAAACATTTTCTTAAATACTATGTATACAGTATACTACACAGAGCCATGAACCTTGTAAGGACTTTCTGATCAACAAAAGAAGATACATGAACTAGTGGGTCCATGAAATTGAATCATCTACCGGTATGATAATCATCTTAATCTCTGCAACTTTTTCCATAACTTTCACAATTGAGAAGCCACTGAAGGACACATTCCTCAGAATAACTTTCTGTGAGTGAGTGACACATGCTTGTATTTGGAAGATCACATAGGTAACCTCAAATTTTCCTGAAGAAACACATTTCTCTTTCTAGTAATTGCTAGCATTTCCCTTGCTATTTTCTTGAGAATAGTATAAATAGAATATTTATAATTATGATATTTTCTTTGACTTAAAAAAGAGTGTTTTGGCAACAGTTTGGGAATTCTTAACATCTAAAAATTATTTTAGTGTTCTCTACTTTTGATAAAACAAGTAGCCTGGGGTGATTTTCCTTTAACTTACAAGCTTTGTGTTTTTTGAAGGAAACTCAATCCATATATTGTTGATTGGCTTATATTTAAATCATTAGCATGCTATATAAGACTTCTTTTTCTGTCTTTAAAATAATCTCTTTTCTCTTAAAGCAGAAAGGTTTGTTTTGTTTTTCTTTGTGTGTGTGTGTGTGTGTGTGTGTGTGTTATGTTTTATTTTTTCTAAGAGTAAAGAAACTTGAAGACTCAAGAGTAAAATCCTTTTTGAATACTGAATTTTATGAAAGTAGGATAGGTTTTTCTTCTAGTCATATTGCTAACGACAGAGCTGTCAATCTATTTTCCAACTTTAAAAATATAATATAATGAGTGTTTCTTTTTGGCATGGAGCTTCTTTACCCACAGTCAACTGGTTCTGTATTATTACATTACTGTCCTATTAGAATCTAGAGTCAGGAGGATCAAAACTTCAAGTTCACTTGGGTCTACATAGAAAATTCTGAGGTTCAGAAAGAAAATAGTTTAATTTTGAGACCATGATTTTGGATGACAAACCACCAGGAATATGGGATCATAATAGCTTTATCTCTTCTGATTCTCTTCAGAAAAGGCAGGGCTCCAAGGGATACCAAGCAAATATGGCATAACAACTTATAATAAGACCAGGCACATACCCTCATATCAAGGCTAGTCTAGGCAAACTGGTAGGAGAAAAAGTGTCACCAAAGAAGGAAATATAGTCAGAGACACTAGCTACACAGCCATAACAAATATGTAGAAGACCTAGATCAGATCTATACAAGCCAACTTAATGTCAGTTCAGTCACTATGAGTCCCTATGAGCCCTGTTCAGTTGATTCTGTGGTCCTTGTTCTTGTGGTGTCCTTGATATCTCTGTCTCTTACAAATCTTCCCTCTCTTCTGTAGGATTCCCTAAACTCTACCCCATGTTTGGCTATGAGTCTCTACATCTACCCCCATCAATTGCTAAATAAAGCCTCTCTGATGACAATTACACTAGACTCTGGCCTACAAATATAACAGAATGCCATTAGAATTTTTTTTCTGGTCACATTTTGTTCTATCCTAGGTTTCTGAGCTATCCAACCTCTGGTCCCAAGCCTTACAGGTAGTGTTGAGTTTGGCTCCCTCTCTGGGCATGAGTCTCAAATTGAACCAGTAATTGGTTGGCCACTCTGACAAATTCTGTAGCACAGAACTACCTCTATCCTAGTTCAACTTTTTCAATGGAAAAACATAAGTTGACGGTTTTGTGGCTGCATTGGTGTCTTAATCTCTTCACTGGAAGTCTTGTCTTGTTATGGAAGATGGCTGGTACAGTCCCTGTGTTTCCTTTATCTGGAATCTTTGCTAAGGTTACCCTCTTAGATATCTGGGAATTTTCATTACATTAGGTTTATACCTCGAACCTGCACTATTAGCAATACGTTCAGGAGGTTTTCTCCTGTTCCAATGCATTCAAAGCTATTCCCTAATTTCTCTTCTATCAGATTCAGTATATCTGGTTTTAAGCTAAGATTTTTGGTCTACTTGGACATGAGTTCAGTGCAGGGTTATAGATATGGATCTATTTGGGTTCTTCTATATGCTAACATCAAATTAGTCCAGCATCATTTGTTGAAGGTTATTTCCCTTTGTATATTTTTGGCTTCTTTATCAATTTTCAGGTGTCCATAGATGAGAGTTTATGCTTGAGATTTTGATTCAATTTCGTTGATCAACCTATCTGTTTTTTTGTCAATACCATGTGGTTTTTATTACAATAGCTCTGTAGTACAGCATGAAATCAGGGATTGTGGTAACTCTGGATGTTCTTTTATTATATAGAATTGTTTTATCTATCCTGGGGATTTTGTTTTTCCATAGAAGTTGAGTATTGCTCTTTCAAGGTCTGTAAAAAAAATGGTTTTGAAATTTTGATTGAATTGCATTGAATCTGTAGATTGCTTTTGGTAAGATGACAAGTTAGTGCTATAAACTTTCCATTTAACACCACTTTAATTGTGTCCTATAATGGTTTGGTTATGATTTGCATTCATTTTTATTGAATTCTAAAAAGTTTTTTTAATTTATTTTTTGCCTTTGTCCAGCTGTCATTCGGTAGAGAGTTGTTCAGTTTGTAGACTTTCTGTTCTTTCTGTCCTTTAAATTCAGTTTTAAACCATAGTGGCCTGGCAGGATACAGGGGGTTATCACAATTTTCTTATATCTCTTGAGAGTTGCTTTGTGACTGAGTACTTGGTCAGATTTGGAGAATGTTCCATGAGGTTCTGAGAAGAAGGTGTGTTCTTTTGTGTTTGGGTAAATTTTTTTTGTAGATATTTGTTAAGTCAATTTGATTCATAATATTTGTTAGCCTCAGTATTTCTCTGTGTGGTTTTTGTCTGAATAACCTGTCCATCAGTGAGAGTGGAGTATTGAAGTCTCCCACTATTAATGTGTGATTGTCAATGTGTAATTTAAGCTTTAATAGTATTTCCTTTAGAAATGTGGATGCCTTTGTGTTTGTGGCACAGATGCTAAAACTTAAAAAATTCACGGTGATGGATCTTTCCTTTGGTGAATACAAAGTATCCTTCCCTGTCTCTTTTGATTAATTTTGAAGTCTATTTTGTTAGATATTAGAATGGCTATTTCTTAGTTCCATCTATTTGGAAAATATTTTTCCAACCCTTTATTTTAAGGTAACAGTTATCTTTGATGTTGAGGTGTGTTTCAACATCAGCAGCGGAAGGATGGGGTGTATTTTTCACATACATTCTCTTAATCTGTAGCTTTTTTAATTGGGAAATTGAATCCATTGATATTGATAGACATCAATGACCAATGGATGCTAATTCCTGTAATTTTTTTGTTGGTGGTAGTGTGTGTGTGTGTGTGTGTGTGTGTGTGTATGCTTTCTTTTGACTTTGCTGATATGAGATTATTTATTTCTTGTGTTTTCATAATTGTAGTTGAATGCCTTGAGTTGGAGCTTTAATTCTAATATGTACTGTAGGGCTGGATTTCTGAATGGATACTTTTTAAGTTTTAATTTGTCATAGAATATCTTGTTTTCCCCATCTATAGTAACTACAAGTTTTGTTGGTGTGATGGTTTGTATATCCTTGGGCCAGGAAATGACACCATTTGGAGGTGTGGCCTTGTTCGAATAGGTGTGACCTGGTTGAGTAGGTGTGTCACTGTGGGTGTGGGCTTAAGATTCTCAGCCTAGTTGCCTGGAAGTCAGTCTTCCACTAGCAGCCTTTGGATGAAGACATAGAACTCTCAGCTCTGCCTGTGCCATGCCTGCCTGGATACTGCCATTTTCCCACCTTGATGATAATGGACCTCTGAACCTGTAAGCCAGCCCCAAGTAAATGTTGTTTTTTATAAGACTTGCATTGGTCATGGTGTCTGTTCACAGCAGTAAAACCCTAACTAAGACAGTTGTCTATGTAGTCTGACAACTTTGATTTCTATAAGTCTGAAAGACATCAATCCAGGCTCTCTGGCTTTAAAAGTCTTCCTTGAGAAGTCTAGTGTAATTTAATGGGTATACCTTTATATGTAACTTTGCATTTTGCCCTTTCTGCTTTTAATATTCTTTGTTTGTTCTTTATGTTTGGTGTTTTATTATGTAGAAGGGGAATCTCTTTTCTGGTCCAACATAATTAGTGTTCTGTAAGCTTCTTGTACCTTTTATAGGCATGTTCTTAGAAAATTTTTCTTGTATGATTTTGTTTAGAATACTTTCTAGGCTTTTGATTTTGGATTCTTCCTTTTTCAATTCCTACTATTTATATGTTTGGTTTTTTTCACAGTGTCCCAGACTTCCTGGATGACTTGTGCTGGGAATTTTTTAGATTTATCATTTTCATTTTCTTTCACAGATGTATGTATGTCTTCTATCATATCTTCAACACTCGAGATTCTTTCTCCCATCTTTTGAGGATGTTCTGGGGATGATGTATGTATCTGTAGTTTCTAGTTACTTACCTAGATTTTTCATTTCTAGAATTTCCTCAGTTTGTGTTTTCTTTATTGCCTCTATTACCATTCTCAGGCCTCGTACAGTTTGATTTGTTTCTTTCATCTGCTTAGTTTATTTTTTTTTCTTCTTAAATTTCTTTCTTTCTTTCTTTCTTTCTTTCTTTCTTTCTTTCTTTCTTTCCTTCCTTCCTTCCTTCCTTTCCTCCTTCCTTCCTTCCTTCTTTCCTTTCTTTCTTTCTTTCTTTCTTTCTTTCTTTCTTTCTTTCCTTTTTTCCTTTCTTTCTTTCTTTCTTTCTTTCTTTCTTTCTTTCTTTCTTTCTTTCTTTCTTTCTTCCTTTCTTCCTTCCTTCTTCCTTCCTTCCTTCTTCCTTCCTTTCTTTCTTTCTTTCTTTCTTTCTTTCTTTCTTTCTTTCTTTCTTTCTTCCTTCCTTCCTTTCTTCCTTCCTTCTTCCTTCCTTTCTTTCTTTCTTTCTTTCTTTCTTTCTTTCTTTCTTTCGTTCTTTCGTTCTTTCGTTCTTTCTTTCTTTCTTTCTTTTTTCCTTTCTTCCTTCCTTCCTTTCTTTCTTTCTTTCTTTCTTTCTTTTTTTTTCCTTTCTTCCTTCCTTCTTCCTTCCTTCTTCCTTCCTTCCTTCCTTCCTTCCTTCCTTCTTCTTCCTTCCTTCCTTTCTTTCTTTCTTCCTTTCTTTCTTTCTTTCTTTCTTTCTTTCTTTCTTTCTTTCTTTCTTTCTTTCTTTCTTTCTTTCAAAATTATATTGATTCTTTGTGAGAGTCAATCCCCAGTCTCGCTTAGCTCCTCATTCCCTCATATCTACCTTTCGATCATACAACCTCTCCCTGCCAAAATAAAACACACACATGCACACTCTCAAAAACAAAGCATAAAAAACATCTCATTGTGGAAGCTGTAGTATGTCACAATATGTTCCACAATATATACAGTATACTTCTATCAAGAAATCTTTACAGTATTTTTTCTATCATGTTCCTTTCATGCATCTCAACCATATGAGCATGATACAGATTTTGGGATGGAGCAACTTAGAGCTCTGGATTTTGGTTTGGGTTGTAGGTGAGTTGGTCATCTCCCCAATTCTCCCTTATCCACACCACCAGGGTGAGTTCTAGCACTGCTCTAGTTAGGCCACTCAATGCTACCATCAGCAAAAGTCAGGGACAGCTCTCATGCCCTCAGAGCTTGCTCACCTAGACCCTCACCTCCAGGCCAGCTCTACTGTGTTACTCAGTAAAGGTTAAGGGTTGACTCGACTCGCACAAGTGCTGCAATCTTCAAGGGGTTGGGCCATCTCTCCAACTCTCATACCTATTATGCTGGTTTACTTTTGCCTTCACCATCCAAGACAATGCTGCCCAGGCAAGGTACAGTGCCTGTTCTCCTGAGTGTTGCAACAGATGAGGAGCAGTGAGAGCTCTACACAACATTTGATGCCTGGTCACCAAGTTGCCCATTGCAAGGGAGGTTCTAGGCTTTCTTTAAGGGATTTATTCATTTCCTCTTCAGGGATCTCTATCATCTTAATAAAGTTGGTGTTAAGGTTATTTTCCTTTGCTTCAGCTGTACTGGGAATTTCAAGGCCTGTTGTAGTATGACAGCTGGGTTCTGGTAGTTCTTTGCCCTGGCTGATGTTGTTTGTGTTCTGCTGCTGGGCTTTAAGCATCTGGGCTTGGGTTAATTATAGGACTAGATACTGATGTCTAAGTTTGTCTTTGTTGGAAGAGTGTTAGTTCCTTGGTTTCTATTTCTTCTTTGATCTTCTGATCTTTGTGGCCTGGATTTCTGGAGGCAGGTATGACCTCTAGTCCAGCAGGGATCTCCGTCTAACTTGCAGGGTGGACTTCTGGTGGATAGCTTGGTCTTTGGTTCACAAGGGGTCTCCTCCTTAGTTAGAGAAGAAGATATGATGATGAAGAAGGGAGTAGAGTTTGGGGCTCGTATCTATGGGGCACTGAGAGAGTGAAGGATGTCGAAGGGTGGGCCACCTCTCTGGGGTTCTGGAAGTTGGTGTGGTCTCTGGTCCATCAGAGAATCTCTGCTTCAGTTTACCTGTTCTGATTGCTGTGACTCACTGTGGGGCCTGGGCAGGAGGGGTAGCAAAGCTTGGGTCCTTTGGATCAAAACTGAGGGCATGGGAGGGTTCTGAGGATAGATGGACCTCTTGTTCTTTTGACTGTAACAATCTTGTTAAAATGTCATTTATAATTTCATCAAAAATCAAAAACTACCAATAAATGAATTATTCAGAAAATGCCTGAAAAAATGATGGACATATCCAGCAACTATCATTTTTATAAAAGCTGAACTAGAAGTAATTCTATAATTTAAGGCACTTAACAATAAAAAAAAATCACTAATAAAGTCCACAGTGTCTAAATGATGTTAAACTTTGAGATTTATATGAAAAAAATAGCACATAAAGGTTATTAAGTTAAGAAAGATTAAGTTAGTCACAATTAAGAATTAAGGGCTAGAGGTGGTCAAGTTTGCTCAGTTTGGTCAAGTGTGTGCCTAGCATGCAGAAGCCCTGGATCTGATCACCAGCACTTCAGAAATTTTGTGTGTATGTGTGTGTGTGTGTGTGTGTGTGTGTGTGTGTGTGTGTGTGTGTGCATATCTGTAGTTCTAACATTGAAAGTGTGGTGAAAATACAGGAATCTAAAGTTTAAGATCATCCTCTCCTAGGCAAAGTTCTAGGGACTTCAAGTCCAGGCAAGGTTAGAGACTCTGATGGAAAGAAACATGAATCAAAACAGTCCAAATTCAATAAAATTCTATTTTTAAGAATATTTTATTTTCAGTTAAAAACTTACAAATTTAGCAATTAACATTTTAAGTACTATTCTATGTTGTTTTGCATTTTTCTTTTTTTATTATTAACTTTGCATTTGTTTATTAATAAGATAATTGGGTTTGTCATTTATGTTTTCTGGAATAGAGGAAACTAAATTTTTTGAGTATAAGTCGGTGGCTAGTTGCTTGCCTAGCTTGTGTGAGGCCCTGGTTTCAATCCTTTATATTGCAGAAGATAAACATGTAAAGAAATCACACAACTTTATTTTCCTGTGGTAGCTTAGGGTCATTATTCAAACTATAGTGGATGACTTGAGTTTCACAGTAACTTTAAACTTTAGAAATACATACATGGGAACTACATTATAATTTAAGACAGGCTTTGCTTTTGTCTAGTTTTCCCTGATCTAGTAGTTATAAACAGAGAATTTCCAAATCCCATTTCTTTGAAAAAGTTAAACACCCATATATTTTCAATATGAAGTTGAGATACATTGAATTCATAGTACAAATAATTAAGACTATCTTCAAAGTTTATCTTATCAATGGGCATGGTTTTAGAGAACTAGAACCTGGAGAGATAATGAGTTGGTGCTGGTGGCATACCTGAAATCCCAGAACTGGGGAGACTGAGGTGGGAAGATTGTGAATCCCGAGTTATCCTGTAACCTGGTAACCAGGTCATTGAGAGGAAGTGGTGGGGGGGAAGAGAGGGGTGACAGGGAGAGGGAGGAAGGAAGGGAGAGAGGAAGAGAGAGAGGGAGGGAGGAGGGAAGGAGGCAGGGAGGGAGGGAGGGAGGGAGGGAGGGAGGGAGGGAGGGAAGGAAGGGAGGAAAGAGAAACAGAGGAAAAATGACAGGAAGAAAATACCACTAGAAGAAAGAAAAAAATATAACAGTACCCTGAATTTCTTTCTTCAAAACCTAGGTTACATGTTTGCATCTTACATTGACTCTGCTTTAATACACAATGCAGACTGAGGATAATTATATTTAATGCTGTGGTGCAATGCCTTGCTACTGTGTCTTATGTGTCACTTTATGTTTTGATCTCATAACAAAAAGCATTGTAAATGCTTTCAAAATTGGTTTGAGTTGAAGACAAAAATGTAAAGAAACAAATTATAGCCACAGTAAAATGATTCATTTACAATTTTGCCACAATAAAACATGCAGCTTAAAGCTATGGAGTCAAAATAAACTATAAATCTGTTTTATGATTTCCATGTGTTCTTCATATACACTTATGATAAAGAGAGATTAGGCTTGAAATAACACCATAAAATACAAATGAGATCAGAGTACTTTTTGTATGTGGCTCATTAGATATTTTGATAGTTAAGAGAAAGAAAGGATGAGGAGTGGGAAATCAATAAGAATTGTGTGATATGGAGATAAGTTTTGATAAAGCCAAAGTTGCTTTTCTCTGTCCTATAACCCTTGAAGGGACACACAGACAACTTGAAGTACAAAGAATATAATTCAGTACTTGCTTCTCAACCACTGGACAGCACTGGTATTCAGAAACTAGTTTGTTGGTTGTCAAAGCAATGATCTTGTCAACAGGATCCAACTTTGAGAATGTAAACTTCATTGTTTATACAGAAGCCATGAGTGCGACCAACCACACCATAAATGAACAGTGCATAGATGTATAGGAATCAATACAGGAATTCAAGAGTCTAAAGGAGAATCAGATAATAGATGAGGCCAAGTCACTTGCTTCCTCTCTGTATCTAATCCTGGAGATGCAGAAAAGATGAGGCATCGGAACAAATCTGAGCAAAGCAGGAACTGAAATAAAAATCTAAATCTAGATGCTGAAGAGGAAAATTACCTCAATACAAGTAAAATTAATAGTAAATATCAAGGAGGGCAAGGTTTTAATTAATCTCATTCTGAGATATTTCTGTTGACTTTATCTTCCATAAAACTTTAGAATCAGTCCTTGTTTCTTCCGACACTTGTTCTAGATGGTTATACAAATTGTCTTCTATCCACAGGTTTATAGAAAACTGGTAGATGCACAATGAGAACTCAGTGTCTATATACACTATGGATCTTGTATTTAATCAAGCATTATTTTTTGAGACTGGCTGCTTCTTTTGTTCAATTTTTTCCTTTGGTGTTTGGCAATTTTACATAATAATGGTTTTCATTAATATATGTTTATCTATATATATATATTTGTATTTTGATCATATCCTTTCTACTGTTCTATTTCTAATTCTACATTTTGTTATTACAAACAACACCCATACTTTCTAACATATTTTTCACTTATTATAGAGGTAAAGAAATATCAATTATAATTTATTGAGCTTGTATAATCCTGTTGATTCTTATGTCTTTTTAAACTTTAAAATTCTTGCATATATATCGAAAGATGGCCTAGTCAGCCATCACTGGAAAGAGAGGCCCATTGGACTTGCAAACTTTATATGCCCCAATATTCCCCAAACTTTATATTCCCCAAAGGGGAATGCCAGGGCCAAAAGAATGGGAGTGGGTGGGTAGGGAAGTGGGGGGGGGTATGGGGGACTTTTGGGATAGCATTGGAAATGTAATTGAGGAAAATACGTAATAAAAAAATAAAAAAATAAAAGAAATTATTAACTTTAAACATTATTTTGATAAATTTAAATATCAAAAATGAAGGAATTGAAAGTGAATGCATTCCTGAGTTAGCATTTAGATATAAATCAAATTTGAGTGCCTAGAAAATAATTTTATAAATATTGGGAAAATTGGCATTATAAAAAGAAGAGTTGGCACTTAATGATAGCTCCCAATGTATCAGGATTCTGCATTATTTATTTATTTATTTATTTATTTATTTATTTATTTATTTATTTATTATATGTAAGTACACTGTAGCTGTCTTCAGACACTCCAGAAGAGGGCGCCAGATCTCGTTGAGGATGGTTGTGAGCCACCATGTGGTTGCTGGGATTTGAACTCTGGACCTTCGGAAGAGCAGTCGGGTGCTCTTACCCACTGAGCCATCTCACCAGCCCAGGATTCTGCATTTTATTGTATCTTTTTGAAAAAAACACCTTTTAAGTTGTGATAATAAATAAGTTTTAATATTCTAAAAAAAATCTTGTTATTGGATTTTAAAGACATTCAATCTGAATATCAGCGCCTTGGTCAATAAAGTTATTATATCACCAGTGTGTAATATCTGTGCTAAGCTTACATATATCTGATATTTTGGTTGTAATTTTTATATTTAAATTTATTTTCTCCTCTTCTATGTTTCTTCTACTTTTTCTCATTGATGTTTATTACTTTTAAACATTTTTTATTAGGATCTGTTTCTGGATTTGCTTCGGTTATCAAAGCCTATATATCCTACCAAAGAGAATGCAGTCCATCATACATTTTAGACTTCTGTTTCTTTCTACCTTGAGCATACAGCATATCATGGTCTTCCTTCATTTCACTGCATTTTTCTGACATCATAGTACAACTTTAGTCAGAAAACAAAATGTTCAAGATTGTCACTTAAAGAAAAATGAGCTAAATTCTTTCTGTTCTTGCTTTATTTCCCAAATACCTCCCTTTACAATTTACCATTCTTATTGATGCAATAAGTATTCTAAAAAAATGATTTCAAGTAGAGTCTGTCAACTTGCTAGACAGTACCTTCATTTCACTTTGCACAAAAAGATTCCACGCTTGTTCCTGATGAGTAGTAAAGTAGCTGAGAAGTAAACATTTGTTGTCACTTGAGTGAATAAACTAGCATGTTTTCATGTAAAAGCAGTAAGCCCACAGTCATAGAATCAACTATCACAGACATTAACAAGATACCTAAAACCTTTACACAGAAAGACAGTATAACTTTTTGTTCTTTATTGACTAGAATTTTCACAGGAAAATAAAATGGCATATTTAGGTGTTCATATTATCAACAGTCTTTAATTTTTTTATTGTGATTTCAATGTACTTACTTTTTTCTTAAACTAGCTGGTTGAAAATTAATTGAAGAAGGAAGGATGTGTAAGTGCCCTTCCCTAAGTAGCAATTAGGATTTCAGTGCATTTTAGGATAATACATTATTCATACAAGAAAAACAAAAACTAAAAGAATAAAACAATTTTATGCTCCATTTTACTGCAGCTAGATAGCCTAGCATATTAAGCAGCTCCCTTCCAGAGGTCGCTCTGTGACCCCCAGATTGCTCCATAATCACTTGCTTGGTTTTGTCTCTCTTATTCTACCACAAGTCCTTTGCAAAGTGCATCTCTCATTTCATCATTGAAAAAATGTCTTTCGATTTTGTCTAAGTTCCAAACACTGTCTCATGTCTCCTGAGTGTTTAGAGACACTAGTTAGCTATGACATAGAGACTCAATGAGAACGTCAAATGTATCTGTTTGTTGGAGTACTTAACTCTTGGGCCGTAGATCCTCAATATATTCACATACCTCTTCCTGAAAAAAAATATTTAGAACTCTTACACCAAAAATTCAAATTCCTGTTTGTTATATTTATTTAAATGATGCCTACAATAATGGCTTTTATTAATATTTTTCTTATTATTTTTCAGAAATACCATACTATATAATTTAATGTACAGCTTTGATTTCATTTTAGTGAAAACTCTGACTGAAATTTTTGGAAAGAAAAGATAATAAATTTTTATGGAATACAAAGGATATTTGAAATAGTGTTAAAAAAAGAAAGATATTTGAGTGATCATATCACCTAATTTCAAAATTATAAAATTATAGTAATGTTGATGGTATGATGATAAAAATAGATTAATAACATAGAAATAGACATATCATACTTTCAGATTAGATCTATCTGATATAGAAATCATGTTAAAATACATACCCATTGTAAGTCTGAAAAGGTAGTCTGGAAAATACTAGATGAATTTAAGACAATCCAACAAATATGATGTTATTTTGGTTTTGCTCATTAAGAAAAATACTTTGAAATGAAAATGATGAAATTCTTTTTTTTTTATTTTTTGTTTTTTTAAATGGTGAAATTTTTAGATTGCTAAAATAAGGACACAATGGAAGCATGTGTTTCTCACAGACAGCTTATTCTGCTGATAGTAATTTGATTATATAGGGAGTTGATGTTTCAATTAAAAGAGCAATTGGGATGGATCTGAGTTGTACAATGACTCTCAGTGAAGGTCTGTTGCTGAAGCTCTGGTTTCCACAACCCTTTATTAGTCACACAGAGTCTAAATGATCCTTG
The DNA here is from genome assembly GCF_978045245.1 of Mus caroli. Classification (NCBI taxonomy): domain Eukaryota; kingdom Metazoa; phylum Chordata; class Mammalia; order Rodentia; family Muridae; genus Mus; species Mus caroli. Next base: position 61,758,390 of record NW_028227271.1, read on the forward strand.
GGAACAAAGCCTCCTGCCTGGGTGTGGGTGGGACCCTACTTAATTAACTGGCTGACTTTTATGGAAAGGATAAATACTGTCTCATTCTGAACCACACCTACAAAAATTATTTTTGTAAAGAAAAACAAACCAGAAAATTAATACCCTTTCCATAAGGATTTAAAAATGTATCTGCTGCAAAAGGAAAACAGGGTGAACTACAAATGTGGCCCTCCTCTGACAACTGAAGGAAGGCTGTTAACATTTGATTTCATCCTTCTTTCTCTGAGACTTCATTGCTCATGAATCTTTCCTTATAAGTATTCTGAAATCAATAGTGACATTGTCACTACCTCCTAATTAAACAGAAGACATATTACAAACAAAGGAATGGCTATAATGTGAAAATTTATTATTATTATTGTTGTTGTTATTATTGTTGTTATTATTATTATTTGTTATTATTAAGCTTCTTCCTTGAAATCACCTAGGTGAATAAACTCAGAGGCCAATGATACTATTTTATAGTCTTGGTTATGACTTTGTGGGAGCCATTTTATAGTGTTTGCATAACTGGATTTTGTTACTATTTGTAGTGACTCTTTAGCCTACAGTGATTCATTGGTTAGCAGGACTACATGACTTCATTGTTTCTCTTGTCTTAGAGAGATCAACAGTTGATTTAGTGACAGCTATGGAGTCAAGGGTTGGATAGGTGGCTTCCCTGTAAACTTGTCACAAGAAGATAGTATAAGAGGTATCCTGATCAAAGAAACTAGACAAAATTCAGAGGCTACATGACAACAAATGGTTCCTTGTCATCTGCTAAAATATCTGACTGTTCTTTAAAAAAGTAATGAGGTTTATAACCCCTAAAATAAGATTCGGTAACAACTGAGACAATAAGTTAGACATGCCCACCCTCATATTTAGAACAAAAAATACCAGGATGTATTTCTTCAGTGCTATAAGCAAAAGCTCAAAGATATCTATGAAAACCATCACAGCCATGAAGAAGAGAAGATTATAGTCTGAACACAATGCTGAAAGCTAACATCATAGGACAGAGAGTGCAGCAATGCCTCTGCTACATGTGCTTCCTGTGCCTCAACCTGTGGATGAAAGGGAGATTTGTACATAAATGGGGATGCTCACAGGCAACCATCAGACTGAGCACGGGGACCCCAATGGAGGAATTAGGGGAAGGACTGAAAGAGATGAAGGGGATTGCAACCCCATAGGAAGAACAACAGTATCAACTCACCAGATCCCCCAGAACTCCCACGGACTAAATCACCAACCAAAGATTACACATGTAAGGACCCTAGGCTCCAGCTGCAGATATAGTAGAGGACTGCCTTATTTGGCATCAGTGGGAGGGGAGGCCCTTGGTCCTGTGGAGGCTCAATGCCCCAGCACAGGGGATGCTAGGGAGGTGGAGTAGGGGGACTGGGAGGTGGGAGGGTGGAGGGTTCCCCTCATAGGGGCAGGGGGAGGGGACATGAGATAGAGGGCTTGCAGATTGGAGACCTGGAGGGCATACAATATTTGAAATGTAAACAAATAACCAATTTAAAAAAATCTACTTTTTTTTTTTTTTGAGACAGGGTTTCTCTGTGTTCCACTGTCCTGGCTGTCCTGGAACTCACTCTGTAGACCAGGCTGGCCTTGAACTCAGAAATCTGCCTGCCTCAGCCTCCCAAGTGCTGGGATTAAAGGTGTGAGCCACCATTGCCCGGCTACTTTATTTTCTTAGCATCATAATACTCTCTTCTTTGGAAAGCAAAATAATATTAAGGCTTTCTGTTTTTCTTATATGCACTACTGAAGTGTATGCCTTTTATTTAACAATTATTTCCAAGGCACTGTAGCAACTGAGTCTGTGTCTCTGAGTCCATTAGTATTGTGCCATGAACATTGAAATGGAATGCCCATGCCAATGCCAATGTTTATATTTGCTAGTTTCCTTTAGAATAACATTGACTATACTATTTATACTTTATATTTTTGTTTTCTTTCTTGCTCTTGGCTATTGAAAATATATATCACACATTAAAGCACGAAGTTCATGAAATCTATTAAATGTCTAAGGAAGATGGATACTGCTGTTTTTAAACCACATCTAGGTTTCAACTTAAAAGTACAAAATGAAGTTTTAAAAACACTTAAAGTGTATTTTAAAATGTTTTCAGTAGTCCCATCCCATCATCAGCTAGATTCTGGCATCATTTCATAGTACTTTGAAAAATATAAGTATTTATGGAAATTAATAATATCTTTATGCTATACAATTTTAAAGTATTTGGGGGGATATAACACTTTATATTGTTAAAAGTAATTAAAAACATGTTTATTGTTTACATTGCCTAGAATACTCCATTATTTATACACTCAAGAATTCAATATTGATATTTCCCATTTCTCCATAAAAGAAATTAACTGTATTTTTGCTTTCTCTACTACCAAGCTAGTTACCCTGTAGATGAAACATGATAGAAAACTATTGGATCCACAGTAGAGAGAGAGAGTAAGTAAATTCTGTGATTGCATCTTTTCTTCTTTCATAGAAAGTTTGTGTTTTTCTCATGGACTATTACATGTTGAAATGACAAAAGAACCATATAATTACCAACATTGAAGTTTTCTTGGCTCATTAAACAGATATTAAATGAAGCAGTAGTGAAGATTTGATCCCTATTCTTTGGAGGAGCCTGCTGACATATAGGTGCGTTGATATGTCTGTTTCCCAAGCCCAGTTAGTGAAGTTATTAATAAATGCCATGAGAGGAAAAGCACAGTACAATCATGTTGGAAGATATTGCTAACGTGTCTAGGGTACCTAGGAATGGTTTTCTTATGGAATTGTCTGGGATGCAAAGTTAATTGACATGAAAGATGTGATCCAGCAGAGAGAATGGAAGTGGGTTCCTAGTAAGAAAGATTTGAATTGTTGAAACAAAGGGAAGCAGAAGAAGGAAGAGAAGGGTTGAAGTTTAAGTGACATGAAGGCATACTTTAAAAGAATCAAGAAAATACAAACTTTGAGGAGGTTTAAACTTTTTAATGTTTGATCTATTGAAGATCTTAAAATTTTTTCACTGTACCAAATTATGCTATACTCCTTTTTTTCTCTATCCTGACAATCAATTTATTTAAAAGTTACATAGTATAGCAAAAAATTGCTAAGCTTATCTAAATAGTTTTCAGTATTAAGCATGACATATAGATTATACATTAATCATCAAATAGGCTTCCATTTAAACAATCTCTCTTAAACTTCTCATTTGCTGGGTCAGCTCTCTTAGCCAAAATAGATCCCCAAATGTAAAGAATAAAATACCTTGCAATTGTGGTATATTTTAGCTTGATTATGACTTGTCTACACACAAGACTCCAATGGGTAATTAAAATAATTATCTGAATCACTGCGGGCAAATAATAATTTTATCTTAAATATACAAATAATTATCCAGTTAGAGAATCTCAGCATTAAATAGCTAAGTGGGGTTCTTATAGCAGTATTTTCATGATTTAAATGTAGATGGTTCATAAATATTAGGATTAAATTTCCCCTGGAAGAATTATATGTTGTAAATCTATGGAGAACTGTCTTTTGGGCAATTATATTAAAACTGAAAACTCATGAAAATGGTTTGAGATAGTTTATTGAAACAAAATCTGTTGCTGCATAAAACAGGCTCGAAACTGAAGCAATCAGCTGCAAGTTTTAAGTCACAAATGTATTTGTCAGAAATCCCATGAACCCTGATTAACCACTATGCTTACTTTCAGCAAAGCTGTACTTCTGCTTTGTATTAATTTTTGTGATGATTTGTAGTTTGTATTTTTTTTGGTAGACCATCTTACTTCAGTTTTATAATACCTTTATACATGAATATAACAAAGAAAGAAATGGTTCCAGAAAAATTAAGTTCAGAAAAACATGATCAGAAAATATGTAAATAAGCATCAGTAAACACATACTGAAATATTAATAGAACAGCCTTTCTCCCAGAACAGTCTCAGGATAGACCAATTTAAACGCAATTGCTTGGCAGATACTCTAGATTGTATCTGGGAAAGCTAGGCAGAAAGCCATATCCAGATTCAGGGTACAGTGATCAGATTGGGCTCTACAGCTGTGCTCTGACATCCAACAAGAATAAACAACTCTTATAGGTTGAAAGTAAATGTTTGTTTCAGCAGGCACAAATTCACATCCAAGGACAATCCAGGGAACAGAAGATACCTAAGGTAAAGGCCTTCTGCCTTTTTTGCCTGGAGCCTCTCTCACAGTTTCCCCAAGGCACTGTTCACCACCAGTCATTCTTTTGACCGTGATCTGACAGTCTACTTCATTAAACTTTGGAGAACTCATTACTTTGTTCTTTCAGTTGTTGTCTGGAGTGCATAAGCATTTTCCTTTCACCTCTCCAAAAATGTCTCCACATGAGCCCTCAACTGCCGCATGTCTCCTAGCTATCAGGAACCCAATTTCCCTCATAAATGAGGGTGGTGGTAAGCTTAGGCTCAAGGCTGGCCACACAGAACAGTTCCATCTCACAGAAGCTTCCACAGTAGCCTACTAATAGACATGAAATTCAGATTAATGGCTTTGTGTACAGAGAAGAGAAAGCTCATGTTGACCTCGACACCTGCCAGCAGAATAATTGGGGACAGATTGTATCTCTCTATATATATGTGTTTGTCTGCCTCTTTGTCTATCTCTTTGTCTCTGTATCTCTGCATCTGTGTCTCTGTCTCTCTCTCTCTCTCTCTGAGTGTATGTGTGTGTGTGTGTGTGTGTGTGTGTGTGTGTGTGTGTGTGTATTTCTCTCTCCATCTATCCTCATTTATAATTATAACAGTTCTTACCTCCAAAGATGGTCAGGAGAATTCAATGATATTTAAAGATACAGCAAGGAGAATAGCAAGGTCTTGATAATGTTAAATGTTAGTAGCTATAGTTGTTAGCACTCTCTGTTACTTTTAAATCAATGGTCAAATTCTCATGTGAAAATACTGTGTTAAATGTGTATATTTCATGGCTCTTTCTGATGCCTGACCTCTGCATTTTTCACCTTAATAGTTTCTAAAAAGAGAACAGGCAGTAATTCTTTTTACCTGTTATGGTTGGACTTCTGTGGCAATCAGTGAGTGCTAATAGATGGCTCTCCTTCACACACACACACACACCCTGCCCTCAAAGAGAAGCCTGGCTTCAGTTATACTGCAGGGTAAAGCATCATGAAACAAAGAGACATGTGGAGGACACACACACACCCTGCCCTCAAAGAGAAGCCTGGCTTCAGTTATACTGCAGGGTAAAGCATCATGAAACAAAGAGACATGTGGAGGAAAGCAGAAGATAGCAAAGTCAAGATTGTTAGGTACAAGGCCAGATGCTTCATTGAGGTCAAATTATTCATAGTAGCAGAAAATCGATGATTTAAAGAGGTGCCAAAAGTGCTTAAAAAATCAAAGCATTTCACCAATGTAAGGGTATTTAGAGTCAACTAGCAATAACTTATAAAACTAGGAGGCTTTTTTCTTTATGTTACTATCTAAGGAAGGGTAGTAATAAATTGAATGTTGTGTGGAAAGCCTAAAATATGTGTGATGTGGTGTAAAGGACATTTAGACACATGCACTCTCTCTCTCTCTCTCTCTCTCTCTCTCTCAGATATGTATGTAAGTATGTATGTAAGTATCAATCTATCTAAATATATAATATATATCCATATCTCTCTTTCTATATATCTATACGTTTATGTATCTATATCTGTCTATATCTATATCTATAGAGAGAATCTAGGTAATAGGGCACGTGATAAAGAGGAATTTGTTGGTTGTGGTCATGGAAGCCTGTAGAGAATGTGGGGGAAAGTAATATCTTTGTGGTTTGGTCCTTAAAATGGAAAGTGTTTCAAGCTTACTTTTGCTTAATTGTCAGGAGACTGAATGTAGCAAAACATGTTAACTTTAAATTCTCAACAAATTGTCTACATTTGCTTCATTCCAAAGGTATAGATTGTGTGCACTCATCCTGTTCTCAGCATATTCTCTGATTTTCAAATATCTTGGGCTTAATAAAATAGGAAGTTCATTTTGCCAAGAAAATATCATCTATGATTTTAGGCTTGTTTGTTTTAGAAGAAATATAATCCTAGTGTTTATGATTCTTTGACACTTCAATCCAAATACCACTGAGAAGAACCCACAACACATCCAAGATAGTTATTGTCATTCATGCGTTATTTTTGAAGAAGTTTATCTCAAGTTATGTAACTATAAAGATTAAACCATATCTAATTTGGAAACTTAAATGATATGGTGCTTTAGTTTAGAGAACATAACCACATTGAATCAGGGGTATACAGGCTGGAAGGAATTCCAAGATTCATCTGAGTCCTTCATTATAAAAGAAGAAACAGCAGGGCAGAGAGTTCAGTTGACATATTTGCAATCATATTCAACTAAGGAACTAACCAGAGTAAACCAATCATGTGGTATTTAATTGGTTCTTCATTTTGAGCACATAAGCACTTGAGATAGATTCTTAAACATAAGTGCCAGATAATGTCTCTTTAGTGTATAGATCAATGTCATTTGTACGCCTTCTATCTGATAAATGTATTTGGTCATTTAGAATAGCATATTCATCAGTTATCTGCCAATAGGGAATGGGTTCTTGATAGGCTTTTTTTCTTATCAGACACAACTGTTGACCTCAAGAGGCATTTAATAAAATAAATGAATGAATGAATAAATAAACAAATAAGGAAATAAATAAAATGTTCAGTTATTAAAGAGACCCATTAGATTAATGTATGAGGTTATAACTGTTATTTTGCATAGCTATATGGATGGTATTGCCTGTGAATAACATACGTGTATGTTACTTCAATTCAGAGAGACCTGCCTGGAACACTCAGGACACAGGATCTGAGAAGCATAATCCTTCTGGTTTCCATCCATGCTCAGAGCTTATCCTGGACCACAGTGCCCCATACACAAATTCATCCCAGAGTACTGACATAGAGGCTTGCAGGAGGGAAAAATCACAGTCAGAGACAGCAAGACTAGCTAACACCAGAGATAGCCATATGGTGAGAGGCAAGGGCAAGAACATAAGCAACAAAAACCAAAGCGACTTGGCATCATCAAATCCCAGTTCTTCCAACACAGCAAGCTCTGGATACCTCCAACACACCAGGAAAGCAAGACTCTGATTTAAAGCCACATCTTGTGATGATGATAACTGACTTTAAGAAGGACATAAATAACTCACTTAAAGAAATACAGGATAACACAGGTAAATATGGAGAAGCCATTAAAAAGGAAACACAAAAATCCCTTAAAGAATTACAGGAAAACACACAAAACAGGTAAAGGAATTGAACAAAATCATCCAGGATCAAAAAATGGAAATAGAAACAATAAAGAAATCACAAAGGGAGACAACTGTGGAGATAGAAAACCTAGAAAAGAGATCAGAAGTCCTAGACGTAAGCATCACCAACAGAATACAAGAGATAGAAGAGAAAGTCTCAGGTGAGTAACATACCATAGAAAACATTGATACAACAGTAAAAGAAAATGAAAAATTTCTCCTAACCCAAAGCATCCAGGAAATCCAGGGCAAAATGAGAAGACCAAACCTAAGGATAACAAGTATAGAAGAGATCAAGGATTCCCAAATTAAAGGGCCAGTAAATATGTTCAACAAAATTATAGAGTAAACTTTCCTAGCTTAAAGAAAGAGATGCTCGTAAACATATAGGAAACCTACAGCGCTTCAAATAGATTGGACCAGAAAAGAAAACCTGTCACATAATAGTCAAAACACCAAATGTACAAAACAAAGAAAGAATATTATGAAAAGTAAGGGGGAAAAGTCAAGTAACATTTAAAGGCAGACCTATCAGAATTACACCAGACTTCTCACCAGAGACTATGAAAGCTACACCTGAAAGCTCTAGAACAGAAAGAAGCAAATACACCTAAGAGGAGTAGATGGCAGGAAATAATCAAACTCGGGGCTGAAATCAACCAGGTGGAAACAAGAAGAACTATAGGAAGAATCCACAAAACCAGGAGGTGTTTCTTTGAGAAAATCAACACGATAGATAAACCCTTAGCCAGATTAATCAGAGGGCACAGAGACAGTATCCAAATTAACAAAATCAGAAATGAAGAGTGAGATAAAACAACAGAAACTGAGGAAATTTAAAAAATCATCAGATCCTACTACAAAAGGCTATGATCAGCAAAACTGGAAAAATCTGGATGAAATGAACAATTTTATAGACACATACCAGGTAACAAACTTAAATCAGCGTCAGAAAACCATCTAAACAGTTCCATAACCCCTAAATAAATAGAAAGCAGTCATTAAAAGTCTTCCAACCAAAAAAAGCCCAGGACCAGATGGTTTTAGTGCAGAATTCTATCAGACCTCCAAAGAAGACCTAATACTGATACTCTTCAAACCATTACACAAAGAATAAACAGAAGGAACACTAACAAATTTGTTCTATTAAGCCAAAATTAAACGCATATCTAAACCACACAAAGACCCAACAAAGAAAGAAAATTTCAGAATAATTACACTTATGAATATCGATGCAAAAATACTCAATAAAATTCTTTCAAAGTGAATCCAAAAAAATATCAAAACGATCATTCACCACGATTAAATTGACTTCATCCAAGGGACACAGGGATGGTTCAATCTATGGAAATCCATCAATGTAATCCACTACATAAACAAATTCAAAGAAAAAATATGATCATTTCTTTAGATACTGAAAAAGCATTTGACAAAATTCAACATTCTTTTATGTTAAAAGTCTTGGAAAGATCAGGAATTTAAGGCCCATAACTGAACAAAGTAAAAGCAATATTCAGCAAAACAGTAGTCAACATCAAATTAGAAATAAACTTAAAGCAATCCCACTAAAATCAGGGACTAGACAAGGCTGCCCACTCTTTCCCTATCTATTCAATATAGTACTTGAAGTTCTAGCTAGAGCAATTAGACAAAAGGAGGTCAAAGGGATAAAAATTGGAAAGAAAGAAGTCAAACTGTCACTATTTACAGATGATATGTTAGCATATTTAAATGACCCCAAAAACTCCACCAGAGAACTCCTACAGCTGGTAAACAACGTCAGCAAAGTGGCTAGATATTAAATTAACTCAAACAAATCAGTAGCCTTCCTATACTCAAAGAATAAGTGGGCTGAGAAAGAAATTAGGAAAATGTCACCCTTTACAATAGTCACAAACAATATAAAATATCTTGGTGTGACTCTAACCAAACAAGTGAAAGATCTGTACAACAAGAATTTCAAGTCTCTGAACAAGAAATCTAAGAAGACCTCAGAAGATTGAAAGATCTCCCATGTTCATAGAATGGCAGGATTGATAAAGTAAAAATGGCCATCTTGCCAAAAGCAATCTGCAGATTCAGTGCAATCACCATCAAAATTCCAACTCAATTCTTCTTAGAGTTAGAAAGAACAATTCTCAAATTCATTTGGAATTTTAAAAAACAAACAAATAAACAAACAAACAAAAACCTAGGATAGCAAAAACTATCGTCAATAATAAAAGAATTTCTGGTGGAATCACCATCCCTGACCTCAAGCTATACTACAGAGCAATAGTGATTAAAAACTGTCAAGTATTGGTAGAGTCAGACAGATAATTGATCAATTGGATAGAATTAAAGTCCCAGAAATGAACCCGTACACCTATGGTGACTTGATCTTTGACAAAGGAGCTAAAACCACCCAGTGGAAAAAGGACAGCATTTTCAACAAATGGTGCTGGTTCAACTGGAGGTCAACATGTAGAAGAATTCAAATTGATCTATTCTTATATCCCTGTGCAAAGCTCAAGTAGAATAAGGACCTCCACATAAAACCAGATACACTGAATCTAATAGAAGAGAAAGTGGGGACAAGCCTCAAATACATGGACACAGGGGAGACGTTCCTGAACAGAACACCAATGGCTTATGCTCTAAGATCAAGAATTGAAAAATGGGACCTCACAAAATGCAAAACTTATGTAAGTCAAAGGACACTGTCAATAGGACAAAATGACAGCCAACAGATTGAGAAAAGATCTTTACCAACCCTATATCCAATAGAGGCCTAATATCCAATATATACAGAGAACTCAAGAAGGTAGACTCTAGAGAACTAAATAATTTTAAAAATGGGGAACAGGGCTAAACAGAGAATTCTAAAATGAGGAAACCCAAATGGCTGAGAAGCACCCAAAGAAATGTTCAACATCCTTAGTCATCAGGGAAATGCAAATCAAAACAACCCCTAAAATTCCACCTCATATCAGTCAGAATGACTCAGATTAAAAATTCAGGTGACAGCAGGTCTTGGTTAGGATTTGGAGAAAGAGGAACACTCCTTCATTGCTGGGGGGATTGCAAGCTGGTACAACCACTCTGGAAATCAATCTGGCGGTTTTGCAGAATATTGGGCATAGTACTACTCGAGGACCCAGCTATACCACTCCTGGGCATATACCCAGACAATGCTCCAACATGTAGTAAGCACACATGCTCCACTATGTTCACCACAGCTCTATTTATAATAGCCAGAAGCTAGAAACAAAACCCATATGTCCCTCAACAGAGGAATGGATACAGAAAATATGTTACATTTACACAATAGGATACTATCCAGCTATTAAAAACAATGACTTCATGAAATTTGCAGGCAAATGGATGGAACTAGAAAGTAAAATCCTGAGTGAGGTAACTCAATCACAAAAGAACACATATGGTATGTACTCACTAATAAGTGGATATTAGCTCAAAAGTTCGGAATACCCAAGATTCAATTTACAGACCATATGAAGCCCAAGAAGAAGGAAGACCAAAGTGTAGATTCTTCAGTGCTTCTTAGAAGGGAGAACAAAGTAATCACAGAAGGAAATATGGAGATAAAGTGTGGAGCAGTGACTGAAGGAAAGGCCATCCAGACACTGCCCCACCTGGGAATCCATCCCATATACAATCACCAAATCTGGACGCTATTGTGGATGCTGGGAAGTGTTTGCTGACAGGAGCCTGATATGCTGTCTCCTGAGAGGCTCTTCCAGAGCCTGACAAATACAAAGGCAGATGCTCACAGGAAACCATTCGACTGAGCTCTGGGTCCCCGATGGAGGAGATGAAGAAGGGACTTAAGGGGTTGAGGGAGTTTGCAGCCTCAAAGCAGAGTAACAGTGTCAACTGGACAGACCACCAGGATCTCCCAGGGACTGGACCACCAACCAAAGAGTACACATGGAGGGACCCATGGCTCTGTCCACGTATGTGGCAGAGGATGGCCTTGTTGGATGTCAGTGGGAAGAGTGGCCCTTGAGCCTGAGGGTATTTGATGCCCCAGTGTATGTGAATGCCAGGGCTGGAAGACAGTAGTGTGTGGGTGGGTGGAGGAGCACCCTCATGGAAGCAGGTGGAGGCAGTATGTAATAAGATGTTTTTGAAGGGCGATCTCAGAAGGGGAAAACAATTGAAATGTAAATAAAGAAAATATCCAATAAAAATATATATGTATGTTGTGGTTCATGGTCATACATGCCTTTTTAGTCTCAATACTCAGTAGCATTGAGAGGTAGGTCTAAGAGTTCATGACCAGCCTTGTCTACACAACCAGCAAGCCAGAGTCACATAGCAAGGTCTTTTCTCAAAAGCAATAAATTAATGTGTACAATTATTAAAGAAGTTTAATCTATCCTTTCATTTTATGTTCATCGATGTTATTTATGGAGCCTGGGATTTAAGGATTCTCTAATTACACTGTTCTGTTAGAGGAAACGTCTTGTGGAATCCATGGGTATACCCGGAGAAGTCCTAAGAGCAGGAGGAGGTAAATAGGGTGGGGAGGTTTATAGTCATGGAGAAAAGTGAGGTTGATGAGAAAAAGTGAGAAAATAAGTTCATTGAAAGAAAAAGAGAAACTCCTGAGGGCCTGTAAACCGGCATGTAATAATTCTTAGACATAATGTTCACGCTATAGGTCACTGAAAAACTTTAGCTGTACCACCCACAAAGGCAATTCTGTTAAGTCGTTCTTTTAGGAGGTAATGGTGCGCATGCTTATAATTATAGTACCTATCTAATAGGCTTTTTATAAAGATTCCAATCTACACAAAGATCAAGCTGAGCCCCAGAAATGGATGTTTGGAGACACACGGGACTCTTCCGTGTTCAATCCTGAGTTACGTCGTACCCTGGCAGTTCATTCGGAATTAAGACTCTTCCTCACAGAATTCTTACTGACCATTTTCATGTGCCTTCTACATTCTCGGACCAGTTTTCCTGTTTGAACCTTATTTAGCAGGCTCATCTGAATGGTCTCAAGAAAGAACAAGAGTAGTGTTTGATGGGCCTTTAGAGGGGGATATAACTATCACTTCCATAGGGGTTGGTGCTAGAATAATAAAGAGCAGGTTAGACTGAAGCTTTTATTTTTACTTGCCTGTGTATGTGATACAACAGGTAAAACAGACAATGGGGAGCTTAACAGGGAGGGTGAACGGAATCAGCTTTTGTTACTTGCAAGCTGTTAAGAGTTGAACAACTGATTTATTATTTCTGAGGCTTCATATCTGCCTCGATAAACTACCAATAACAAGACAAATGTCACAAATCCTTATGGAAAAAAGATAACACTTTGTTACACAGCACTGAACTCTGCTCCTCTTTTATCCTAACATGTAAATCTCAAATAATCTTCAGGTTCTTTAGGAAAGACAAACTAGGGCAGGGGGAGGGCATAGAGGACTTTCGGGATAGCATTTGAAATATAAATGAAGAAAATATTTAATAATTATTTTTTTAAAAAAAGACAAACAGACAAACTAGGGAAAATGTGAGGAGCCAGAGGAGCTGAGAGTAGGGATGTTGGCTCATAAAATCTAGAGGGGACAGAAAAAGGAACCTCACCAAACCATGAATCACAAAGGACTACCAACTGTTTGAAATGTATATTCAAGAATAAAAATCACTGTGCATTATGCAAATGACATCTGTCCAGAGCTGTCAGATGGATGATGGCTTAATTTGAATTAATTTTCAAAAGTCCTATCATAATTGGAAATGCTAGCAGAATCAAGCTAAATAGTGGAAAAAATTAACCCCTTCAGCCCTGAAATTTGTGACATGATCAAGACAGAAAAGTGGAGAGGAATAAAATTAGATGTTGACAAGGTATTGCTAACAACACAGTGAAGAGTCCATTTTTATAATGCCGTAGACATCTGGAGATGCAGGCAGCACTGATCTCTGCACTGTGTCTTTCACGGATCTGAAGGTATCTGTACTGTACTACTTGTGGCATCCATCTGATCTGCAAGCATTTGATATTCTCATCATACTTAGGCGGTCCTTTCAGATGGCCTTTGCATCATTACCTTACTCAAAATTTTCTATTGTATAAGTGTCTCACCTTTATGACTGAGCCTTCCCACGGCAAACTGAGTGATTAATTACATATTGGCATCAGGTGGGAATTTTTCAATAAATGCTGCTTTTTTAAATGTGTGTGTGTGTGTGTGTGTGAAGTTCTCAAGCCTCAGTTTTAACTGAGTTTTGGCAAGTTGTTATGTAGATAGAATCCTCACAATGCAAGAGTATCACCTACAAAAAATTAGGTCTTTTAGACAGAGCTGTGATCCCAGATCCTCAGCTATTGAGTAAGCTGAAGCTAGAGGATCACAGTCTGTTTGGGTTACAGAAGCCTTTGAAGATCAGCCCGAATAGCTTACTGAGACTCCTTTTCAAAATGAAAACTATACACAGGGTACAAGAATTGACTAAATGGTAGAGAATATGCCTGAGATATGTACGTCCCTGGGTTCAAGTCCTAATATAGAAAGCAACAATGTTTTTGAAATTTTAATTCTAATTCAATCTCAAGAAATATGTAGTTTAAGGCAGAGCATCCTTCCTTCACACTTGAAAAATACTGTGATGTTTTTACTCAGTATTCAGAGATAGAAGTAGAAAAATCAAGTCTCTCTCTCTCTCTCTCTCTCTCTCTCTCTCTCTTTCGTGTGTGTGTGTGTGTCTGTGTGTGTGTGTCTGTGTGTGTGTGTGTGTGTATCTGTGTGTCAGAGAAAGAGAGATGAGAGAGAGGTGTTCACCAGAAAAATCCCCAAACTTATAAACAGAAACCATCAAATTCTTAACAAAAAAGAACGTGGTAGCCTAATTCCAAAACAATTGCCTGAACTGTACCCAATCATTCAGTTGGCATTCCTCATAGACAATAGACTACCAGATTCTCAAGGAAAGGTTTCAGCCCCATTCTTTGTATGCATCATGTGAAGTAAAACATTTTATTTTTAGAGTCTACAGAAGCTTTCTATCCTCCGTCTCCCTCCCTCTCCCTCCCCCTTTCCTCCTCCTCCTCCTTCCTCTCTCTCTCTCTCTCTCTTTCTCTCTCTCTTTCTCTCTCTCTCTCCCTCTCTCTCCCTCTCTCTCTCTCTCTCTCTCTCTCTCTCTCTCTCTCTCTCCCTCTCTCTCTCTCTCTCTCTCTTTCTTTCCTTCTTTCATAAGGTTTTGCTACACAGCCCAGGCTGTCTTTAACCACACAATCCCCCGCCTCAGCCTTGAGTTGCTGGGATTACATTCATGGGCGCAAACTGCTCTGAGTAATACTTGTAGTTGAATACTGAATGGAATTTTCCCACTTAATCCTCTCTGATCTAACTTCAAGCTGAAAGTAATACTTCGATGTGGTAGATAAAATTCTCTCTGGTTACCATTTACAGTCTGGGCTTTTTCAGGTTGGTATGGGGTTCAGCTTAGTTCTCCAGACTTGTTTCTTGTGTTTGTGTATCTCTTGGCAGTGTGTGTGTGTGTGTGTGTCTCCTCTGCCTTGTTTTTTTTAAAGACCTGCAGTGGTTTTTACTATTGTGAAGATACAAGAGAAAGAGGAGGAAGGTTGTGAGTTCCTAAATGACTTAAAAAATATTTGCAAGGTGAAGACAAACACCACACAACTAGACATGGTTATGCACACATGCACGTAATCTGAGAACCCCAGAGGCTGAGACAAGAAAACCACATGATCCCTGAGTTTACTATCCAGCCTAGGCAACATAGTGAGGCTCCATGCTCTCTCAAATCCCAAAAGAAAGTGCAAAACGTTACACAAGCTGAATATAGATGTAAACAAAAGGCAGCTAAGAAGCGTGACCTTGCATGATCTCTAGGGCAGAAACCACTTGCCAAGGTTCCTGGACTTAACCGGAAGTCCTTTGTTGTGAACCTTTGAAATGCTGAGGGACCAGCACCAAGTCACTAGCATTGAGAATAATTATTGTTTTCAAAGAATATAGGTGTTAGGTCTACATAGTTTAGTGAGGGGCTGTGGTGAGTGTTCTGGGAACCTGGATTCCAACAGCAAAACGGTCACATCTTTGTTTGAAAGGCTCCTCGGTTCGTTTCCCACCACTCCCATGCAGAAATGATGATCCAATCCAACTACCCTTGCTTACAAAGCAACTTCCAGCTGGCAGCTCATGCCTGCAAACCTTGCTCTTGGGAAGCTGAGGTGGTATGATTATGGGGAATTACAGGCCAACAAGGGCTATGAATGAGATTCTATCTTAAAACACAAAACACATAAAATCTCTCTGGCTTTTAGAGGATAAAGAATCCTGACCATCAGGAAGAGCAGTGGTAGCAGTCAAGCCCTGTTCCTTAGTAAAAGCTCAGTAAACAAAGTTGTTCACAAGCACAGTACTGGTCCTGCTGACCTTGGGCTGGCGTGAGGGTTGTCCGGGAGACTGACAGGCTGTCTCGGGCCACTTATTTTTAAAGATGTAGTTCACATTTGACTTTCAGCTGGAAGCCAGGAGTTCCTTGGTGATCTACATGTGACCTCTGACTTTATAAAACTTATAAGCAAAGGGCTATCAGAGAACCCAGCAGACTTCAAATTGTCCAGTGGAAGAAGGAAAATGTGGTTCTTAAGTGAACTTAGTAAAAACACTGGCCACTATTTAAGTCCTTAACAATTAACAATTTGAACTTTCGTCATGACCTTAACTCAGAGCAATTATTAACCTCAATTCACCTATGAAGAAACTAGGGACAAGAGAAATTTCTAAAAAGCAATGCTACCTTGTAGCTGATAAGTGATGGCTGTGTGGTCTAAATCTAGGCAGCCAGCCTGGCTCCAGACTATGTCAGTATTACCAGCCTTGGAAAGAGTAAATGACTTCAGGCAGCTTATTTTTTCTTGTAGTCAAGGAAAAAGAAAAACAGTCAGTTACATGGTTTTGTGTTTATAACAAGAGGAATCATGCAGTGGGCCACTTTTTCCTTGGCACTAATCTCAAGTGTGAATTAATAGCATGATGAGATTTGCATAAAAGCATGCTATAAAACCAGTGGACCCTTGCTTTGGTGTGACAAGTGGAACTTACACCGCAGTCAGTATAGAAATGCTACCTAAACTGGTATTTCTTCATGTAAACACTTGTGGCAAGCAGAGGACATCCTGTCCTCATGCTCTGTCCCTTGAGCATTTGTAAGAAACACGGGTACCTTCAAGGACTGTCTGGACAACAGGATTATGAATATACCTGTTAGACTGTCTTAAATAGCAGCTGTCTGACGATTGCACAGGTGCTAGATTTTATGTATTTTTTTAAACAAATCCCCCCTTAAATACCTTAATTATAGTTATTCTATATTGCTGACTACTGTGAGAACTCTTTAAGGGGAAGCAAAAGAGACTTTCCACAGGGAATTGAAAAGCAAGATCATTCCCTACTGCACAGAAAAAGACATGCAGCATCTCTTTCTGATGGCAATAGGATGCCCAAGCTAAGGACAAAATATCTCCACAAAGCAATGGAGCTGAAAACTTCTTCACCTAGCAACCCCATAGAGAAGGAACTAATGCTGCTTCATGAGTGAAAAAAAAAAGTATCAAAGTTTCTCATGAGGTTGGAGCCAAGGCCTATATTTTGTGAGTTACAGAGAGTAGGTTACCTAAAATAAGATAGTTGTAATCTGCACGCCTAGGGAGCTCACACATACAATTTGCCACTTAGTGTTGTTTCAGACTGACCATTTGATATACTAGCAAATGTCCAAGTCAAACAGTGGTCAAAGCCTTTCCTCCAAGCGGTCTTTTTTTTCTAATAGGAATCCCATTGCTTTTGCTTCTACCTCTGTTACCATGCATGCCTCTAACATTTCTGAACTGTAGCTCTTACCATTCAGAACCAGATCTTCAATAACAAAATATTTATAAAAATGTTTGATCAATTTCAAAAAGAGCCAGTATTTAATTGTGTTCTGTTGAAACAATCCTTTAAATTCATTTTCTGTTTTCCATAGCTTTAAAACATGCACCAAAAGGCCTAATAAGACATGACCCAGGAACTTTACCACACAACGATCACTCAGAGGGCAAATAAAATAAGTGTTTATTATATATAACAATTCATTGATTGCATTTTCCAAAATGGGTTTAAAGTTTTAAAAGAAAAAAAAAAAGCACAATAAGAGCTCAGTGGCTAAGAATGCTTGCTCTACAGTAGTGAAGGCCTGTGTTCAAGGTTCCACCACATACTAGTGCCTGTAACCACAGACCTGTCAGCAGAGACCAAAGCATTTCTATGACTTACTGGCTGCTAGCCTGGTTCTAGGCACAGTAGAAGACTGTAGAAATCACTGATATAGAAAAGGATTGAACAGAATACCCAATGTCTTCCTCTGCCCTCTACATGTATGCACACAGCTACATACACATGTACATACTACACACACACACACACACACACACACACACACAATCGAGAGAAAAAGGAACATTATAGTCTGGTAAAAACCATAAAAGCATTACCTAAAAAGGAAACTTATAAAAATGAACAAGGTATTAACACCCAATTTCATTTTCTGTTGGTTGCCAATGTTAGGCAACATATGTAACTTTTGGCGGACTTGGAAACTGGGAGATGGTAACCAGCACCACGATTCAAGATCTCAAAGACAGAAGTTGTTCAAGAGCAATCCAGCTATTTCTTACACATAAGCAATTGTTTCACCTGCAGATTTGCTTGGAAGAGACAAAAATGGAGTTATAAAGCCTACTTTAACAACATATTTTAGTTATAAATAAAGAATGTGTTTTGGAATAAAGTTGTCAGTGTTCAATCTGGTAAAAGATTTCTAGCAGGGCATTGAATCAATGCTAGGGGGAAGCTGATGGCTGGGACAAACACACTGCAATTAAACATGAGAAGAATGCGTGGCGGCAGCCTAGAGATTCAGCATTTCTTAGACCAATTCCAAGTGATCATCTTCAGTCCTATGTGTCTGGGACACAGTTATTTTTCTGGAAAGTCCTAGGAATGTGGCAACTTTATCCCAGTGACTTTTACATTTGTATTTTTTGCAAATATGCTCAGTGTAGAAAGGACAATATCCATTAAGAGTTTAAAAGCCTACAAAGAAAGCATGCCTGAGTGGAGGCCATCTCAGGTAGTGTGGTATTTACCAAAAATAAACCCTTTAGGGAGAAAGTAAGGAAAACCTTTTAAAAGAGTTAATATTCAGCCGGGCGTGGTGGCGCACGCCTTTAATCCCAGCACTTGGGAGGCAGAGGCAGGCGGATTTCTGAGTTCGAGGCCAGCCTGGTCTACAAAGTGAGTTCCAGGACAGCCAGAGCTATACAGAGAAACCCTGTCTCGAAAAAACCAAAAAAAAAAAAAAAAAAAAAAAAAAAAAAAAAAAAAGAGTTAATATTACCTATCCTTCCAACATACACACATGCAGACACACACACACACACACACACACACATACACACACACACACACACATACACCATGTAGATCAAAAACTCACCCCCAAAAAGAGATTTAAGGCACTGATATTTGCATTTCATAAAAGTAAGTTTCAATAACATTAACTTTATTAAATGATGTAAGTTAATAACTATAAGTATAACTGTTTTAAAAACATATAACTAGAAACTCCATTCTCCATAAACACCAGGAAAGCATTAACAAAATGGGTACATTTTAGATTTGGATCTCTAGTGTATTTTGTTATAAATGTGCATGGAAAATTAAAAATGGCTACTACTTCTTGGCTACTCTCTTACTGAGACACAACAGTTATTCCCTTGTATCTGGAATGGGCTGGATATCTGGCATAATTCAGTGGGATGTGAAGTTCTGGGATGCTCAGGTTAGGTCAGAGGAGGACTTGAAACTTTAAATCTTCTGTTTGGAAACCCTCCATACCTAAGAAGCTTGCACATCCAAGAGTAAAAATCCCAACTTTACACAGACTGCATGAGTATGATGAGAACAACACTGGTGTTTCAGTTTCATGTAAGCAAGCTTCCAAGGCACCTTGGAAGGGTCTTAGTTTCATTTCCAGGATACCTGGAAATGAAACTAAGACCCTTAAGACTTGTTCAAGCTGTTGATTAGGACATGGAAACAAGAAGGACTCAGTAGAAACGGCCTAATTCCTGACCTGCAGAAGGGAAGTTTCGTGAAATATCTATAGTTAAGCCTTTGAGTATTGAGGAAATTCCAATAGTAGTCAGTAGGAGTGTGCTCAGGTACATGTGCAAGAGGGTACACACTTGTGAGCACACACACACACACAGACACACACACTAGTCTGTCTGATTGTGAAACTACAAGTCAGCTAAATTTAAGAGGGGATGGTATCTACTAAAATTAGTAATTTGGGTTTTGAATATTGATGCCCCACGTTTATTAATTGAAGAGTGATGTCTCTTCGGGATGGTTCCTTGTAGCTCACACTCAGACTTTGGGTCTCCCCTTCCATTTTCTCTACTTCCCTCTTTTCTTTTCAAGTTTTGCCTTTTCTACTCAATCTTCTCTGGGAAAATGGGCACCACTGCACGTCTGCCTTGTACATCTTGTAACACTTTTAACAGACACTATTCAAATAAATGATGGTCACTTTTACACAAGGGTCAAGATAAGTTTGAATATAGACATTTAAAAGAATTTAAAATTACTTATTTTTTCACACCTTTTGAAACTTATAGGGAGGTTATTTTAATTTCACACAGCAAACAGAGTTTGTAGTTTGAAATTCTATTTCAACATAATGGTGAGAATCAGGAATGGGATTTTCCATGCCATTCTTTCCTGCATCTTAGCTTAATGTATAAATGTGTTTACTTTGTTCAGTGCTCCAGGTTATTTGTATAATGATGTCCAAAAATAATAGAATTCCAAACTATTTTCATGTGATCACCTTGAACACAAACAACAAAACACTATTATCCTGACTTTTCTCCTAGGCTGACTATATTTAAAATTGCATTTAGTTTTGACATCTCTAGCATCAAACTGCAATTTGCCTATTTTCTTGAATTTGCACTTATTTGCATTTGAATTTGACTCATTTACATGCCAATCTTGGCATCCCTTTAGATAGTTCACATCTTTCAACTTGCTCTGAAACATTTCACATTTGAAACCACAGACTTAGAATCTACTGTCCTTTTCTCAGCGAGAATTTTGAATCTGTAAATACACATCTACTTACACTGCATAAAGTAGCCATTTGAAATTTATTATGAACTTATTGTAGATTTTATGTGCTTTACATCATAGCTTCAGTGAACTTAGTTGTAATGGACACTTTAAGTACCTTTGAGAATCATGTTTAATTGTGCAAATGGTGTTCTTCCTTCAAGGATTCTTTTTGAACGGGATAATTCGGGGGAGCTTGAAGATTAAAACACTTAAAGCAATTCAATTGATTTTTGAGGTGTAATGTGGCAACTCCCTTAGTTCCTTAGGAATCCCCTGCATATATCCAGTTGCATGTACATGGTTATTTATGTCTAAATGTTGGCCTGGTTCATTCACACTGAGAGGTTTCCTCTAACTCCCCTTAGGATAATTCAATTGTATTTAAAGAGTACACTTTGAGAGAGTGACTGTAAATGGTTTACTAGGATTAAATAGAATCTGTTTAAAAAAGAGAAACCTCTCACTTCATCAGAGCTTTGAGAAAGCAGCTGGTTTTGTTCCTGACTTTTGCCTAATGAAGAGCAGCTTCCCCAATCTACATGTGTTGACATTCGCATTTCTAAACATTTCATATTTTAAATTTTCACTCTGATGAAACAGTGTTGCCCTTTTCAAATGTTTAAACTTATAGAAAAAATACATTTAATTTTGGCACAGCTCAAGACCCAGTGGCTGCTGAGACTGGTGTGCTGCTCAGCATGTATCTAAGAGCACTGCTAAGATGAGTAACAGAGTCAACAATCCCAAAGCTGCCTAATATAAAACGATATGCCCAGAGATAGGACCATGTGTGGCTGCAATGGATTGTTTCCCTTACCAATGTCTATTTATTCATAATCTAAATTTCTTTGCCTACAAGGATCTACGATACATAAGTATGGAGTCTAACACACAGTGTACATGTATGTGGATATAAATTATTTAGCAAATTGCTTTATTTTGTGAGTGTCTGCTATAGCATATGAGAGGCTGCTAAGTACGAAGAATTGTAGCAAAATTGACATTTAGCTTTTAGAACCTACCACTGATACTTTCTGCTAGGTCTGTGTGTTTAGCAGGTGTCATAGAACAGCGCGGTATACAGATGGCCATGAAGGGATATCAATTCTGAGGCTATTTGTCATATGGGGAGTTTGTACTAGTTTCTTATAATGGAAAGACTTACCTGATACTAACATTTTAATGGTTATATTAACCACCATCTTATAGAAGTTTCTGGAATCTTACAGTTTCTAAGGATTATCCTGACCCAAAATAGATTTCCATCTCAGTGGCTGAGGTATCCTTTTTTGACTTTCAACTCAGCAAAGGTAATGCTTGCACTGAGTTCAATTTTCAATTGTTTTAATATTAGTTTCAATAAAAATCATATTTAATATCTTAGGAGATACATTACTAATCACTCTGTATTTGTCTCTGCCACCCTATCATATTTTTGGTAAGTGTTTAAAACAAGAGACTTTTACAAATCAATAATTATAAAAACTTAATGGTGAAATGTAATACATTTGTGAGGAGAGGTGCTTTACCAAGTAAGAGAGTTTAATCAAGCAGGATGTGAGGACATAAAAAATGAGCAAAAAGTGGAGCCTTGGACTCAAAACCCATTTCACTCATAAAATCTGGTGATGGCAGTCTATAATTACATTTTATGAAAATGTCAAAACAAAACCTGTACACAACATTTTTTATATTATAGAATTTAGTGAAAATGCCATGTTGAGAGGAATTTTCTCCCCAATTAAAGAGTACATAATTACAATGAGGATTAACGTTACAAGAAGAATGACTTAAGCCTAATTGATTAAAACTACTCTCTTTTGATAGGAATCCCACAGTACATTTCTGTCTCTCTTACTTGAGGAACTTTGAGTACTGGCGCATGTGGTTTTAAAATCCGGCATGTCTAACTAAGAATACAGTCTTTGCCTTCCTTGCGAGTCACTGGGTAAGACAGTAGTAACCTTCCAGGGGTTTACACTGTCGCCACGGAATCTTTTCCAGTAACCAGATACCAAGATTTGGACTCGAAAGGAGATTTATTCTAACATGTGGGAATTTGTGTTCAAATCTGTCGTCAGTTCTCTTATTGGTGTTGCATTTGCTTCTGTGTCCTCTTGTGAACCGAAGTTGCTTGCTTTCCATGTGAAGGAATGTTCAGGCATGTCTTCTAAACATGTCTGTTTTTATAACCAAACAGATTCAGAAGCAAAAGAGGATAAGACTCCATCATAACTAGGAAATCCTCCCTCTCCTTCTGCAAGCTTGTCTTCATTACCCTGTCTTATTCTAATTTCAAAATTAGCCTCTATTTTCCCAGCTCGGAACTTGAGCTTGTTTGACCGTAAGGGCTCTGGCTAGGTCTGTGTCTAGGTGCAATCTTTGCCTCTCTGCCATGGTTTGCATCCCATAATCCATCTGTTTGTGCGATGTCGTTGGCATGTGCAATCTATTTTTATTACTCTATAAGCCATCTTATTTTTCAGAAAATTGAGTTCATCTGCTCTCACAATACAGTCAAGAATTTTATTAACATTATTGAAATACAAATTTTTGTAAAGAGTTTTTTAGATTTATTTTATTTTAAGTGTAGGGGTGTTTTGCCTGCGTGTAGCTATGTATATCATGCATGTCCCTGGCTCCCTAGAAATTCAGAAGAACGTGTCAAGTTTCCTAGCAATGGAGTTAGGGGTGATTATGAGGCACTGAGTGGGTGCCGGGAACTGAACCCAGGACATCTGCTAGAACAAGTGTTCACAAACACCGAGCCTCCTCTTCAGTCTCCAAGCAAGTATTTTCCTGAATATTAAACTATAGCTTATATTTCTCTCCCAAAAGTGTTCTAAAATTGTCTCTTTGTCCAAAGAAAATGTTGCTCATTTCTTCCCTGTATACCTCCCTCACTAGTACTCTTGGCCCTATATCATTTTTGTAACTTTAAAAACAGATTTCCTAGTTTTCAGTTCACTCTATTCTGTTGATTTGACTCTCAGTAAATACATTCTCCTTGAAAATACAACACTGAAATGTTTATCCTGTTGCTCTCTGTCTCCATTGTAACTGTGACTTCCAAAAGCCAAATCCATCTCCCTGGAGACATAGGGAGGGCAAGTGGTTGTTATTCCTGGTAAATATCCCACAATGAATAAAAGTTAGGACAAACTTTGGGCCCAACCTCAGACCCAGTGCCCTCTAAATAGTTGGCATCCTTTTATTTAAGGGAGTCAACAGGGTCATTTGGTCAGGATACGATAGAGAGGTGAAGAAGAAAGAGGAAATTAAAGGAAAGGTAGTTATCTCAAATTTGTTGCAAATCTGCTGCAATACTAAATTAACTGAATCAAATTTTATAAAGAAGTGAATTTTTAGGATATGATACAAAAAATCTATCAGATATGTGAAAAACAACTTCTATGACATAATTTGATTGGCTTCGTTAGCCAGCCAACAGTATATTGAGGACTGTTTACTAATAATTACTGGATACTCTCTTAAATAGAAGTTCTAGTGTGAAATATTAGGAAATGTTCTTTGTTATTGTGCTTTATATATGAAACAAATGCCTATGGGGTAGTGTGAAAGACTGGATAATAACCATCATACGGGGAGTGTGGGTGCTGAGAAGGTCACTCTGCTGGAAAGTGCTCTCAATGGAAGAGACAGGGCCACCATGGGGGCTCACCTACTAGCCAGTCTACTTGAATAGGTGAGCAAGTTTAATGTTTAAGTTTAGTGACTCTGTCTCAAAATGTAAGGTGGAAAGTGACTAAGGAAAATGTTGATCTCTGACCTTCACATCTATGCACACTCATCCCGTTCTCAATTATGCACACACATACACATGAAAACCATTCACATACATCAGAATGTGTTATGTTTCTATCTTAGATACAGTACTCCATGATGTTCATATGAATTTATTTACCTAATTAACTTTCCTTAGGGCTGAGGATATGGCTCAGTGGTTAATATTTCATTCTATAATTATTATAGTTATTGTTGTTGTTGTTGTTGCTATTTCATATATTACATCAGAACACAGTTGCCTTTCTTTCCCCTCCTCCCAGTCTTACCCTCTCCACCTCCCCTCTTTCCTATATCCACTCTTCCTTAGTTTCCCTTCAGAAAAGAGTCTCCCAGGGATATCAACTGAACATAGCAGAACAAGTTACAGTAAGACTAGATACAAAACCTTTTATCAAGGCTGGATGAGGCAACCCAGTAGGAGGAAATAGTTTCCAAGAGCAGGAGAAAGAGTCAGAGACATGTCCCACTCACACTGTTAGGAATCCCACAGTAACGCTCAGCTACACAACCATAATATGTATGCCGACAACCTAGGTCAAAGTCATACAGGGTTGCCAATTGTTGCTTCAATCTGTGTGAACCCCTAAGGGCCCTGGTTAGTTGATTCTGTAGGATATATTCTTGTTATATCCTTGACCTCTCTAGCTCTAGCCTTGCTGAGAACCAGAGATCAGTTTACAGAACCTATAGCAGGTATCTTACAACTATCTATAATTCCAAATGATATGACTCACTCTTCAGACCTCTGGACACCCACACACATGTTCCAATAGCATATGTATGTGTCCATGCTGGTATGTGTACACTCTCACAAATAAACAAACACAAATAAGTTAACTATAAACAAATAAATTAATTAACCTCTATAAGCCATTCCTGCATGCCAATCAGAGTAGTTATCAATATATTGCTGCCACAGCCATTTAGGAGATAATAATTCTAAATCAAACAAACAAAAGGCATCGGAATAATTGTAATTGTTGTTAATTAAGGAGACTGAAATATTTCTGGGGCAGGGGTGATGGCTCTGCAGTTAAATGCTTTCCATACAAGTATAGGGACTAGAGTTCAAATCCTCAAAAACATCTCGAATGCTAGGAAGACATGGCAGCCTGTCTGTATTTCTAGCATTGGAAGGCAGAAAATTCCACAATTAGGCTAGCAAGACTAGCGATATTACTGATTGAGAAATCTTCTTCAGTGAATTACGTAGAAAGGGGATAGAGAAAATTCCCAACGTCAACCTCAGGCTTGCATTCATGCACACACATGTTTACGTGCACCCACATATCTTTACCTAAATACATGCAAGAAAATTCATGATGATGTACATACAGGGGTGGAGGGAGAGAGGAAAGATGGACAAATGTAGTTTCTGTAAGGAATTTGTTGATGCCTAGGTAGGGGTTGGGGAAGATCCTATATGTCTAGTAAAATTCTCTGGGGAAAAAGTTATCGAGTGATTAAAAAAAAATCCATCATCAAGATCATGAAAATACCTTAGAGAATGACACAGTTGAACTTATGACTATGGCTTCAGAGCTATAGAAGAAGGTATTCGCTCTAGATACAGTCTTGCAGAAGTTACATGATTTCATAACCAGTGGGAGAGGCAGTGAGAGAGGACACCATGGGTACCAAGAAAAGTGGGGAAAAAATAGGAGATGCTGTTGAGACATGTTATTCAGGTGCCTAGGAAATTATTGTCAGTAGAATGTGATGTTTCAGTTTAGTTGTGAACTTGGCATAACTTACAACCACCACCCAGAGAAAAGAGCAGAAGTGAGGAATGTCTAGTTTTTGTTGGTCCGTGGCATGTCTGTGGAGGGTTATTCTAATTAAGTTAATTGATGTGGGAAGACCCAGGCCACTGCAAGTGACACTATTCTTTAGGCAAGGGGTCCAGAACTATGGATCGAGGGGGCGGGGGGTGGGAAATGTAGCTAAGCACAAACAAGAAACAATGTTTCCATGCATATATAGTAATTGCCATCTCTTCTTTACTGTGGATATGATGTGACTACATATTTCAAATTTCTGCAGCTGTAATTTCCCAACAGTTAGAGTATAACCTGAAATTATAGGATAAAACTAACCCTTCCTTCTCAAATAGCTTTTCTTAAGGCAATCAGAGCAATAGAAATGAAACTAGGGGAGAATGTGTGGCAGTGAGCTGGTTTTCAGTAACAGACAGTGAGTAGGTGATGTTAGACATGAATAACAGTTTTAAAATGTAAGAGCCCCACATTTCCCCCTAAATACTTTCCACATGTCAGTTGCTCCTTTTACTTGCTCAGATATATTTTGGGGCCCAAAGGACAGATTCGTTTTCTCGTTGTCCTCTAATGTACCTTGTAGACAATAAACCACAATCTCAAATCAGCATTCCTTTGAAATCCAAGCAAGGTAGATGATGGTGACTGTCTTGGACCCTCTTGAAAACATGTGGACAGCTTTTATTGCAATTGCCTGCTTAAATGTAAACTTGTCAAGATCCATTTCTCATGTGTCATATGAGTATGACACCAACCATAAATACATACATGAATGAACAAATGTAATATTTATTTCCTGATTTCCAAGGTTGACCTCCTTTTTTGTAAGATTTTAGTTCTGTCTCAGCCAGTGTTCAACAGAGAAGTCAAAGGAGTAAGAAATCTGTAATATAGTGTACATGTTCAAGGGTTAACTATAGATAAATGGCTCACACAATGGTGGGTGATGGGTAGAGAGTCTTGGTAAAGCTAATTCATGAGTGATACAGGCTTGAAAAACAGCACTGGCAGTTTCAATGAGTAGGTCATAGTAGGCAGGTAACCCTATGGGAGAAAAATGCCGGTCTTCGACCTGTTGATGCACAGGAGTATCATGCAGAAGCCCAGCCTCTAGGCCATAATCAAAACATGCAGCACTTGACGCAGTGCTGCACGGCACAGAGGTGAGACCAAGGTCAGCAATTAGCACTAGGTATAAAGTGGCTATTCACTCCTGTCATCTTCCAGATATCTCTTCTCCTGGCTTTGGAAACATTATATATATTCTAAGCCTTATATAGTAGTAATCCTGAAAATCCTCGAGCAGAGTGCTCGAGGCAGGAGGACAACAAGTAAGAGACCTAGAGTTGTGATTCTCTTCTCTTCATCTGTTCAGAGTGTCATTTCAATATATCACAGACTGTAATTTATAAACATGGCCATATTTTCGTACTGTTTGGAAACTGGAAGTCTGTGGCCAAGACTCAAGGCCTCTTCTCAGTGTTGGGGGAGAGAGTGTGGAGGGAAAAAGGGAGGGAGGAAGAGAGGGAAGGAGGGAAGACGATTGATGTCTCTTCAATATGGATAGTCCTACACTATTATGGAGCTTTGACTACTGCCTTAGGTACCATCTCCAACTATAACTGCATTTGGACGTTATGGCATCTGCATGTTAACTTTTGGAAGACAAAATATTACCAGTCCATAAGAGTTTTCTACAATTTCATTTATATCCAAACAACAACAAAAGGCTCCCTTAACTCCATTTTCTTTGAGTGATGTCCTTGGATAAGTCTGGAAGCAGAGCCATGCCAGAGTACCCTCAAATCCACTCCCTCACTAAGACTTTCTTCCAAGTCCTTTATTTTTCCAAAGTGATTGCCTCACCAGCGACTATCCCAATTCTCTCAGGTGTAAAACCCACAGCCTCCTGCTGGTAGCTCTCAGACTGCACCATCTCAGAGAATAGGGATAACACAGTAGAGAATCTTAGATACTGCATAGATGTTATAGATAAAAATTGTAGGTAATACATCTGGAAGCTTGTTTCCTTCTTTGTAACCATCTTTACAGGGTACCCCAAATCCCACCTAAGTGAATTAATTGGAAAACTGGTACTGAAGATCTTAATGATCTTGAGTCTTTGCGCCCCTCCACTGGTTTCTTCTCCTAACCATACTAATACTCACATTTTTTTTTACTTTCTTGAAAGAATAATTTTGACCCTTGTCCCCAGCTGGTTTTCAAACTGGCTCCCACTACAACTATTCTGTCACAAGTTCAATGACCAGTGGTTCCCTATCTAGCAAACCTAACTACCTTCTCCTCCCTGGCACTCTGCAACACATGGCTGACCACATTCTTTGACACTCTTGTCCCAGATCACTCCCTCATCTCTTGCCAGTTTCCCTATTTTTAATGCACCTGCTAATTATGGGTGTTCCTCAACACTCTTTCTATGGCCTACACATTCTAATCTCTGTCTTCTATGATTCCTCTGAAAGAGCTCCTTTATGAGAGCAATTAGAATCATCCTGTCCAACACTGGGCAAAACAAAGTAGTTTTAAGGTTCCAAGTTAATCAAACTGGTGACATTAATTTTAACATTCTTTACTTAACTCAATATGTTCTTAATATTATCATTCTAAGATTATAAACTATTTTATATCTATTTTGCATATTGTGGCTTTAAAATTCCATGTGTCTCTATACTTACAGAACACCTTCACTTTGAGCTCTTTTCCATTCTTAGTAATCAATAGTCTCACGAGGCTCCTAAATCCTGTCTCTGAGAACAGAACCTTGGCATTTATGTCCCAGACATTAGCCCTTGTGTGCAGAGCTGGATATCAGTCCTTACCTGCATCTCTCAACACCTTGCTTGTCCAAGGCATCAGTCAAAGGGGCAGCAATTATAAATTGTGCCTTTCACTTTAATAAACTCTGTGAAGATATTATAAAAGGCTCATTTTAGAACCATTGATACATTTTATGGTTGTGTTTGATTATGTATGATGTAAAATTGATCTTGTTAAATGGGTTTGGAAACTCTGTGATAAAAGTTAAATAATAAACCAGGATGGTGTCACATGCCTACAATTACAACATTTGGGAAGCTGAGACAGGAAGATAGCTGGCTCAAGCAACCTAAGAGACATGACCACACACTGTCTTAACTAAAAACAAAAAACAACAAAAAAAAACATTAGTAATAATAATAACATAAAGTATAATATTTGTAAATTTTCACACATAAATTGTACTTTACATAAGCTGATGAAAAACAAAATTTAATATTGGACATCTCATTATAAGAAACTACATTAGAAGGACCAAATCAGATTCTGGTCTACAATAAAACATTTTAATTATGTTCTTCCTAAAGACAAAGCTAACCAAGACGTTGCTAGTCGTAAAGTGAAACTTACCCTAATTACAACTCTCTTCCAGCAATTGTTAGAGCATCGTGCCTGGATTCAGGACCACTGTGCCATATTCCAGAAGAGAAAACTTTATTAGATATGCTTTGTGTATTGGAAAGATAACACTAACAGTGTTTTGGGTTAATAGCTTATGGCCGAAGGTAGAGAAAAGTTCTAACTATATTAATGAACATTCTTGTTCTCACATCCTTTTTCAAGCTCAGCAAATAAAGGAGCCTCTGCTTCAAAGGAAGGCAGTGGCTAAGCACTCACCAGGGTGGAGTGGTGAGAGAAAAACAATGACAATGTTGTTAACATTAAAGAAACTTGTGATGGATATGAAGATGCCTCTGAGTTGGCTTCATATAACCATACCTTTCTGAAGCAATGCCAACATCATAATTTGCATTCTTTCTGTTTCCTTCCAACTGATAATCCAGTTGTCTCCAAAGTAGCAATTGGCCTTGACATGTACAGACAGAGGACATCGTTACCCTGGCAACCAGCACCATGGACCACATGTGACCCTCTACAAAGAGCATCTACATCTTTCAAAGGATAAACTAAAGCACTCAAAATACTTACACTCTGACCCAAACCCAAATAAAAGCCCTGTTTTTCAATGATGATGAAAAATACAGCTACAACTGATTTTAACTTCATCATCTGACAAAATATTGAACTGTGGGTTTGAAATTGGGCATGGTCATTTTATGTTTATTGCAACAATATGAGTAAAGTATTTGGTTAGGTAACTAACTATATGGTACTAAACCTCTCCCAGTATTCAGAGTGTGAAGATCCAGCAGAGGGAGCCCACACATAATTGATGATTAAAAGTTGGTCTAAAATGATTTAATTGCATTTAAAGATTTTTAGTAATAAAATTTTTGTTAGCTTTGGATCCTATAGATTATCCAGTGAAGTATAAATTTTTAATGCTGGCTTGTTCCTTTTTATTCTTTTAATGTCTTCCACACATTTAAAAACATGTTTATGTATGAAGTAAACACTTTTTTTAGGTCTTTTTTTTTTTGTATAACTACTTCAGGAATACTCAATGAAGCTAACTCAACTTCATTTTAGATTTCCTAAAGCTTTCAGTCTCATTTTCTCCTTTTTGAGCACCCCCATTTGACTGAACACCTAAGAAAAGTATCATGAAACAGTTTTATAACTGAGTGGGAAAAAAAAAAAAAAAACCATGTACAACCCCTAGCTGCTAGCTGCTTCCATAAAAAGAACACAAGAGGTTTACTGGGCATTGTTTACATGTCAAGTAAGACGTCTTTGAAAATGACATGCCTTCCATAGGAAGCTGTGGGATCCCAGGACCTGCCTCACTCCCAGAAGACATTGAGAGTCTGGGTGTAGTTCAACAACCAAGGAATATTCGTCTTCTCATTCGTTTCTCCAGAAATATTGATTGACATGCCTTTTCATTCCATTGACTACTCCAAGCTTGAAGAATATAAGTGTGCTAAAACGACTATCATGTGTTCGGTTGCTACATACTAGAGGCTGTGCTACACTTTATTTCATAAACCTCATACCATCTAGTTAGGAGAAGAAAGACTGCATTTCTCAGAATGTAAATAAGTAAGTAATACATGACAGATCTGGAATTTGTATATGAATGTGAGACCCTAAAGTACAAGCTGATAATAATTGTGAAGTACATATTTCCAAGAAGTATTCCTGTAAGTCATGGTTGCTTTTGGTGAACCCACAAGTTCTTATCCTCAGCAGAAACACTTGTAGAGAGGATCAGCACACAGGCAATATTTGAAGGTGTTCAATGAAGCAGTTCCCATGCTAGATGATGTGGCGTTGATCTTTTCAGTAGAGCAACAAATATGTGTTGTCCTTTGACAATAAAGACTGACCCGAAAGATTTCATAATAATCTATCCCCTGGCACTGTCATGAGCCTAGGATTTAAAGTCATATAGTTCTAACTGTAAAACCTTCATTGTTAATTTGCGTCTATTTTGTATAATTATCCCACCTGCCTGGTCAGTTCCCTTGAAATAAAAATTTGTATGTGTTTATTCGCACTTTGTTCCCCAGTTGTAAAATAGCCTTCTAAATCTCAACTCAAACACTCATTCACAGTACACTTTTTCCATGTATATACTCGCACTAATTTTTAAATAAAAATTGGTTTTACATTCCTCAGATAATTAAAAGGTAATTATTAGCTGAGGGGTAAAAAAGAATCATACTGCCTACAAAGTGGAATGCATTGGTATCCATTTCGATTTAAGAACCTTATTTTGTGAATGAGAAAGCTGAGGTTAGGAGTGATTGTTTTCTTAATGTTCATTTATGAGAACCAAGAATATGAAAACATATATATAATTAAATATATTTAGAAATATGTATTATATTCTCTCTATTTAATATAAATATATAATATATAATACACTAAATTTAAATAATAAATGTAATTATATATGTGTCTGTGTCCCATACATGCACATACATAGTTTTATGTTTTCTAAGTGAATCATAAGCCTTTGCATGTGTTGTCCCAGAGATCAAGTTCCTAAGTGAGCGAGTGACCAGAAGCAGAGTCCCAAGGAGATCCTGTCTCTTGATTTCTACAGACACTGAAAATTGAAGCATGTGCTTGAGCAAAGGTTTCTCATTGCAGAGACACATTGGTTTCCAAAGGTGCTGTTTTCAGAGCTGCCTCTAATCCTCTTGTTCTCTTCAGATGTCCATCATATGATCTCAGTCGTCACAAGGCTCATAAAGAACTCTGGTAGCCTTAACTTCATTACTGTTCCAGTATGTATGCCATATGTTTTCAGAACTGACCTGTGGCAGAGATAAATAAGCCAATACAAATTAACTATTATATCCTAAATGTCACTTAAAGACATTTAAATGGACATTTCATCTTGACAGGATGCATGCAAGCTATCCAAAAAAATAGCATCTGTCCCCAAACTATCTAAGAGCACACAAAAACACAAAACTTAATAACTTTTTTTCCAAAACGTAACAAAACCATTTCTCACCACTGTGTCGTTTTTCTTGATTATTGTTTTACACTTGTCTGTCTTTGACAATTGTAGACTTTCAATAGCTGAATGAATAAAACCCAGCACACACTACGGAGTGGTTCTTATGTGCCAAGCAGGGGAATGGGCATGTCTAAATACATTAGCACATTGAAACCACATTATAGTTCTGTGAGGCAGACTTGTGGAAAGAGAGAGCGCTGTAACATGGCCAAGGTCACTCAGTGAGTGACAGAGGTAGGCTCTGGTGTAAGATTTGTGTTTCTCAAGGTCGGCACTTTAATCACCAGGCAGATTTTCATTGGAGTGCTTCCATCTGAAGCCTAAACAGTTGGTCAACTCCCTGGTTCTATTCATACAAACTCTATTTTTCTTAAATGGCAATAATTATAGCATGATCACATTGTTGCTACAACCTTTCCTGGCTTATGTAAGCATTTTGTTTGGTTTGCTACAAATGCTCCTTTAAAAAACATCAGGACCACGTTTAAATATAATTTAGATCACTGGTTGACCCAGCTCCAGAATTCCTGTGAAAATATTGCTTCCAACGAGGGAAAAGATACATTAAAGATATGAATTGGTACACAATATGTCAGCCCTTGCCATGAAGCCCAGAATGAACGTTTTTGTGCATAAATGGAGTTTGGCTCAAGACATGTTAGAGCAACTCAGACTTGGGGACACCTAGAATGATTCCTCTCCACTGATAAGTATGTTAAACAAAACTAATCCCAGTATAGGATTTGTACTTTAACTCTAAGTTTATGGAAATGTAAATAGGTCAAAGACCTGGTAAATATGGTCAAAAAAGTTGGAATACTATCTAGATTTCATTTTGTTATGTTTTCCTGTTAATTACAAAGGAGACTTCTTTCTCTTGCCAATGAGTGGCCTTTAGGTTGGCAATATTCTATAACCCAGGAAACCATCCTAATAACTTAGCTAGGAGGAACATTGTCCAAGTGTTGTTGATTATGGGATATGATGAGATGATGTGTCTAAGCAGGAGTTGAAGTTACAGAAAAAAAAGGAATTTGCATGAAGTCCAAGAATTACCTTTTTAAGTATATTCAAGATCAGCCATAATTTTCTGCACCAATCAAATTCCTACAAACTGAGCTGACCAAAGTCTTCTGAAGGAATTTTTGATACATTGGGTTTAGAAAAGTATAGATGAGCATTTTAGGAGTTCTTATAAGTTATACAATTAGCCAAATCAATACTTTCCCTTTTGTGGTCCTTCCATTATGCCAAGTAATGTATCAGCTGTGTAGTTTTAATTGTTAGTTCTTTATTGACATGGAATCCAATTAGAGATAATGCTTGTCCCTCTTGAGCCACTCTTTTATGATTGACCTCTTTTTAAGTGTCTTATTTAGCCCAGTTTATTACTATGAAAATAGCCTGAACAAAATGTGATTATTTTTCAAGAGACAGTCTAGAGATAGAATCTAGGAACAACTAGATTCAGCCACTTCTTTAATCACAGACGCTCTTGCTTGGAAGGTACCTCAGAGGTCATGCAGTGCAACCACATTAACTAGTTTGTCATTAACTACCTTCAGTTAATATTCATCAAATACTAACATCACCATATGCTCAAAAGTTGTCTGATTCAAAAACCTATCATTTTAATTTGATTTCATTAGCCTTTGTTACCTAAAAATCATTGAAGTGATCCCTGCCTGACACTGTTCATTTTGCAGGAGGACAGTATGGGTCCAGGAGAGAGCAGGACTGGGGGGTATGATACAGTGCACAGTGGCAATGGTATCAGTAATGCTTGGGAACAGAACATAGGAGTTCTAGGGACTCTGGATCAAACTGTAGCTTTGCTGTTTGCCAATTCTGGCTTTGCATGAAGAATCAGTGTGTCTAAGTGTTGGCATCTTAATATAGAACAGCAACATACACATGTTATGAATTTTTTATAAAGGAAATGATCTGAGACACATATATGGCTTAGCATGGCAGGTCAAATAGTATGTACACAAGTAGCCATTGTTTATGGCATTGCTGCATTTATTATTATACTGTGATAGTCTTTGGGAATTGCAGAGTACCAGCACATAGTGTGTCCTCAGCATGCATTAGTAAAAGAGTAAATAAATATTTAGCTCAAGCTTTTATTGTACATGATATCTATAGGCACAATATCTACCCATAAGTAAGTTGACTATTTCACACTTAATGATTGCTGCTTGCTCTTGGGAACTTATCTTCTGAATATAAGTGAGTTGACAGTTAGCAGAAACATGTGGCATAAAGTAATTTTACCCAGAATACAAGCTGTCGTCCTTTATAAGCAGCTGAACAGTAGGATTGGCTCAGATCTGCTTCATAGCCCAAACAGGTTTGATAAGTTGAAAGCAAATGAAATGAAGAGCAGCTGTGGATTAAATAAAATCTGGCAAAGACAGGTTCAGTATCCTAACACTAATTTTAAGGGCTGGTCAGATTCCAGGACCTAACATGGTGTGCTAATTTTTACAGAAGAACGTTGCTGTGGTGAATATTTTGCTTCTTTTTCTTCCTCATTCTTAGGAGAGAATAAGTATTTGAAAATCTGATATGATATTTGAAATACGCAAATGCAAATGAGAAAGACAAAGGGCGTAAAGAGCCAGTAACAACATTAACAAGTAAGCAGACTTTATTTATATAGAATGGGAAATACATAGTACTCCCTATAAAAAATTTCCAAATATATTTTTGAAATATTGAGGAATTATGACATTTTACACATTTCAAAAGACTTTACTATCACTCACTTTACAGTTCACCTGGTAAGTTTACTTGACTAGCTACTCATTTTGTACTACCAAGGAAGGGTGCTTAAATGAGAGATGTAAGTTGGCTTTAGTTAAAAGGCAGTGTCTGCTATGAGGACATTATGAGAAAAAACATAGCCAGATTAGACTGACAGAGTTTCCTTGAGGAGATGAAACTTAAGATGTATTTTGAAAATGAGTAGTCCAGGAGAGGTGGAAGTAGGGCTAGAATAGGGCACTTCAGGTGAAAACAGCAGCATGCCAATGGTAAATGAGAAGACACATGCTGTCTGTGAGGAACTGTAAGTCAACCAGGATTCCCAGAATGCAAAAGGAAGGTGAGGAGGAAGGAAAGTACTGGAGGAACAGTAGACTGGATCAGTCTGCACGTTCCTGCCCTAGCATGAGCAGATTGCAAGAGGCCCACATTTTCAAATTTTGTTCCACTAGTTGTTAATGGCTGTCATGTGAGAAGTAAGAATCATTAGTTAAATGTATATAAAACATGCTTGATTATTCAAATGTCTCGGGCAGTTTGAGCTTCCTGAATAAAATGATGAAGGCAGAGTGTCTCATAAACAGTAGAAACTTGCTTCTCACCATTGTATAGGTTGAGATCTGACGTCAAGGGTTCAGGGTGATTTGATTTGGTGGGCATTCTCCTCTGTGTTATAGACAGTAGACTTCTTGATATATACTACCATAGTAGAAAGAGTTTCTCTCTATCTCTGTCTGTCTCTTCTCTGTTTCTCTGTGTCTCTCTGTGTCTCTTTTTCTTTGTTACTATCTTTCTTTTTTCCATCTGTCTGTGTCTTTCTCTTTCTCTCCATCTCTCTTTCTCTGCAGATTGAGTTTATGGCATCAAATATACAAAGGAAGCATTCCATTCCTATGATATATCTGCAGCCTTAATTTTAGCTTTTATGCTGCATTGTCCATATTAGATTTGAATACAATCTGTAGCCCAGGCTATAGATATGTTATGATTTCTCTCAGCATTCCAAATAGCTGGGATTCCAATCTTACACTTCCAGGTTAGCTCTCTTTCAATGGCATTAATATCATTCATGTGGATTCCATCCCCAGGACATAAAAACAAAGTCCCCCATCTTCAAACCATCCAACTGAGATTAAACTTTAAATATATGAATTTGAGGATGGCAGGATCATTTAGTCTAATGCAAAACCATTAAGCAAATTTCTTTACTTCATGGCTTTTGGGAACTTGTATTATGCCTCAGATCTTTTTGGTTCTGAAAGCAGGGAATGCAACATGAATACTTTTGTAAATGAATTTGAACACAGATGATGATGACACAGACCATCTTGAATGATACATTTTGTGAGCTATACTTGAGAAACTATATATAGAGACATCAGATAATTTTTGAGTATGCTAAAGATTGTATAGAATATCCTCCAATCAGGATAAAGAAAGAATGTCAGGAAAAAAAAGTTAGATGGACACACATGAGTTAATATCTCATTGCAATAGCCCTGGGGTGGCCTGAAGGGAGATGGGTAGATCTGCCCTTCATTAACAGATGACAGTGATGAAGAGGAGGCAAGTGATTGAGAAACACTGCAGAACTGTAGGAAACCCAAATCTGATAAATTTCCCTCTCTTGTTTAATTAGGAGGTGAAAATCAGCAAGAGTGGATGATTGATTGGACGTGGAAGCTGAGAAGATAAATGACTCTCTGATGACTCGGGAAAGTGAGTTGTAAGTGGAGCTTCTTGTTGAGATCCAGAACACCGAGGGACATTTGTAACAAAGCTGTCACGAAGAGTTTGACACTTAACAATGTGTAGGGGACATAAAAGTGTAATACTTAAGTGACTCAGGTGTGGGAGAAACACGTTTCCTGCAGTGCAATCTCTCTGAGTGGGTAAGGATACTCATCTAGAAAGAACATACACAACTTTATCAGAAGGCATGTGCTGGGGATGGGTTGGGGACCATTCTAAGGAATTGCTTTTAGAGAATTAGCCACGTACAAAACTGCACTTTGACTAATTGTTCATTGGCAAGTCATTCTAAGTTACCAGTCCTAGAGCTTGCAGGAAGACACACAATGTAAGAAGATCTGGAGGCGGGGGTAGGGGGGGTGGGGGAACAATCCTTTAAGAGCTGGTAGGAAAGAAAATTCTAAAGGAGAGAAACAAAATGTTTGGAGGCGTCATCATATATTTACCAGTACAATAATTTAAGTAATCTAACGAAATATTTGTATGTAAAAAGCAAAACATTAATAAAAAATTGGAACTGCAAGATAGCAAGGAGAGTGGATTCACTTTATACTTAAATGACTCAAATTTGGGATTAACTGAACCTTTTTATTTCTAACAATAGTTTGTTGTTATCCTCATTACTTCTGGCTACTTTTGAGTTTTAAGATAGGTCAAACTAAACCTAGGTCATGACTGTCTATAATAGTCCTGGGTGTACATAGCTAGACACATTGCACATGGAGACCTCAGAGCAGTCACTGTGTTGTAACACGAAAGTGATATGAGTCCTTTATTTGGGAGATTCCTTAAATAAGAAATGACTGTGATTCTTAGACTCTAACTTTGGCTCTTTAATAACCACATGGATTTCTCCAGCAATGATCAGCCACCTTCAGAATTAACTTCCCATTGCTCTGCTATGCCAAAAGCCTTCCGCCTCAGATCTCTAGTCGCAAACAAAAGTGAGTGTACAGCAATGTAATAAGTAGGAGACTCTCCAGCTGAGTCGGGCCCTCTCTCTGTCTCTGTCTCTGTCTCTGTCTCTCTCTCTGAATATACAGGTATGATGAGGCTATAACAAGATGTCATATGTCTTCATTTATTGATCTCTGCTTTACCCACAAGGCACGGTCTCTGACTGAGCTAGGAACTCATCCTTTAGATAGTCTGGTTGGCAGTAAGATCTCAGAATCTTGCAACCCACACCCACCCCTGCAAGGGTTACAGGCATTGACAACCAGGCCTGGCATTTTACATAGGGGCTAGAGATTCAAACTCAGCTCCTCATGCTTGTAGAGCCAGTGCTCATACCTGCTGGGCTATCTCTGTGCCATGTTCATCTCTCTTTAGTTGATAGATGAGGCATTGACTTTTGTGGAAAGAAAGGAAAGTTACATGAATTGAGCATTACTGCAAGCTAGTTTTAAAGCAGACAGGATAGAGAGATCAGAGAACAAGCTGGAAAACAATGGCAAAGTGAGCAATACATCTTCTGAACTGCAAGTCTGAGTTTCAATTACTCTGTGAATAATGAGATCATGGGATTTGGAAACATAACTCAGTAAATTGCTTACTGTGTAAGTATGAGATCCTGTGTTCACACCTCCCACACACATGTAAAATATTGAGCATGGTGGTATACATACCTGGGGTTGGGGCAGAGACAGGAGAATCGTGGGAGCTTGTTGGCCAGCCAGGCTAGCCGAAATAACGAGTTGAAGGTTCAACTGAGAGACCTGGCCTCAAGAAATAAGGTGGAGATAAATAAAGATATCATCATTGATTCTGACCTACACATACATATGTATCCAGAGACTGTCCCTCCTGGGGATCCATCCCATAAACAACAACCAAAACCAGACACTATTGCAGATGCCAACAAGAGCTTGCTGACAGAAGCCTGATAAAGATGTCTCCTGAGAGGCTCTGCCACTGACTGACAAATAGAGAAGTGGACAGCCATCCATTGAACGGAGCACAGGGTCCCCAATGAAGGAGCTAGAGAAAGGACCCAAGGAGCTGAAGGGGTTTGCAGCCCTATAGGAGGAACAACAATATAAACTAACCAGTACCTCCAGAGCTCCCTAGAACTAAACCACCAATCACAGAAAACACATGGTGGGACTCATGGCTCTAGCTGCATTTGTAGTAGAGGATGGCCTAGTCAGTCGTCAATGGGAGGAGAGGCTCTTGATCCTGTGAAGGTTCTATGCCCCAGTATATGGGAATTCCAGGGCCAGGAAGCAGGAGTGGGTGGGTTGTGTAGCAGGGAGAGGGGATAGGAGATTTTCGGGGATGGGGGGACTGGGAAAGGGGATAACATTTGAAATGTAGATAAAGAAAATATCTAATAAAACAGAAAAAAAACTAAAAAAAAAAAACACAGACAAGCATGCACACACACACACAGAGACAGAGACAGAAACAGAGAGACAGAGAGAGACAGACACACAGAGAGAATTTGTTCCTTACATGACTCAGAAATCTGCCTGCCTCTACTTCATGAGTGCTGGGATTAAAGGTGTGTGCCACTACTGCCTGACAAGTTCAGATCCTTGAGGTGGGAAATTACTAAGACAATAAATTGTCTCTTTTTCCATGGCTACTTAAAGATATAAAATCAAGAATAGAGATGTAGGGATATAGATAGAGAGGTAGTAATAGATGAGCACTAGTTGGTTGGGTGCATGGATAGAAGGGAAAGCTTGTGATAAAGGTATCAGAAGGGTTAGATAGAAAAACCATGGGAGACTTGTCTGCTTGCACATAATGGAAGGCTGGTATTTTAGTCTGGATAATTTTATCAATCTCTTTAACTATCGAAGAGAAACACCCCACTGTTCTTTTCTCATTAACACTAGGGCATAGGGTGAACTTGGGTAATAAGCGTCACATAGTTGTTTATTGACATGGCTTTTCACTTTTTGTCCAGATATTTTGGCATCTCATAGAAGCACAGATTTAGTTTCCATTGCAAAGTCAAGCTGGCCTCCACAGACTGGACTAGGGATTTGTTTGGTTTCGTAGTTATATGCAAAGCAAGATGCTGTAAATAAATCCAAAGGGAATCAATAACAAAGTTTTGGCAGTGGTTTTCCTTCTGTGCATCTATTTTTTTCTGTTTTGGTTTTCCCCAATGCCTTTTTACTACTGGGAGACTTCTAATGCAGTGGGGAAGGCCCCACCCAGAGACCTTTCACCCTTCCCCTGAACAGATGGACAAATGGAGCCAGCAAGGAAAGCAGGGTCAAGACAAAGGTTAGTAGAGAGTGCCCTGTGGATCAGAGACTGTGAGTGTGCAGATTAAGGCTGCTTGTTCACATAGGCTCCTCCTGCCCCAGGTCTTACTATTGCAGAGAAACTGGAGTTGTGCCCAGGAAATTATCAGGGAACTGCTAGGAAGGAAAAAGAGGAAGGAGGAAAAAGAAAAAAAGAGTGGAAGAAGGAAGAGGGGCAAGAGAAAAACCCATAAATCTTGGGAAGGTTAAAAGTGAACCAGCCTAAAAATTGTTTTGCCTGGCTCTTGTATCAAGCAAGCATAGTGACCCCAGATACAGTTTCTCAAACCCCATGAACTTTCAGATGATGTTACAAGAAATTCCACTGTGTTTGCAGCTAGAATTTATAGTATTCTTGGAAAGGATTTTTAAGCATTGCTGGTCTTCAGAGAAACAACCAAAACCATTTAATTTTCTCTATGCTCTTTGTATTTCCTCTTCCTATTTATTAACACAGTCTTAATGCATGAAAACATTGCTCACTGACTTTCTTCAAACACCAGGCATTCTGTTTGCACTATTTTATTTGAACTTCCCAAACAACCCAGGAAGAAGGCATGATCATGTCTCTACAGGGAGAAAGTGGAGAGGCAAACGTGAAGCAATGGAGAATCCTCCCCCAAAGCACATGAAAGCTGAGTGTCAAAGCAGATCCGTAGGGCTACAGGCTGAGTCTAAAAGCGCTCTGGGTCCTTTACTAAGTCTCAGCTTACTCAGGTGAGAAAGTCCAGGCATAACTGATATCTGAAAATAGAGATGGGATCTAGGAGGTCAGTGTGTCCAAGGCAGTATGTTATAATGGGGGATTGAATTCATGCTCACATTTCCCCCACAAAGTTAGCAGAATATGGAGTGATGTCATTCGTCATCAGCGCACATCCCAAATCCAAATATAGAGGGATATGAATAGAATAACAGATCATACTGCCTTTCTCTATTTAATACCATGCATATCTTCTAATAACTTTTTTATTGGTCTGATTCCCTTTAGTCCCTGGGCAGTCTGGCTTTCATGCCTACGGTTATTTATAGACATGGCTTATTGGTTTGCCACATAAGACTTTATCCCTAGGGTAAACAACTTCCTTACAGGTGTCAAATAACTTCATCATATTAGAAAGGTATTTTTCTTAATGTAAATACAGAAAGAATTTAGAGGATTGAGAAGAAAAAAAGAGTTTAGTAGTAAAAATTTTAAATGAAAACTCAAATTTGCTTTTGGCAGTTGCACTTTAAAATTCTAATTTCTTTTGTAGATAAAATAAACCAAGACCAATTTATTTCTTTAAAAAAAAATAAAAAAAATAAAATTCTAATTTCAGTAATTTCTTTCAAGATACTGGGATTCATTCACTTATGTATTAATGTGACTATAACCTGGAGAAAAATTTTAAGGAAGACTCCTTAAAATGTACAAACTGAAAAATTATTTATGTCATACAATTTCAAAATTCTATGATATTTTAAATGTTACATTGTATATAATTGGTCATATATGTTGAGCCATTGAAATAAGCTAACTCATCATCCAATATGTAACTCATATTTTGGTATGGATTTAATTATCCTCACTGATTCTTGGGAAATAGATCCATGTACAGGTTCTGCCCATGAAGTGTCACAGTGGCAGAGATGTTATTAGCATTGTGCTGAACCTTTTTCAAGACCTTTTACCTAATAAACTTGATAGAGCAACCTGTCAGAGGGCCAGAAACTAAGAACGGTAGGCATACAGTAAGCGAGGTGAGCCAAAAGCCTGCTCCTTTTGGTGGCTCCTTA
The DNA here is from genome assembly GCF_978045245.1 of Mus caroli. Lineage (NCBI taxonomy): Eukaryota > Metazoa > Chordata > Mammalia > Rodentia > Muridae > Mus > Mus caroli. The sequence goes on from NW_028227271.1 coordinate 61,800,536, forward strand.
GCCAAAACCATGGGAACAGCTGTCACAGGGAGGTCACAACACAAGGTAACAGGGCATGATATCCAGGAAGCTGTGAAGTTAAAACTTGAGCAGTTTAAAAACTACTGAAGTAGATTAGAGATCAGAAAGAAAAGGGGTCTTTTTAGGTGAATGGAAGACGGGAGCCTAAAAAAGTGTTCTCTTATATCTGTTATAATAAAGAAACACTTTATAGAAGACTCTGAAGCTTTGTAGTGAAACCAAAGGCATTCTAAAACCTCTGTTCATCGTGGCATCCTTGGGTAAACTTGGTAGACATGTATTTGAAAGAGAACAAAATGCATTTCAGTGAATGGGATCATGCTTGTGCATTCTCTGAGATCGCTGAACATGGAGCCTTACACAGCCTGATACCATATCCCAGTGGGACTGAGACACATGCTTTATCTTTTCCATATAGTGACAGTAAACCAGAATGTGTGTCTATGCTTTAATTCCTTGGGATACCAGATCACTGAAGCACCAAATTTCTTTTCTATTGTATTTTAAAATATTTACCTTTGGTTAGCTCATTGGGCAAAATCATGTGCTGATAAACTGAGCTTGATCCCTGAAACCCACAAGTTGGAAGAAGAGAAACAACTCCTATAAGTTCTCCTCTGACTCCTGCCTGTATACCATAGCATGCACACACACATGCACATACACACACACAAACATGCCTACATATACATACACACAGAGACATATGAACCCACACAAATTCACATGCACAAATATGCATACAAAGACACACACAAACATATACACACATAAACATGCATATCTATACACACACATATATATATACATACATACACATACATACACACACAAGAATGTATATACACACATACAAGCATACATACACACAAATTTACATACATTCAAACATACAAAGAGAGAAACTAAAAACTTTGTCTTAATGATATTATAGTCTTTCATTTTGAAGGTGAATCTAAATAATTTGATGTTAAAATGTGAAGGAGAAAATAAAAGATCAGAGAGAGGCGGCCCCACACCTTTAATCACAACACTTGGAAGACAGAAGCAAGTAGCTCTATGAGTTTGAGGCCAACTTGTTCTACAAGGTGCATTCTAGAATAGAGAAATCCAGTCTGGATAAACCAAAGTCAACAACAATAAAAATAAAAACAAAAATTGTATCAAAAAGTATAAGTTAGAGAGAAAGAAGAAGTGGAGTTGGATAGGTAGAGAAGTGGGGAGGATTTGAGAGATGAGGAAGAAGAAATCATGATCAGAATATGTTATATGAAAAATTTTGTCTTATTGACAGTGTATTTTGCCTTATAGAAGCTTTGCAATTTTATGAGGTCCCATTTGTTGATTCTTGATCTTACAGCACAAGCCATTGCTGTTCTGTTCAGGAATTTTCCCCCTGTGCCCATATCTTCGAGGCTTTCCCCCACTTTCTCCTCTATAAGTTTCAGTGTCTCTGGTTTTATAAGGACCATCCAGAGACTGCCCCACCCGGGGATCCCTCCCATACACAACCACTAAATGCAGACACTATTGCATATGACAATAAGCTTTAGCTGACAGGACCCTGATATAGTTATCTCTTGTGAGGCTATGCCAGTGCCTGGCAAACACAGAAGTGGATGCTCACAGTCATCTATTGGATGGAACACAGGGCCCCCAATGGAGGAACTAGAGAAAGTACCCAAGGAGCTAAAGGGGTCGGCATCCCTATAGGAGGAGCAACAATATGAACTAACCAATACAACCCTCCAGAGCTATGTCTCTAGTTGCATATGTAGCAGAGGATGGCCTAGTCCGCCATCAATGGGAGGAGAGGCCCTTGGTATTACAAAGATCATATGCCTCAGTACAGGGGAATGCCAGGGTCAGAAAGCAGGAGTGGGAGGGTTGGGGAGCAGGGCGTGGGGGAAAAGAATAGGGGACTTTCGGGATAGCATTTGAAATGTAAATGAAGAAAATATCTAATAAAAAAACAAACAAACAAAAAATAAAACTAAAAAATAATTTTATTTTTAATAAAAAGTGAGAAAATTCTTAGAAGGTGTACGTTTGGTTGTTTTTAAATTAATATTATTTTTGTGTGTACGTGGTTGTGTATATCTGTGTCTGTGTTTGTATGGAGGGTAGATATATGTGCATGTAATTACGAAGGCCCTCAGAGGCCAAGGATGAGATCCTGTGGAGATGGAGTTACAGGCAATTTTGATGCTGGCAGCTAAGCAACGGCAGCAAGCACTCTTAGCTACTTCAGTCACTCTGCAAGCCATAGTTTTAATTGTCAGTTTGGTCTCTTCTAACTAAGTACCATGGGATGGGCAAAATCAGTCTACCTACCAGTTAAATAAGTAACTTATTTTGTCAGCAAGGCACCCTGTGAAGCATAAAGACAATCTGTCTTCTTTGTTTTAAATAATATTAATCAAAACATAAAATAAGCTTATCTTTTCCTTCCTTCCTTCCTTCCTTCCTTCCTTCCTTCCTTCCTTCCTTCCTTCCTTCCTTCCTTCCTTCCTTCCCTTTCTTTTCTTTTCTTTCCTTTCCTTTCCTTCCTTTCTTAGCAATGTTCTAGACTAGGAAATCAGGGTCAGGATAACAATGGTGAGATTCATTCTTTAAGACAAAAGCTGTCAGTTGATAGAGTTTATCTTGCATACCATGAAGCCAGCATCGTTTCTTCTCGGTTATAATGGGACAATCCAATTGTTCTAAGACCATTTATTGTAAAGATCCTTTGAGCACTGTTCATATGCTAAATTTCTCAAGTACCTGGCAATTTCTATTTTGAAATCAGATATCTGAAATACATGTGAAAAACAGCTATCTAGACACCATGCCTACAAGACAGCAACAAAAGTCCAAAAAAAAGCAAAACAAACAAACAAACAAACAGTATTATTCTGTTATTTCAAAGGATACTTCCAAGCCATTATAGCATATGCTGCTTGTCCTTTCCTACAACTTGCCAAAGGGTAGGAACATATATTGAGGAAAATGAACTCTGGCACATATATCCTTAATGCAAGGATAAATGTCTCACTAATAGTCACTGCTTTTTTAATGAAAAAACTACAAAGCTTTCATCATGAAAGAGAAAAAAGAAATGACATGTCCAAAGACTTTACCAAATCTAGCAAAGTATTATACTCTATTCTCTTGTCTATAGTCACACTGATTCTCTGGAAGCAGTGCCACACAGTACAAAGCTTGCTTTTTGTGGAAAGGAGTTTAGTTCTGTATATTCGCAAGTTCAAATATATTGTTTTAGTAACTCTGCTGGCATAATGAGGTATAAAACTAAGAGCAAAGCCAACATCCCTGAGGGCAGCATACCCAGATTAGTGCATTTCTCACTATTGCTCCTACTCTATGTCCCCATATGCACAGAAAATTCAGGAAATGTGCAGTCTTTCTGACATTTCCTACCATTTGTATCTCTGCTTAAAACAAATCTCCTCAAGAAGGTGATGGATATACTTGCTGACACCAATAGATTGCTTTCCATCTGGCTTAGTTGTTTGTTTATTGGTGTGGCTGGAAATTGACCACCTCAAGGCCTTATATACTCAAGGATGGCTTCTGCCCAGAACCAGAATCCTAATTCTGTTCAACCAAGTGTAGTCTGGATCAACAGCTCCAACTTGCTCACTCCAGACTCCTCTTCTCTGGAACATAAACCCAGATCATTGGCCAGTTGTCAGCCTCATCATCTCTCATCCAAAGACCCAATTCCGGTAGTTGACTGTGAGACACATGCTTGCTTTGTTTCCCAAGACATACACCTTCCTCTTTTATCTGTCTCTTTTGGTTTTGTTTATCTTTCCTCCCCTACCATATTTGTCACTCCTCCACGAGCTCAGTGGCTAATTTCTCTTAATTTTCTTCATCTTTGAACATTATAGTCACTCAGAGCCTGAAGATCAATATATATAACTGTATAACTATATAACTATATAACTATATATATAGTCTTATCTCTCTTTCCCCTTCCTACTTTGATCATTGGCTCTATTGTCTATTATCTATACACTCCCCAGATTTAAATTCCAGTCCTCAGATTTAAACAGTCCCCAGATTTAAATTCCATTGTATAAAAGTTACCTTGATCTCCAGTTATGGATTCCACCGCTTTACATTACTCCTACATGTGAGTATCAAGCTTAACATGTCTGAAATGGTTTCCGGTCTCCTTATCCTATATCTGTTTCTCTCATCCCCTTCTCAGTTAAAACCAACTTATATTTGCTTAAACCAAAAGGTGTGAATATTTCTCACTCCTTACATGCTATATACAAAATATTTACTCCATAACATCTCTAGGACCATTTCCTATATTCTATCAAACACTCTTTTTCTTGTAGGTCATTTAAAGATTCTCTTCATTCACTTCTAGGCTTTTGTCCTTTTGCCCCTACAGAGGAGGGGGTAGTATCCCTTTAGATGTAAGGCAGATAATAATATTCCTTTTCTCAGAAATCCTCAGGTGCATCCCATCTCAGAGTGGAAACCAATGTTGTACTGACTGAGAAGCCCTCCACTTTCTCTCACCCATACCCTTTACTTTAACCCCATTTTCTCTATTCTCCAGATTTCATGACTGCCCCACTGCCCTTTGAAGAAGTTAGAGGTTCTCTCTTGTGTTAGTCTTCAGTTGCTATTGTAACAAATTGCCATGAACTTAGTGGTTAAGGAAACACAGATTTATTATCTTACAGTTTTGTAGGTCAAAAGTCAATCTCTGATCTCACAGGGCAGAAGTCAAGGTGTTAGGAAGGCTGTGTTTTTTCTTTTCTTTTCTTTTCTTTTTTCCTTCTTCTTTTTTTATCCTAGAGGATCTAGGGAAGAATCCATTTCCTTGTTTATCCAACTCTGAAGGCCACCCACATACATTGGCTTGTGGGAACTTTCCTCTACCTTCAAAGTATAAAACTGCATCTGTCTGACCTCTCTTCTATATACTCCTCTGGTCCTCACTGGAGAAGATGTATTGATTCTAATGAACCACAGGCTACAATGCTCTCCAATGAAAATTCTCCACATTTTAAGACTGAAAATTTTAGGCATATCCAAAATGCTCCTTTGCTATCTAAGGTAACATATTTAGTGCTTTAAGGATCATTCTGTGTGCTTTTTCATGGAGTTCTATCTTGCAGAGTCATTCCTTTAGACACTCACTTAATGCCTAGTCACTAAGGCCATTATGACATTCCAGAACCACACCACCACTACAATATATGTTGCATTGTTTCCCTGCTTCATTTTTAGAGTAGTGCTAATACACTCTTACTTTCTCCTTTTGCATAAAGTCTGTGTTGTGTCAATAAAGCTTGGCTAAGTCTTTATTTAGCTAAAGCATTGTTCTGCTGCAATCCTGGAAGTCAAGAATGCCAGCAGGATTTCTGGTTTCTGGTCCATTTTTGTTTCTTTCCTTAATTGAACATCTTTCCCCGGAACCTATGTGTGATAATATGAAACAAATGGAGAAGTACCTGGACATCTCCTGGGATTCCAACTGGACTGACTCAGTATCTCTTTCTCCCTCACCACATTCTCTTTTGTAACTTCTATTAAAATCCATGAACTGACAGTTCAGTGGTACCTTGCTTCCTGGAATCCAGTCCTCTAATGAATGAACTATGCATTCTTTCTTTCTCTAAGCTCTTTACCATAAAATTTCTTTCTAAAACTGACTCTTCTGTTGCTTGTGAATTTCATTCTTTGGATTTGAGTGACAAGAAAATAAAACTACTGTCATAGAGGAAGAAGTCATGGGTTTCGAAAATCCAAGCCCCCAAGTTAAAATTCAACTTAGAAGAGAGACAAGAACTTCATCACTCTCAAACACACCCCAGGTCTTCCCATGTCAATATTTTTAAGTTCCTCTATGTTATAGTTTGTATCAGTATCCTTTTCCTGTGTATGATTAAATAATATTCCCCTTATGGATCTCACAAATTTTCTTTGTTCATTCATGTGTTTCCATTTTGCAGACATTATGAATGGCTTTACTTCGAATTATATGGTGCCACTTTGATATAAAAAAATAATTGCTCCAGATCTCATGATTTCATAACAGAAAGAGGCCCATATAGGTTTTGTAGTTGAAAAGAAGACGATTAGTGATGCCAAACTTTATGTAATTTACTTAAGAAAATCAACTTGTTAATACTGGTTTCCCAATCCTTTCATTCATTCCAAGTCTAAGATCAGATATTGGAACGTATGATAATGAAAACACAGACACTTGTTTCTTATTTTGGGAGAAACTAATGCTTCAAGAGAACAAAAAGAATATGTCATCATAACAGCAGTTGTTAATTATTAGTTGAGATAAACACCATGTCCTTGTGTGTAAAGGCTCTAAAATATAAATTTAAGAGATAAATTAGTTCAACAAAAATAATATGAGCTCTTGAAAGTGTTTTGTGCTAATCTTCGTGTCCTCAAATGCTCCAGAAATTAAATATACAGTATTTTTTTTTACAGGCACTAACTTCAGTGTTTATTTTCCTAAAATGAAAAACACACTCCAGAAGTATGGCATACATATCCATGGTGGTTAATTCTCTTTATGGTAGACATATTTAATTGTCTTTCTGGCATTTATTTCTTAGTCTTATGCATTCTAACCACAAGTTTTCAACCATGCCTACACATTAAAAACTGATGTCCTTTAATATATACAAATATGTTCAGACTACATCCAGAACTACTGAACCAAAATCAGAAGAGTAAACCCAGGCTTCTTTATTTATGTAAAAATCACAAGGTGTCACTAGGTTTAAGTTGTGAAGAAGCAACCCACTGAAAGTACCTAGCTTAATTTTCAACAAGTCTTGTTTAGAGAAGCCACGCCCCATGCAGTCTTCAGTTTCAGTAGAAATGAGGTGGGTCAGGAGTTTACATCACATATATGTTTTCAGGTGGTCCTGATGCTGGCCAATCAGGATGACAATTTTCGAATAATTGATCTACCTTGTCCCTTACATTCAGGAAAGCCATCATAAATCTCCACACCAATAGCTTTAAAATGATTATTCATGTGTTTGAGAGAATTTGCTTTAGTACATTATTTACAATGACTGGGCCTTTAACTCATATATTCAGCCCAAAATGTTACTCCCATAGAGCCTGAGTAGAAGTCCTTATTCTTGAGTTTCAATTTCTTCATCTGACAACTGGAAGGAGGTAAATTATTTTGCTCAATGATTACATTTGAGGGGTCAGAGTAATGGCTTGGCAGGTGAGAGTGCTGGTGGTTTTTACAGAGAGCTGAAGTTCAGTTCCCAGAAGCCACATGCAGGTGGGGAGAGAAGGCTCATACTTATCTGTCACTACGGGATCTCTGTCTGTCTCTGTCTGTCTGTCCCCCAACTCTATTACATACACATAGATGTGAATATTTCTAGCTAAATTTGGTAATGTATACAAACCAATTGACATACAATAAATATAATTATTAACTTTTGGGGGGTTAACAATCATGTTTTAATTTTCAACTCTTAGAACTCTGCATTTGTCTAATTCTCTGTCATGTGTTCTGCTTCTTATTGGAATGACAAATAGGATAATACTAAAACCAGAAAGAACTAATTTGGGAACCTAAAAAAGCAGACTCTATGACAGAGCTGATTGAAGGTTTGTATATATGTTGTGATCAAAAGATTATGACCTGAAATTGGGAAACAGTGAGTCTCTACAGTGCCTGGAATTCTTCAATGTGCTTTCATCTCTAAAATGGCAGCAATAACATAACCTACATATTGGGGTGTTGTGATGATCATAACTGATGAGGTTTTGCTGGAACACTGCATAGCACAGTTCTTGATATACTTTAGGCATGCAGTAAATGTTAGCTCTTGTTAAGCCAAGGCTAATTGGTTCAAAACTGGTTCTTTAAATATTAACTTTCTTCCCCCTGTTTTGAACTGATGTGGTTTTATGGCTTTCTGAAGGGGTTGAGTTAGGAATGTCAGTTCTCCAAAGGGACTGAAACTCTTGAGAAGAAATTTATTTACTATTCCCCTAACACTCTTCCAAATTCAAGACCACGGAGGAGTGAAGGCTTATCATAGATACTAAATAACATACTATTCTTCCTATTTCCATGTGCAGGGGAAGAATGACTGGTGTTCGGTCTGTTATTCATTTTGATTCCAGACCTTCAGGTGGGCATTTCTGTTGGTATACAATACTGAAGATGCAGCTGCTGCCAGCAGTTTCTGCAATGGCTTCCCTGTATGAGGCCTAGGGGAGTTCTTCCTCTGTTCTCTGCCAAGATAAATGGATGAACCTGTTTCAGAAGAATTGTTTGCTTTGCTGAAACTATTACAGAATGAAAGCGATCTTCAAACACTCTGGGCCTAATGCAAATTCATCTTAAGAAACTTCCTGACAATATTATTTTCCATAGACATATTGACTGAAGATGCTGTGCCATGTATTTTGTAAGAGGAGAACTAAGTGGTATTGCCCAACATGTGGCCCACATTCCAGTAGGAATCCCAATGTTGGATAGGTTATTCCTGCACAGATATTCATTTTAATATTCTGTGTTTACTTTAACATATGCTAGGGAAAATACAAGTGTTTTATTTTCCAACTGCTGTTGCTTAGGATAAATCTAAGAAAGCCAAAGGCTTAAATTTCAAGGTAGCTAGGAATGCAACAGGAGAGCGGGGATGGCAAACAGGAAGTTAGTATGAGATTACTATAAATTTAGGGAGTATTTTGCAAAATATGTAGGTTTATCCCTGAAGCATGTATGTCACAAGATAATGGAAAATAATGTCAACCAAAACATGGCCACAATGATCTTTTCTCATTTCCACTCATTTCAGGTTGCTGTTTAGCCTATTCTTCAATTGCCTAAAATCTTCTTTTTAATACTATTACTATTCTAAAGAAAATGTCAAGGGGGAATGAACCGCATCACGTAGTTGGTAGAAAAGGAAGCAGTAACTTTTCAGAATTAAAGGGTATTATGATTAGGATTACCACAAAAAGGTCTAATGTTTGCCAGGCACTATTTGAACTAAGAATCTGATTAAGGCAATCATAGTTTTAAATACTGGAATTTATTTCCTAATTTAATTGCCAAATTCCTAATCAGATTAGAGCCTGGGGTGGTGGTGGGGCACAAAACTGACTTGTGGGGAGGGGGGAGTTGATAAAATAAAACAAGGTTTCCTTTGCTGTGTTTATGCCCTGTCACAGTGCATGGTTTTTCTAAGATTAATATTAAAACATTTCCTTTCATTGTCATTGTGTCAGAGGCAAACATTATCTCCCAGGAAACAGAGTGAAATAATATATGCCCCAAGTCCAGACATAAAAGACGATCTTGCAAATAAATTCATTTGGTCAAATTGGCTGCAAATGAGTTGGATGACAAGTCATGGTGATCAAGCTCTGAATGACATCCTCATTGCTCCCATGGGCTCTCTGAGGATCCAGTTCTTCCTTCCAAATGTGACTGATTCCTTGCCTTGTTTGCCTTACCAGTTGCTTCTCTGGCCTCACTACTTAGAGCAGAACACTCTCCCTAAGTTGTTCCCAAGTTGTTTCATCCGTTCAACAAATATTTATTCAGCACCTATTGTGTGCCAGGCCCTCACTGTTCCAGGTGAAGGGGATGGAACAGTGAGGAAGAACATTAAAGCCACCGCCCTCAAAGAAAACAGAGCTGTTTACACAAGCTAATATTGTGGATTTGACCATCCTTTCATTCCAAAATATGCTTCTTAAATTTGTGAATTTTTTTTAAAAAGAGGTTCAGAAATGATCGTCAGTGTTTAAGAGGATGAAATGATAGGGAACGGTATTAGATAAACATAGTCATAAAATTCAATTAAACAAGGTCAAAAGTAGGACGAATGTTGAACTCAAGAGAGAACACACATGGAGAAAACAAGGAGTCACCATTTACCTTTATAGCCTTTCAGCATTGAGCTCAGTACTTTACACTCATTGCATTATCGATTCTTTACTGCGTCTCCACATACCTTATGTTATTATCACTATCTTTATGTTACAGATGAGAAGACTCAGTTTAAAAGAACTATTTGGTATAATGTCATCCAACTTGCAATAGCTCAGACAGGAACCAATAAAAATCCAAACCAAAACAGCCTTTTATGTTCAACCTGGTCCAAAATGTGATCACCTATCCAGGCAAGAAAGAGCAAGACAGTTGAGACAATGTTTCACTGGAAGTGAGTCTAGGTGAGCAGAGCATGAAAGTGAGATTTAAAGACTAGGAGAAGGATATTAACAGAATTAATATATCTGTTTCCAAATTATTTTAAAACTTGAGCTTACAGATGATGGAGAACATTGTCCGCTGAACATAACTCCTATACCATCTTTATCAACAGCTGTGGTTATTTGCAAGAGACCCTCTAAAAGTACATGTTGACATTCTCTCAAAGAAACAGGGAATGGGTTATTAGACTCTTTCCTGTATGTTGTCTGGTGATATAAACAGAGGAATCATTTCAAGCTTTAGGGATGCCTAACCTATATATTTAGCAAAATATTCCCTAAGTATCCCCAATATTTCCTCCCAGCAGTATGTAATTATTCTCAAGTTGTCCATGGTCCTATGGTCACAGGATGGAATGGAGTTTATAGTGTATAGACTGAAAGGACACTTTGTCTATGTGGCAAGATGGAGTTGTCAAAGATGTTGGTGTGAGTACTTTTTTCAGTGATACAGATATAATGGGGACCACTCACCCTCCTATAAGTAACTCGTTAGTCAATGTTGGCAGGAGACTCAATAAACTAATTATGACAAGATAAATTTGGGAAAGTCATTAGTTTACTCTCTCCTCTCTTCTCTTTCTCTCTGTCTCTGTCTCTGTCTCTCTCTCTCTCTCTCTAGTCTCATAGAGGTTAAGCAGATATTACTCCTATTTCTGTACAGAAACTTCACACAAAAATAGGAATAGTATTTCTTAAAATACTTTAAAATTTGTGTGTAGTACTTGTGAATGTAAGATGTTCCACGGAAGGCCGAGTAGAAGTCACTTTCACCTCAAGATCAAAATGGACAGCAAGTCCAAGGTCATTAAGTTCTAGCTGAGTGGTTATGGTTGGGTGCAATATTAGTTACTTGTTACTGTGATAAAAACACATGACCTGGAGGAACTTAAGGAAGGATGGTTCATTTTTATGTGTGTTCTCACCAAAAGTCCTGATCAGCAGGAGAGGCTTTACAACCTCATCTGCAAACACTAACAGAGAGTGAACTAGAAGTGGGACAAGACCATCAACATCTGCCACCAGGGCCACACTACCTTCCCCAAACAGCATCACCAATGAAAGAACATGTATTTAAATCCTGAGCCTATGGGGATGTCTCATTCAAATCACCACAATCATTATTTATCAGTTTTTTTTTTATAAAGACCCTGCTACCATTGGTATTCATGACCCACGAAGGAAATTTTCAGACTTTCCTAAGAAACAGTTTTGCTTTTGAGAACATGTAAAATATTCTTTCTAAAGCTGGAAAAGTTTGAGATACAGAGAGAGAGAGAGGCATTCTTTTCTCTTATCTAGGCAACTATACCTCCTCAGAGAAAAACAGAAAGAGAAGGTCATTTTGCAAATGAAGTATGTATAATTTTGCTCTAATAAAATTTCTTCTTAATGGGTGCCCAAATGGTAGTGTGTCTCTATTCTAGTGCACAGGAATTGCTGGTGTCTGCATTTCTGCTTCATTAAAGCTCATTTCTGATTTCTCTGCTAGGTGCACATAGAGCATCTCCACTATATAAATGACAAGTGATAACCTGACAGAAGGTAATTCTAAAATCTTCATTGAGTGCCTTTCCATCTTTGCCCATGTCCATACATGGCCAGCACTTTGAGATATTATTTTGCTACCACATCTGGGATTCCTTTTAGAGTCTTAGTACACAAGTGATGTTCCTATACCTTCCATTTTCAGCATGGAAATTTAAAGTGAATTTGCCTTTAGTCTGCTGTATGGTACTTACCCAAGGTCTACTCTGTGCCAAGAAAATGAGTTAGGCATCAATAAGAAAGTCATATTCCCTGCATTCAGAACACTGACCTATTTGTTCACAGTAATAGTCCATATAATCCATATGTTGTTCCCATGTAGAAAATAAGGTCCAATGGCCCTTTTATCCACAGGAAATACCATCTTACCCCAATTGTCCCCTTGTCTTGTCTTCCTGTGGCCACATAGTAACAAGTCCCATTCCTTTGACCCCATTTCTATGCACCATCCAAACTTCTCTTACTCTAGATCTCTGTTTCCAAATCTTTGCCTGAGATTTTTAATCCTCCCATCCCTTCTTAGAGCAAATTCTGCCTTAGCTCATTCTAACTTCATTTGCTGTGGTTAAAAATTAACTTCTCAAGCAAGACCTTCACTAATTACTAGGAATTTCTTCCACAGAAGGAAGTTCTATATCTAAGCAGTAGTTTTCTCGTCTGCCTGTGACTCCAGCCCTAGCTCATCTTCTTCAGCATCTACAGCTTTCAGCCCTGTTTCTCAATTAGCCTTAACAACTTCACCTGTAGCCACGATATGCTGCTAGTTACCAGGAAGTATTGTGAATCGTCTTCTGGATCAGCTTTGTGTAGTATCTTCATCTGCTGTGGATGATCTTACCACTTACAGATGACAGAAGGGCTGTGAGTGATCTGAGGTGGGACTAATTACTCATTATGGACTGAATAGGCTGTGTCCTGTTGGTGAGCAGATGGGACAACAATACCAGAGTGTTGTGGTTTAGTATTAGGCCTAGTTTGGACAATAATAACATGAATCTATTAGACTGGCGTTGAGAATAGATGCCTGCTGCTCCTGTATCCTGAATTCTAAGAAACACCTTCTACTTGAGACCTAATACTGAAGCATTCTTGTCAGTAATGTACTTCACTGAGAAATGTGTGACTAAGATAACTTAAAGATGAAATTCTTGCTCTGCCATATAAATAGTCACAGGTCTTTGTTAATTAACCCTTATATGAGCTAATTTTCTCATATGCAAGATGATATAATAACATACCATTGTGCAGGTTCAAAAAACATTAAATGAAAAACATATGTCTAAATTATTTATTTTATATATTTGTATTGATATTGTACTATTGTTTTAAGTCATCTGATTCTTTAGGGTAAGTTTAGATTTACTGTACTCCCTTATTCTTAGAGGTTCTAGAAAAGTTTACCTAGCAAACACAGTGGATGTGGACAGTCTTGTAGTTGCCAGATCGCATCAGTTAAGTAATTAGTTATTCCATCTGTTCCTTTGATTAACCCTTCACTCTTTCAAATTAAGTGTACAGTAAGTGCTAGGGAATCAAGGGTAAGAAGGCCATTTTAGCTGCTCAGAGGTAGAAAGGGCAAGAAACAAAATAAATGAATCAAATAAGCAATTAGAAACAGAAGACTGTGAGAGATCTGAAGAGGAAGTTATGGACACTTATTATACTTTATTGAAATCAGAAAAGCTTCACAAAGAAAGCAAAAAAGTCTGATTCTTGGGGCAAGGTTAGTGTCATTAAGTACCAATTTTACAGGGGTCCCTGCTCTCAATGGAAATTCCAGCATTTACAGGACTGTGTAGATATGACATGTAGATATGACATGGAATAATAATGGCCTGTATGCCATTATTCCAGGTTTCAACACTAACCTATCCCAGTCTTTAATTTAATGCGATTGTCTCTTTAGAATGATAAAAAAAAATTGGAGGTGAGGGAGGAAAAATTTTAATGGCTTGTTCTTTCAATCACTCCCCAAGTTGCACTTCTCAAGAGGTAGAGAAAACTGTCACCCTTGGTCAGATCCATGGCCCCTGAGCATGTTAACCACAGTGAGTGGGGACTCCCCAAACCCTCCACTGCCCTGCAACTGGAGCTTCAGAAAAGGGTTTATAGACATCTTTGTGTCTAATCTATGGACATTTTATCTAGATTGATACTAGCACTTACAGTACTGTGGATTTAGTTTTTCTGGCAAAAACCTGGAATCATTTTTTTTTTTCTTGGCCACCTTCAACTTTTAGACTTGCTTAGTTTACCTCTTCCTAGATATCCGTGCATCCCCATGGAAACTGCAATTCCCCTTTATTTGTTCAGATTGCAGAGTTCACATGGACAGCAGGTTCTGACACAGAGAACAGACTTCCAACCGTCATGGCCATTTGGAAACACAGTGGCGCTATAATAGAGACCTCACTGCTCCTCCATTATCTCCCTGCCAGTTTTCAGCTGCATTTAGTTTTTAACAAAGCACTTACAGGTGTTGTTTTTGGACACTGGTCTCTATATGGATGATTTTTTTTCAATATATGCATGGCTAGAAAGCAACGCTTTCTCAATCTGCTTCATCCTTGTGGTTGTATAGGGGATGCCCATCACTGGGTGGGTGGGGGGGGGAGACTGCAGAGAAGCAATTGCATCATATCTGTGCTGAGAAAATAGTTCAGTTAATAGAATGTCTGCCTAGCTTACAGGAAGCCTTGGGTTCAATTCCCAGCACTACACATACATTAGGTGTGTTGATATAGGAGCAGCAAGTAGAAGCATGAATATCAGAAGTTCATGGTCATCCTAGCTACATGAGTTACTTTTTAAAAATAAATAGGTAAACTAGATAATTCTCTCTTTCCTGGGTACCATCAAGCAGTCCACTTTGAGTGGCTAACTTTTGAGATTTTTTTTTTTCCTTTTCAGAGGTTGTCAAAGGCAGTTAGGTTCAGAGCCCAAAGAGTTAAACATAATACCTGTGTCTTGGGTTTGTTGCCACGATTAAATGGCATAATACATAAGGAGTGCTTAAGGTGAGGTGATAAATAATAAACTCTCAAGTGGCATTATCGCTGCCCAAGAGCAATCTTTCCTATGACTCTTGTATGTAATAAGGCAAACTCTTGGAGGGTCAGAGAACTTTGCTCCTATGTTTGGCATAATGTATCAGTCTGCCCAGAAGCATGTTATTTGGTGTGGAAAGGACCAATGAATCTCCTCACTGTTTGTTTACTGTAAGCAAACCACCTCCTCTCTGGAGTCAGTTTTGACCTCTGCTTTCCTTCCTAAAGATGCATCTGTAGCCACCACTGCCCTTACCCACTGCTCTGCCCCCATTCCAGGACTCAAGAGTCATGCTGTGGCTTCTGTTTGTATACATGCCTGAGAGCAGAGGCTCTTTTACTTCCAAAGCCCACGAAGCTCCTAATGAAAATCCTGCATGTACTCACATCCAGTACACACATACCCTGGTTCCACCCTAAGTTCCGTAATCATCTCCTGGTCTTTGCATTTGACTGTGTACCTTTATTCAAATATTTATACTCTGTACTTAGGAAAGCACCTTCAGATCATATGGCTTTCTTTCTTAATAAAACCTCAGAGGTTTCGCTTGTATAAGCCATTGGCACACCTGATACATGCTTGTTCTCAGATGGTTTGACTCTGTAGCCACAGAGGATGTGTGTGGAATTTCCATACCAGTGTTAAAGGCAGCCATAGCAATGCCAGAGGTTCTTGTGAAATATATGATTAGCATGTACCACAGGAATTAATAATTCTCAGGCCACTGTCTTAAACTGTAACCACATTGTTGTTGTAGGGAAGTTGCTCAATTTATACTCAGAGAATGTGAACAGCTGCATTCTGACCAAGAAACCAGCGTCATTTAAAATCCATATCCCAAAAGGTGCTTTCAAAATACTACTTAGTATGCACGTGATATGTTGCTTTGAGTGACAAATTACGGTAATTTCCTTGATAATTTGATCTTTTGATTCTTTTATTCTCCTTAAAGCCTATGTAAATACAAAGGGGAGAATGCCATTTCTAAAAATAGTTTTTAAATGTCTTTTCTGGAGTAAATTTTTTAATTTAATAATTTTATACAATTATAAAAAAATCCATTGGAGATTGTGCCAAATTAGGGTTCCTCAATTAAACAGTAACTTTGAAAACATACTTCTAGCTTGCTAGATTTTAGTAGGTCAGCAAGCACACCCAAACGTATTAAGGTGGACTGCTCTGTTTATTGATTTTCCGTGCATCTGCTAAGGACTCAAGGCAATTGTCTGCGGAAGGGGGCGGGAGGCCCATACATGATCGAGGTCATGCGCATCTAGCCAATTTGTAAGCCGATCCGCCGCCCAAAGCCATCAGCAATCCTTAGCATAGGGGCACACTCATGCATTCCTGTCAAGTCATCTTGTGAAGGCTGCCTGCTTCCAGCTTGGCTTGGATGTGCAACCTTAATAAAACTCACTGAGGTCTGGGAGAAAATAGCAGATCTGCTGCAGATAGGGTAGAGGAAAGGGGCTAGAATATGTACTCGCAGCTGACGCGGGCAGGCTCCACGCTGAACGGTTACACAGAGAGGAAACAATAAATCTAAGCTACTATTGCAATAAATATCTCAAGTTTTAACGAAGGAAACTATCATTACAGTTAAATTTTTTTTTCAAGTAACGCTTTTTTAGAACAAAGCTAACAAATGGCTAGTTTTCTGTGGATCTTCTTCAAACGCTTTCTTTAACGGGGAAAGAGTCAAACAAGCAGTTTTACCTGAAATAAAGAACTAGTTTAAAGGTCAGAAGAGAAGAGCAAGCTTTGCAGGAGGCTCGGAAGGCAAGCGCTGGCAGTACAATGACAGTTTTCCTTTCCTTTGCATTCTTCGCTGCCATTCTGACTCACATAGGGTGCAGCAACCAGCGCCGAAATCCAGAAAACGGAGGGAGAAGATATAACCGGATTCAACATGGGCAATGTGCCTACACTTTCATTCTTCCAGAACACGACGGGAACTGCCGTGAGAGTGCGACAGAGCAGTACAACACCAACGCTCTGCAAAGGGATGCTCCACACGTGGAGCCGGATTTCTCTTCCCAGAAACTTCAGCATCTGGAGCATGTGATGGAAAATTATACTCAGTGGCTGCAAAAAGTAAGTGATCGCTTTCGGTTTCTAATTGCTCTGAGCTTTTCCCTTCCCTCTCTGCAGGGAGCTCAGAGTTCCGTAGGGGGCATTTGTGTTTACCTTTTGCTCCGGGGAGCAGTGTTTGCAAAAGAAAAGAGGCTCCCTCTCTGGACTCAACTTCCTGGGTAAGCCAAGGGTCCTGGGCTTGTGGGAACCTCTGATCCTGTAGCTTCCTAAATGTGCGTCTAACATTAGCAAATTTTATGCCAACCCTGTTGTTTTCTAAAGTTTATCTTAGGCATTTTGACTGTCAAAGTCCAACTTTGAAAAAGTAAGCGCGCACTTCTTGGACAAGGTGGTGTAAAAGGAAATCATAATGGTGATATTAACAGAGGTTCGAATGGAATGTACAGCAGGGAGTTTTGTGAGTTGCCATGGGAAATCTTCATAAAATGCTTACCCCCGCCAACTTTTAATAAAAGTATGAAATGAGAATAAGTATAAAGTACCCATATTGTATTCGTTTA
Source organism: Mus caroli (assembly GCF_978045245.1). Lineage (NCBI taxonomy): Eukaryota > Metazoa > Chordata > Mammalia > Rodentia > Muridae > Mus > Mus caroli. The sequence continues at coordinate 61,818,007 of NW_028227271.1, forward strand.
GAAAGATTGTATTTGTAAGTTAAAGGAACTTAACTTCACAAGTGGTATATGAGGACTGACATCTGAAATCAAGAAAATAGCTTCTGATGGGAAAATTGTAAGAAAGGGGTGTTGCCCACATTGAAGGTAGAAACTGAGTCCAGGGAGTCTCCTGTATGCACCTGCAGATTGGGCTGAACACAAGAAGGCTGTGCTAATTTTTGACAAGTCCTGGTTCGCTGGGTTAGGGACAGAGACAGTGCCATCTGGGAGCCTCAGTCTCCTGGGAAACGTTAATGCTGAGTGCATATTTGATCCCATTTTATAGAAGTCACATTGATCTCTTGTGAGTCTTTTTTTTTTTTTCTTCATAAGCCATAGAACATTTTGTAGTTGCTGTTGTTAAGAGTGCCCTTTCCATGGTGAGCTCTTGTTTCAGCTCATTCTCTAATCGCTGTTTAGCTATGTAACAGGTAAGTCCACATTTCTAGAGCCATGACGGCATTTGTAAACGCTTCTCTTCCAGGATGTGTGCTAAACCCTTGCCTCCATGTGAGCAGAAGGATCGTGAGTAGGCTGCTGGTACCACAGCAGACCCTGTGAGAGGATAAGGGATGGGAAAAGGCCAACTTCTGTTCTGTGTGGTCCCAGTCACTTACATAGCTCTGACTGTTGCTGACTCATCCCTGGTGGTAGCTCTTCTCCTTTTGTCCACTAGGGACTGAACTAGGATCACAGTTATTTCTTTCAGCGTGTGACCAGGAACTCGGTACTTCAGGAGTTCCCAGACTTGGAACTGCATCTTCCTGCTACAGATCACAGATGAAAAGTTAAGACTGTAGCACAAAACATATGCAACAGTCTTTGAGGATGATAGACACTTTGTCCAGCACTATTCATAGAATTAGTTTATAATAGAACATCTGGTGTTTCTATGGCTGCATTTCATTCTACATAAATAAATGGCTTTGGTTTAATAGTTTGTTATTATGCTCAATATCCCATCTACAGTGTTTTCAATGAGAACTGAATCATGATCAATGTGGGTGCTTTGAGGAGGGCATTGTAGTTCTAAATCATGAATGAGCTATTCTAGTAAAAAATGTAATGATTTGCTTTAAGCATACAACCAAAATAGTGATTCACACAGTGATGCATATTTTCTGTTGTTGCTCTGCAGTGACAGGGCAAGTGCACAGTTCTGCTGGGCTTACATCATGCACACATTTCATACGTTAATTTGTTTTGTGAAATAAATTTGACTCTCATTGGCGTTGTTCTTAGTCCGAGATCATGGCATAGTTTTCAACTTATAGCCAAGCATAAGTATTAAAATGTTTCTTGGTTATATCAATCCTCACAAGAATAAATCGAGCTGAAGAAGGTTGAAGTGGCCCAGTTGGTATGAGCAGTTGGCTTGACTATTGTCCGCTTGCATTTGCATATCTTTTGTCATTGTTAATGTGATTGGTTGGAGGATCAAGTAACCAAATAAGTGCATTCATCAAAGAACTTGGTAAAGACTCTCATAAATTTCCCTTAATTAGTGTTTTCTCCAACTCAGACTCCAAACTTCATGTAATATGTTTGTTTTGAACTCATATGCACATTTTTCACTGTAATTACTCAGAAGACAATACTTACAATTTTATGCATTTCTATTTTTATTCTAAGTAGTTGTTATAAGTTAAGAAGGAATGTTGTGCAGGAACTAATGCAAACAGTGAAGATACATCAAATTATTTCAGCCATTTATTCAAAAAATTATTAATCAAAGTATGATGATAGCTGTCAAGAAGGCTCCTGATGCAGAAAAAAAAAAGTATTATCAAAGCAATAGGAGTCCAGACTATTGCTGTGATAATCTGTTCATATCCTTAAACACTGGTAAAATGGATTTTTAAAAATATCCATTGTACAATACTGGCTACCCCACAAAATACTTTATAAGACTCTCAACTTGCATTTCTCAACTTTTGTAGCTTTACAATGAACAAGCAAGTTATGCAAGAGGACTGTTATGGCGTGGGTCTCTTGTCATGAGGGGCTTAATTCAATAAGGTCCATTTCCATGATTATTCCTTTGTTAATGTGATGTAGGATGATAGCACTTGGCAGAAAGAGAGCTGTGTAATTATATATTTAACATCACAGTAGATGTTTGCATTTGAGGCTCCTATATTATTTGCGGCTCCTATATTATAAAGCTCTTTTTGGAAATATTTCCAGTGGTACCAGATGAATGAGAGTGACCACATCTTGGTAACTAACAGGGAATAGAAATGGATGTTAGGTTTTTGCAATTTTCTATTCTCTGGGGGTGGGGGTGGGGAGTTTAAAAATGCCCCTCCTCTCCTGTGGAGGTTAGAGGACAAGAGTCAAGTTTTCTCCTTCTGCTATATAGGTTTCAGAGGTCAAGCTAGGGTCTTCAGGCTTGGTGTCAAGCACCTTCACCTCTGAGCCATCTCATTGGCTGCTCTTGAAATTCGTTGTTGTTGCTGCTGCTGTTGCTGTTGCTGCTGCTACTGCTGAAGCTGTCTATTTGTAGGTTTTTGTGTTTGGTTGTTTTTTATTTTAAGACAAGGTCTTATTCTGTACCCCAAGGCAGCACTTGGAAGTCACTATGTAGTGTATGTAGTCCAGGGTCTCCTCAAACCTGTGGCTTATCAACCCTCTTGCCTCAGCAGCCTAAATGCTAGGGTTATAGAAGGTTTGATTGTCACTATTGCTATTATTACTGTTGTTGTTGTTGTTGTTATTATTATTATTATTATGTGCATATATTGCATACATGTGAGCGTAGGTGTGTGTGGACATGTGTGGAGTTCAGACAACAACTAGAAGTATCATCTCAGGATCTCCATTTACCACTTTTAAGAAAGAATCTCTTGTGGGCCTGGAGCTCACCAGTTAGGCTAAACTGGCTAGCTATCTTTTCTTCCACAGAACCTGGAAAGTTGTGCTATTACAGACTCACTACAAGCTTATGGACAGTATTATTTCTCTTGGTAGATCTCAGAGTTTAGGGCCAAGGCATGTCTTTTTCCTGGAAACTGCAGGCCACCTTCATCCCTTATATTCCACCATTTCACATGGACCCTCTTCTTCATAGTGTTCATTCCATATGTAATTACTGGTTTATATAATTTAAAACGATTAAAAAATATGTTACTTTCTCCCTTAAAATCTTCCCATAGCTCCCCATTATGCAGGAATGAAATCCCAACTGCTCACACAAAGCCCCTCCCAGTCCTCCCTGGACCAGCTCTCTGGCCTCATCATTGTTACCTTCAAAGGACATTCCAGACACTCAAATGGCATGGCCTTTCTTGTGATTTCTCCAAGACACAAGCTCCTTCCTGCCCCAGGCACTTACAAGCTATTTACTCAGTGTGGAAAATTGGTCTTCAGCAATTAGTCTGGATGCATCTGTCTGTCTTGCTTAGGTCTTCCCTCCTTCAGAAGTTCTCTCTGAACCACCTTCTCCTTCTCAGACTGTTGAGAGACTTGCTAATGGGTTACACTGCCCTATTTTATAGTTTTTAAAAAGTAAAATATAATCACACCATTTCTACCTTAGATTTCCTCTCTCCAATCCTTTCTGTATATACCCTTGAAAATTTTTTGAATTCATGACCTCTTTGTTTTTAATAGTTTAATTCCTAAATATATAAGTTCAACATGTTCAGGCTGTTTATAATTTGATCCGTAGGTATATGATTCTTGGTATTAGGTAATCAACTGGAAGGCTCTTTCCTGAGGAAGACTCTTGCTCTCACTCTCAGCATTCCTTAGGTGCCTGTAACTGACTCGCTAGTGCTGGAGCCCCGAGATGTTTCTTCTTTCCATTGTTAATATGTCTATTGATATCATCCTTGTTCAGGTGTTTTGGTCTTGTATAAGGACAAATTATAAGGAACCTTTCATGGGTGTAGCAACTCTGACATTTCTAGGAGACACATTCTCCCATCAAATTTCCTGATCTTCTGGTTTTGTTTTGGTTTTTTTTTTTTTTTTTTTTTTTTTTTTTTTTGGTTTTTCGAGACAGGGTTTCTCTGTATAGCCCTGGCTGTCCTGGAACTCACTTTGTAGACCAGGCTAGCCTCGAACTCAGAAATCCACCTGCCTCTGCCTCCCAAGTGCTGGGATTAAAGGCGTGCACCACCACGCCCGGCTGATCTTCTGGTTCTTATATTCTTTCTGCATCTCCTCTCCTCCTAGTTCAGGAATTGCGCTGTAGATATGTTTTGGGGCTGGACATTGCACAATCACCTTTCTCTACATTTGGATCAGTTGTAGTTTTCTGTAATGGTCTCCATTTGCTACAAAGAGACATTTCTTTGATGAGGGGTAAGACCTACACATATCTGTGGGTATAAGGATGAATTTTTAGATTATAGTTAGATATTATGCTTCTTTAGTAAAATGGTGGGTGTAGTTTCTCTCCCAAGTTCCTCAATGTCCCTAGCCTTCGATAATCATCCATGCCTGGCTAGCTTTCCAGTACTAGGCCTGATTCTTCTCTTGTTGAATTGGTCTTAAGTCTAGTTAGGGAGCTGTTGGTTACTGCCAAGGCTGGGTACCACTGTTACATGCTTAGGGTTATTGTGCTATGCTGGTGGTTCATAGATGTCATAGCTGGGTAGAACTATTGGTTGCTTCTCTCCCTTGGAAGCTTGGATGGTACATTAGGGAACCATGAAAGCTAGTCTTTAGGGAGGAGAATTTCAGGACACAACCAGCTCAGATCCATGGGCTCTGTCTGAAGTGCATGCTACTTGCAACAAAAGGGACTTAACCTCCAATCTCAGGAAAGATACCAAAACCACATCATTTTTATGGCATTTACTGCTATGTGGCACAATATTAAGAATTGTTCTACAAATTATTTATTCTGTCTTAGCCATCTGTGGTCATGTAAAGTTCCTTATAACACAGTTTTTGTCTCTTTTTGATTCAATTTGCATTATACCTAAAGGCATGTGTGGCACATATTAGGGCCTCAATAAGGAATGGCTTGATTATCACAGGCATAATGTATGATGAAGTAAAAACTTTAATTGCTGGTTAATTTTTATTGACTGCATTATTTATTCTTTTGGTTGCTTAATGACTGTTTGACAAAATTTCCTAAGAGAGTGGGTAGAGAACACAGTTTTATATCCACAAATTCAACCATCCTCAGATCAAAAATACTTTAAAAACATGCATCAGGACTGAACCACACGTGGACATTTTGTTATTCTATGGTAAAGCAATCATTTACACAGCGCTAGGCTATGTTAGGTTTTATAAGAATTCCAGAGTTGTTTAAGTACATAATGTGTATGAGGAATATGAAATATTCTGGTATTTTGAATAAGAGACTTAAGCATCTACAAATTGTGTCTGCCAACCCCTTGGATCCAAACCCTCTTAAGGATACCAATGGAAGAAAATACTTTTTTTTTCAACTAGTAATGAAAGAAGTAATTATGTGGAGCTATTCAAAGTATAAATAACATTTATAGCCATAATGCTTAACTATATTCCACATATTACCCCTTAGATATACAGCGTGAGTATCTTTTACATCATCTTCATGAAAAGTCATCAAACCATTGCCCTTGGGCCAAATCCTGTCTGTCACCATGTTTATAAATAAAGTTTGATTACAACAGAACCACAACCACCCTCCTTCTTGTGTGCATTGTTCAAAGCTGTTTTTGTCCTACAAAGGCAGAATGGAGGAATTATAGTTGAAACTAAATGTCCAATAGAACTTAAATATTTATTTTAGTATCTGGCCCTTTAAAGAATTCTTAAGCCTGTTCAATATCATAAGAGGAAACAGTATTGATATTGGGACTATTGCAAGGTAAACTGTGAAGTTGGTTGTGTGGGAAAAACATTGACCTCCAGCAGGCAAAGTGAGGATTTTGCCAATTGGCAGAAAGCCTTACTAAGCCAGTTCTTGGCGTGGTGTTTGGCATGATGTGAGGTGACATTTTGGAGTACAAATAAGGGAATTTTGTGTCTTTTCTTTCCCCTACTCATTATCATGTGAACAGAGAAATACTCTTGAAACTGATACATGTCAAAGAGAAAAGGCACCTGGAAAACAGTTCTGCAAACAGTTTTCCACCTGTGAGTAACAGGTCTGGGGTCTCCTGTTCCCTGTGCCTGTTCCATCCTGTTGGCTGAGTGGTTAGTAAGGATGTTGACAAGACATCGGAACCATTTAGTGGTCTCAGCCATGAACTTCAGTCAGCCTCTCCACTTGCATTCGGTGTACATGGAAAACAACTTCCTTCCCATTTGTTTCAGATCAAACATTAGAAAGTGAACAGGCTTGCACAGTGGACAGAAGGGCGGAGCCAGGAGTGGGAGGCTCTGTTGCCAAATGCAGGGTATTACCAGCCCTGCTAGGACAGACTGAGTTAGGCAGTTGGCTTTGCTCAGTGCTTTGGCCTGGTATGAACTCATGAATGGCCTTCGCCTAAGCCTTAGTTTCTTTCTTCTCTCTTTCCTTTTTCTCTTTTTCTTTTTATTTCTTTTCCTTTTTTTTTCTTCTCTTTTTAATACCACAAGCTATGCTGTGCCATTTGCGCAGATGCACAACACTAATTACATTCTGAGTCACCCATGACTTTTGTTCCAATACAAGATTATCCTTTGCAGTGAAGTTGGGAAATTCCAAACCCCCTTTGGTTTTGGCCCCGTGGTCTGAGGGAAGAAGGGCCTCTCGGTGTTTAAATCTTTTTACAATGTATACAAAAGATGTGCCCCTCTGTTATCAAAGAGTTTCTAAAGAGCAAAGACCCCTCTGGATTATGTTCCCCGTATTTGGAGGTGATGTTTACTTAGGCTCTGAATGCTCTCCTTTACATCACATGGAAGTATTAGATGGGAGATGTAGTTAGGCTTGATTGGTCCTAGCTGCCAACCAGTGATCAGAATCTTTTCCTCCAATCGGACAAATGAACAATTTCTAAATTACAGGCGCTGTAATGGAGTACATGGAGTCAGATGAAACTCATCATTCCACTGGTAATGTGTTTAGGTCACTTTTCTTTTGCCATTATTAGAAAAATATGGTGTAAGATAAATCCTCCACGTTTTCAATGAAATTCTATTTCTTGTTTGCTTTTAAATTGTTGAGGGAATACAAAAGTTACTTCAGACATCAATGTGTGTGTGGTCAATTAGCAGCTGGGATATTAATAAGATTCTAATGTGAACATCTTAATTATTCATAACATGTGCATAGCTCTACATTCTTGAATATCAAACTTACATATTTCTATGAGATGGCTGAGGCTGCCTGCAGAATAAGTTATTGGGAAGAGCATATGCTTTGTATGTAGTCTTAGGTTTTATTTATGAAAGTCTAATGAGGTAAACTATAATCTTTTTTTTTTTTAAGAATTATTTATTTATTTATTTTAGGTACATGAGTACACTGTAGGTGTCTTCAGACACACCAGAAGAGGGCATCAGATCCCTTTACAGATGGTTGTGAGCCATCATATAATATAATCTTATTCCTTAAAAATTATTTTATGTGAAATCAGTAAATATTTTTAAATCCTTAAGTTATATTTTTCTCTAAATTGTTAAGAGTCTCGGGGTGCTATAAGACATGTCAACACTCCTACCACTAGTAACATGCAGATAGCTAGTTGGAAGCTCAGTGGGTATTGACTTCTGCTCAAGAACCGCTCTAGCAATCAGGCCTTCTCCATGTTGTCTCCTTGCAAAAAATGTCAGATGTAAAATTTGGGTCTTATTACCAATATCTCCAGTATCTTCTTTTTCCACTTTCCCTTTGATTTTTAAATAGTAAGAATGGAAGTATCAGATGGAAGTCATTTAATAGTCATTGAGCAGTAGTTCAATAGATATATAACAAGCTGAATATTTAATAATCAAAAATACTAATAATAGAAGTTTATCACTTGTGGATGTGTGTGTGTGACCATGTATGTGAAGGTACACATGCATGTGTATACATGCAATGTTCAGAGGATGACCTCAGTGGTCATTCATCAGACACTGTCCACCTTTATTCTTTCTTTCTTTCTTTCTTTCTTTCTTTCTTTCTTTCTTTCTTTCTATCTACCTATCTGTTATCTATCTATCTATCTATCTATCTATCTATCTATCTATCTATCTAATTTGTTTGTTCATTTGGAGATTAGGTTCTCTCTTTGACCTGGAGTTCACCAAGTAATCTAGGCTGGCTGGTCAGTGAGCCCCACAACCTGCCTGTCCCATCTCCTCCCATAGCCTGTGATTACACCACACACCACCATACTCAGCCATTTTCCATTATTAACTCCTAGCTCACAGTTTTTTCTTTTCCTGTTTTTCTTTCATTGGAGATAGACTTTACATTTTTCTCTTTTCTTTTTTTGAAAGTAGACTCCCCCTCCCCCCACAATATATTCTGATTGGAGTTTTCCCACCTCCAGTGTCCTTAGCTTCCTCAGGATAGTTCCTCAAGGGAACTATGTCTGCTTCTGAATGAATAAACTGGTTCATTTGAAGTAATTGAGTGTAATAGAACTTGATTTTCAAACAAAGAGATTGAGAGAAATCTGTGTCATATAGGGGCATGTGGAAGGTCAAAGAGGATGTGTAGGATGAGGCTTGCCCAGGACTCTACCCTACTCCTTTCCAGCAACAACCTCAGAGGCCCCATAGGTTCCAAGAAATGTATTTCAGGCATCCTCAGTAGAGCTTTTAGGTGATTAAATATGAAGCAGGTATATCCTCGATATACAAAATGAAACCCAACAGTTGTTAAATTGAATACTTGTTGCTAGGTTAGCATGAAATCTGTAAGATACAAAGCACTTTAAGGTTATCAGATGTTGAAATCACCAAAACAGACAAACACACTCACTGTTCTAGACTCTTAAAATGTCTAGCTCCTCCCTACTCAGGATGACTCAAATGTGATAAAATAATAGATATCTCGCGGTCAGTCCTTGGCAAAGTGTGTTACTTATTTTACATATGTGTTGTCACATCATTGGTATTTGTCTGCACGTAGGGTTCTGTGATGGTCAATGATATCCTAGTATTGAAAAGTATCATGTTTAGGTGTGTTGATATTTTCCAATTCTTCATGCTGTTTTTTTTTTAATCATAAGTGACATTTGCTTTTATTTCTATTTTTATGTTTTTAAAATTGTTATTGGTTATTTTATTTATTTACATTTCAAATGTTATCTCCTTCCCAGTTTCCCCTCCACAACCCCCCCTATCCTCTCCCCTTCCCCCTGCCTCTGTGATAGTACTCCCCCACCCACCCACTCACTCCTGCCTCTGCACCCTAGCATTTTCCTACTCTGAGTCATTGAGCCTTCACAGGACCAAGGAGCTCCCCTCTCATTGATGCTGAACATATCCAGCTGGAGCCATGGGTCCCCCCACATGTACATTTGGTTGGTGGTTTAGTCCCTGGGAGCTTTGGGGGGGTCAGGGATCTGGTTGGTTGATATTGTTTTTCTTCTTATGGGGTCGCAAACCTCTCCAGCTCCTTCAGTCCTTCCCCTAACTCTTCCATTGGGGTCCCTGTGCTCAGCGGGGTTCAGTTTGGCTGCGTTCATCTGCATCTGTATGGATCAGGCTCTGGCTCTGGCAGAGCTTCTCAGGGGACAGTTATACAAAGAAACTTTGTTGTGTCCGTTTTGTGTACACCTGGCAGCTCTGAATGAGGACAATTTAATGAATATACCAATTTCGTGGCGCCATCTCCAGGGACTTTTTCCATTTTCTTCAGTAAAAGACTGAATGGCATCTGATGGGAGTATTGAGGCTGTAGGCACCTGATACCTAGAGGGAGAGCACTTCCTAATGTCCCTCCCTCCCTCCTTCCCTCCCTCCCTCCCTCCCTCCCTCCCTCCCTCCCTCCCTCCCCCTCTCTCTTCTCCTCCCCTCCCTACATCTCTCCTTCTTTCTCTGTCCCTCCTTCTCTCATCTCTCTCAAGTCTTCAGGGTGCTTGGTGACTTGCTTTTTCAAACCAGCTCTTCACTTACTCTGCAGCTGGGAGAATTCAGCATAACCAAAGCCCAGGAAGCAGAGGCAGAGGGTGAACCTCAGAGCAGGAAGGACAGAGACTTTTTCCCTGCTCATCTCTGCGTCCATCTGTTTTCTCTGCTCCTGTTTTTGTTGAAGAGCTGAGAGAGCCTCCACCAGCTGACCGTGGAGTGAGATGCTGGGAAGCTGAAGGCTGTGGGATGAGCAGAAACGCCAGTGACTGTCCCTTTCTGGAGGCCGAGGACAGGGGGAGGGGCCAAGTCAGGATTTTCCAGAGGGGCAGCAGTGAGTTAGAGCTTGAAATTAAGGATGTAGCAGGAATAGCAGGAGCTCAGCTTTAAGGACAGGCAAGCAGCCTGTCAGCCAGTCACCTGACCAAAAACACTGTCTCTTCAAGGAGGTCTTCAAAGTACAGGGAGGCAGAAATGAATACACTACAGTCTGTTTTGAAGAGTAAACCCACTGAAGTGGACAGACATGAAAGCCAATAGATTTCCACTGTGCCAATGTCAAGTTCAAAGATGATATAACCCACTGATAAAACTTGTGTACCAGAACCACACCACGGGAATTTAGAATCCTGACAGTGGAAGTAACTTGCTGTGTGGCCTTAGGCAAGCTCCTTAACTTCTTTGTTTCTCTGTTTCATTATGGATAAAATTGAAGAAATAGCTGCATACACCCTAGAGTTATTTTAGATGTAAGCATAATTTACATAAATTATTTTGCTTTAGCTTTTTACCCAGCAATTATGAGTTAAATATTAGGTAATACCAGGGATGATTTTAGATACTGTATCGGGTACTTTAACAACTACCAGAAACCCTGGAAAAAAACCTTACAAGCATCAACTTATTGAAATTAATGTAAGGCAGTATTTACCTGATGGACTTGTCCCATGAGGAAACTGAGGCATGGGGAAAGGAGGCCATTTTCACAGGACTATATACAGAGGCACACTTCAGGACCAGCAGGCAAATCGCAGGGAGCCCAGCTCTGTGAACTCTGCCCTTAATACAGAATGAGTTGCAGGATTTTAACCATGATGTCTCCTCTTGTTAATCCTAAATTACAAGTCTGCCTTTAGAAGTTTCTGCAGTTGTCTTTGTGGACAAAGCCTTAACTCTTCCATACCAAATGACTTGCGCCTTCCTCATGCTCTGTCTTAGCCATTTGTCCTCGCTGAGGCTTTAAAGCTCATAGTTAAATTGGCTGTGGCAATAGCTTGTATTGCCCAGTGCAATACAATAGCCAGGCTCTGTCCCTCCTGCAGGTCTGGTAACAGACCACACAGACCCCTGTCTGGAGGCCCTCCTGTCTTGCTCAACAGACATACCATCTTCTTGAAGTCACAGTGCTTAATTGAGTCTGACGGTTTATCTAAAAACTTTGAAATGCCAAAGAAAGGCTTACAATTACTTTACATGAGAGCGAAGGGGGTTGCCGTTTTAAATAGCTCCCATTCAATTCATGATCTCCCTCTTGGATTTATCAGTAGGCAGTCTTGCTTGGAAAAGCCAAAGTGCATTCTGGAACTTAAAGTATTATTCGCATGTACTTTTCTTCTGTAGGTCACACAGAGAGTTGTAAAAATGTGAAGAAGAAAACCTTGTTTTCTTGGGCGGGGACCTCTTATCTCATTTCCTCTTTTATTTATCATTGTTGCTATGAATTAAAATACTTCTGGTATTTTGGTCCGAGTTGGAGGCACTTGAGGCAGATATCTCCCTGTCTAGTTTCTTCTTCTGGTCTTGGAGGCCTGGCTATTCAGATGCCTGTGATGCAAGAGTTACTTCACAGATGAGGGAGAACACCTATGTGACTCTAAGCCACCCTAACTCCACACTGTACATTTCCCAACATAGAGTCCCACAGAAGAGTTCAGACAAAACAGATTGGCAACAAATCTAAATTTAGCTTTCTAACGATTTCTGTGTGGTAGAATAGGCTAAATACCACTTGAGCAACCAAACACTTCATTCTACGATTTCTTGCTTGCCCTGGGCTCTCCATTGACTGCTGAGTGCCTTCAGTGTGTGGCATTTTCACATTGTAGTTGCCCAATACATGCATACATCAATATGCATGGCAACATCTACATTATTTGGGGGTAAGTCTACTGGGGGAAATGTTCCAGGATCTAATGATGATGCTGAATGGTAAAGATCTTTGCTCAGTCAGTAGGAAACTATTGAGCCAGGGTATATGATGTTCTCAGTTTTGTGGGTTCGTTTCTTCATACACCCACTTGCCTCCTGTTTCTTTCACATTCTACCCATTTATCAATTACTTCCTGTCTAGATATAGGTGACAAATTGGCAAATACACATTAACAGAAACTGGGAGGCACATTCTTGTGCTTGATTGTACAGTTCATACATTACTAGACACAATTATAATGCCATTTATCTCATCCTTGTAACAGAACTAGAGTTGTTGCCAATGATTTTCTTTTATTTGCTGTGTTTGGTGAATTGATTCGTCTGTAAGGAGAAGACTATTAGATATTTGGTCACTAGCAGAAAAATGAAACTGAATGTTCTAGAAAAATCATTTAAGAACAACCTCAGTATTCACAGTCCTACCTTGGCAAGCAGTGTCATCTTCCAAAAACATAAGCATTAATGGTCTTACAGGTAATAGAGAGTATCACACCAGTGTTGAGCACAAGAAAACTAAAGGCTATTGCATTAAATAAATCTTAAAAGGTTGCACATTTCCTTTAAGGAAAATGTAAAGATTAAACTCAGATTTCACGGATGGGCTACATCTGATATTTTTCAGTATCCTTGCCTCTCCAACTGTTTCCTCCACAAATTAAAATGAATTCTCACTGTTGAGCTGGAGGCAGAATCGAAGGTTCTGAACACGAGTGGTGTTTTCCTAGACACGTGGGAGAATCTATTGTTGATAAACAGCCTTTGGTGGGGATCAGGATAATTTATCTTACGTGTGTGTAAACGTCTATGGGAAGTTGTTATTCTAAGAGAACTGTTCTCTATTACCCTTCCTGTTCCAGTAATTCTTTTGAATTTCACAAATATGTCAGATAAAAAATAATTCATTGCTAGTTTGACTTTTTTTTGAGCAAATTACTTAGACACAGTGCTTCAAGCTAGGGTTATTTTGATATGGATACCCAAATAAAGATACTCTTTTAAGCTATTTTAACTACATCTTTTTTCTTAGAAAAGTTACGGTGTAGTGACAGATTTTTTTAATTTAAGCACAAAATAGGAGTATAATATGGTGAATAGATTAATTTACAATTTTAATTAGTAATTTTATAATATTAATGAAATAGTATCCTGCTTAAAGTATTTTGGGGACAACTATTTATTACCTTTATTCTTTAAGAACTGTTTTATTTTTAATTGTTTGCATCTGTCTGAGGAATTACACACGTGTAACATGTCTGCAAACATGTCTGCAAAATCTTGAGGAGGGTTTTTGTTTCCCTGGAGCTGGAGAGACAAATGATTATGAATTAAATCAGGTAGGTTCTGAGAATTGAACTCTGATCTTCTGTAAGTGTGGTACCAGCTCCTAGCCACTAGGACATCTCTTTAACCACCCCCATTTTTTACCTTTAAATTATTTTCATTTTGTATGTGCTCAGAATGTTTATGCTTTTGCATATATAAATCTAACTTTTGTTCTCAATTTTAAACTCAAAAGAAAGACCATTGACAGGCTGGAAGTGAAACTTCTCATGTCTCTTACTAACAGAGACGACTTATGAATTTAGGAGACCTTGATTCAAATAAATGATTAGAACTGACAGTAACTAGAAGGAGAAAGCCCACATTCAGTCTTCAAGAATGAAAGCTCGTAGCTGAGAACTGACCGTACAGACAGCAAAAGGGTCCACTTGAGAATTTTTATTTCATCATCATTATGTTTCATATATGACATATGCTTGTATATTTTGAGCTCACAAGTCAAACTTGGACAAGTTGTAGGACAAAGATCACTATGTAAATGAGATATTTTGAACATTAATTCTCTTTAATAGTTTCATATTTTGTAATGAACCCCATTTTATCTAATTTTGAAAACCATACGAAAAAGATCTCACAGACAACTTAAAATACTCAAATAAACTCTAAAAGTCTATTTAAAGGTTCTTATGTCTCAAATGATTAACAAAACACTCTCTCCTGTTACATACAAAGTATCTGTCCCCTGTGAGAAATGAAGCAAGTGTATGTTCAGGGTGTCTCAGACTTTGGACATTTGAGAGTCAATAGCAAGAAGATGACCTTCTGCCAAGGACATCTACAGTTACATTTGTCTCTCATGTAATGGTCTTGTGGGTAGATATAGTTTGAAAGTTATATAAAATTTTTACTACTTGAAACCCACAATTTTCTTTCATATTTAAGTATCCTAATAAGAAATTCTATTTCTTTTAAAGTCTGTGAAGTATAAAGACAGAAAGTAAAGTATATGGGAGACAGAATTAGATGATCAGTGTGGTGAATATTTTTCAAAGCTCCTTTGACTGGTATCTCCATATTTGTGTGCCCCCCTCACCTGAAATGAGGCTGAGTCACAAAATCCTCTCAGTTTCATCCTGATCATCTCAAAATTCATGCTGAGGACACTAAAACACTAGGCTAGAACTCTACCATCTGTCCGTTAAGAGGCCGGAATGTTGTAAAAAGGTGAGGGATAGAACTAACTGTAGGTGATTGATGCACAGGCTCCTTCCAGATCCTCCCAAGGATTCAAGTCTGTACCCACTGAGTTACTTCTAGCTTCAGCATTAAACTCTGCACATTGTAGAATGGGAAGAACCCATCCTCAAAGTAGTTTGTCTGAAACTGAGTCACACAGTGAGTGAGATTCTTCTGAGCGTTAGGAAGTGTTACATGTCATTCAATTACGGAGAAGATGTACTGGTTCAATAACAGTTAAGATTTACTTAGATTCACATAGAGTTTACCAAGGTGCTTGTCATGTTGCTAGCTATTAAACAACAGTGAACTGGACATTAACTCTGTCTGCTGGCCACTCACATTCCAAGGTTTAGACATATTTTAAGTGATGGCCCTTAGAGCCTTGTGCTATATTTTGATAAATATAAAAATTGAAGATAATATGTTTTAATTGTTTAAGTAAAATTATTGAAAATAAGGATGTTTTAATCTTCAAAAGAGTATTTTTGAAAATCCTCAAACTATCAAACTTTAAATACACCAGAGTTCCAGAATAGGACTGTATTGAACTTATGTAGGCTCCGAAATTCTTCACATTTATATTATTTACAGCTTTTCTGATACGTTAAAAATAAAAATCTCAGTGAAATTTATCTTTTGAGAGTATAGGCATGAAGGTGTTTTATAACTCTATACTATTTAACCTGTTGTGTTTGCACTATGAGTCTAAATCCAGATGTTTCTGAAAGTTGTTACAGATTATGGCTGACTGGTGGCCCCCATGGACACCCAGTGTAAAATTAGTTAGAGGCATCTGTTCAATTCCCAGTGGTTGGGAATTTCTGTAGTAAAATTTATACCAGATTCCTCCCTTCTCAGCTGATGAACCTGGGATCTGGACTCAAATGAAACAGGTACAGAAACATTCTTTGAATGTATGAGGTGCTTTGTCTGAAAGTTAGTAGAAAAGTAGCATAACAGTAAATATTTTTCCTAAAAAACCTAAACATTTATATATTCTTTGACTCAACAGTCTAACATTTGGGAATCGTTTCCAAGGAAAAGAACTCAACCGAGAAAAGCATCCATGCACATGAGCATTCCAGGATCACAGAGGAAATACTAGGAATGATGGAGGTGATGTTAGTAACTACTTCAGTGTTTACAGTGATTCCTGATCTCTATGCTGAAAAACAAACACACACCTTTGAAATATAAGCAACATTAATTACAATGAAAACGAAGATAAAGTTCCCATACATGGCAAATGGCAAGAGCAGGGGGTTCTCCAACCTAAGCTTTTTTTTACTTAAAGGCCATAACATCAGTGGTTTCAAGAAAATAGCTGTGAAGAAGGTTAACGGAAGGTTAAGACGCTGTTAATGCCCAAGAGATGTGAAATAAGCAAGTAGATTACTTATCTCTGTAAACTAGAGTAAGAACATAATAACCAATATTTTCAGGTTTTAGTATATATCAAGTTCTAAGACAGATAATCCAAATATATTTCACTTGTTTAGAAACATTTATTTTCATTTTTTTAATGCTAGATATTTTCATGGCCTTTGACTTTTGTATGGCTTGGGATGGGATAGAATGTGAAAGTGATTTTATAAGTATTGTAATCAAAACGTTAACACAGAATAGACCTCTCAGTACGATCAGTATTAAGGAACAACATTCACAGTAAAAGTCATTTTAAAGTATATATATTTAGATGGAGGTCAACTAAAAGTAAACTTGAATGAAAGAAGCTGTGATCATAGAGACTTGACCAAGTTAAATTTTTCCTTACTTTTCATCATGACTATACTTGGGGAAGAAATTATAAAGGAACTTTTAGATAGCGTAGCCGATTCTCTAGTGAAGAAAATCTAGGAGAAATATTTTAGAGTATGTGATTTCCCCTACTTTCTTCTCTAGTCTCATCTTTCACAGATTTCTCCATTTTTGTTGTTGTTGTTTATTTTGAGTCATATCTAAATCCTAGCAGCCCTGATACAATGTCACTGTATATTCTCCTTCCTTAATTTTCTGAATGGGCATGCCATCCCACATGTTGTAAGCATGAGTATTCTGCAATCAGCACAAAGGACTCTCAACAGTTACCAAGTCCATGATGCCTTATAAAGCGCATGGGACTTGATCCAGCACAGAAATTGCTGGCTAACATTAATCATCAATATGCCTTGGTAAGCAATTCTTCAAGGTTCTACAAAAATGTGCAAGTTAACAATCTGGTTCTGTGAAAACAGAAAGCCCATGTTTGCTGGGCAAGGATAACCGTCTTATAACGTGGACCATGTGGGTATTTAAGCAAACACATACTTATCTGTAGAAATAACACACACTCATATTCTCTTACACACACAGCCCTCTAACCGTCTTATCTTTTTATATCATGAAGCTCATCAATATAAACCATACAACTCTTGGAGAACAGTAGGCTTTAAGTAAGTTAAGGACCAGTGTTCCATGAGGATGATGATGCCATTCACATTTGTGTTGGAAAGTGAGTAGAACAAAAATAGAGATCTTTAATTAGTCATGCCTAATGGCCAATGTAGCTAAAACACAAATCAGAATATTTACCATGGTGCGAATTTAGTTATGGGGGAAGGTGTTATGTATGTTTTTATAGTTTTGCTTTTAGCATATGATAGGCTATAGATATGACCTGGAGAGGAGTATATTTCAAATCTCTTCATCTATGAAATTTGAAATAGTTTTGTAGTAGGTGTGCTCTTGAGGTTGTGGAACAAAACTCTCTACACATAAGTGAAGGCTGTAAGTAGTGAGTTTTTCCTAGGCAGCATTGCCATTAAAGACCAATCAGGTTTACGATGGGTATGGAGAAGTTTGCCAAACATGACCTTAGGCCAGGCAATTGTTGTTCAAATCAACAATGACTAAATCCTGCTGGATAGGTCCATTTATCAGTATTATGAGAACATCACAGAATGTCACTTTCCTTCTGTGATCACTTGTTTTTTCATGCCCATAACCACAGTAAAGCTATGTCAAGAGCATCAGAAAACCTTGTTAGTAACATTTTTCAAAATATCTGGACTTTGCAGGGTCCATAGAGTGGGTCATTTGGAACATAAAATAATTCCAAAAAATGGATTCTATCTCTCACATTCAAAACATCCACTGTAATCTCAGGTAAAATGCTATGCTTACGTACTGTTAAAACTCTGGGCATGTCCTTGTTTGAGTAGGGTCACAATTGTTATATGAAAGAAAGTTAATACATTTGTAAAGCTAGAAACTTTGGGGGCATATAAATGTGTGTTTGCAGACCACTGAGGATGTTTTAGGTGTAACCTGATATATTTTATTAGCCTTCTGAAATAATACAAGTAAAAACATTAGTAAATTTGTCAATAGCACATACTTAATCTATCATATACTCTTCAAAAATGTAATTTTTCTAAGCATTGGAAGGGTCAGGCTAATAAATTGAGAGAGAATGCTCATGATAAGGGTAATTTCTCTTTAAAGTATTTTAATTTTCTTTGTATCATTAAAATGAATGCATCTTGTGCCAGATCAAAAAAAATCAGAATTGTGGTAACATTTTATTGAAATATTTACTGTAAAACAAAATATCCCCCAAACATTTTTTATTACATTACATCAGATCTGTAAGTATTTTGTTCTGTGACTGTGGCTATGGATTCAACGCCTCTTTTCTGTAAGGACTGTAATGAACATTATACAGATCCTGCACAGATCAATTGCAGTGGAGTTTCTGTTCATGTTAGCCTATAGAGAGTGGTTAAAAGCTACATTCAAGAACAATCTGCATCCTGTTATCCTTGTGTTTGCCTCACAGAAAGGTATTTTTAAGAAGTGGTATGGCATTGTTCTCCTCATTGCTTCGTGTCAAATCATATTGCTTGGTAACTCATGACAAACCTGTTGTGTGTTAGCTAGGAGCTCATGAAGTAAAATTTGAAATGCCAGCAATCTGGCTTAGCTTTTACAAAACCAAAGTAGATTCCAATGCTGAAATTGCATAAATCAAGAATGGGAAACAATCTAGGGTTTGGCCAATTTGAGGCTACATTGTGGGCCTTGTATACAGCCTTTCCTGGTCTTCAGAAATGACACAATCATTGGTGTTATTATTTAGCAGTGTCAGAATGGTTTTGCTTAAACTTATTTTTTACAAAGACAGGTTGGATTTTGTGGTTGTTGTTGCTGTTGAGTAAAATCTCTCTAGATCATGTAGCTGTAATGCCTTGATTAATAAAATGCTTTCAAAGGTTACAGGAACCATGTGTGTCTCCAAGCATGTGTTAAGAAGCTGGAGACAGACTGAGCAATATAAACATTCTGTTGTCCTCAAAGGAGGTTTGTAGTCTAGCATAGAGCAACCACTTGTCAAGTGACCACAGGAGTTAGTACAGATCAACACAACAAAGAGATATATAGGATACTGAAAATATAAAACAAAGGACCTGACTTTGTCTGTGTGAAAAATGCTCAGTTACAGCAATGAGCTAACAGTTTTCTTAAAGGTAAGCTCCAATAGTTGTTACAAGTACTCTGATGACTGACGCTATGAAACGTTATTGATAGAAAGAAAGGAGTGACATGAAAGAACACAGTCCATATTATTATATGCCTCATCTGTCTCGTCTTTATACACAGAGGAATCTTTATAATCACAGAAATCTTGTGGTCCCACCTTGTGAAATAGCAAGCACCTACCCTGAGCACTGCCCAGTTCATGACTGCCATTCCACATATAGCACCTGGTTATAACTGTCCTTTTCAATGTTAAAATTTGACTCTCACGGCAAAAACTGAATTGAATACCTAATGTGTCCATTGCCAAATTATGCCTGTTGGTAGAGAATATTGTCTTGTGAGTGCTATGGTGGTTTGTTTTCATCAAAAGGAATCTTTTCACTTGGTGTGTGTGTGTGTGTGTGTGTGTGTGTATCCTTTGTGTTTGTGGAAGCTTGCAAAAGCCATTAAAACAGCTTGCATCCTTGAGAGGTTAAATTACAAAACACTGCGAGCTGCCTGATTTGGGTGCTGGAAACCAAATCCGTGTCCTGTGGAGGAATCGCAAGCACGTTTGTTAGAAAGATGGCTGTCACGATCCTTTGCATTGCTGTCACGGAAGTGATAATGTTGCTGTAGTTTATTGATTACAGAAGTTTTTCCAACCCAGGCCATACACTAGAGGAATGCAACACAAGAGTCCAAATTTTATGATTCAAGAATTGGGGGTGTGATAGAGACCTGCCTACCACAGGGATACAAATGGAAGCTGGTCTGCTCCAAGTGGAAGTGGCTAAGACTCAACAAAAGCTTAACTTCCTAGCATTCAAATTATGTGTTCTTCTCTTATTAGAAGTGCTGTGTGAGTTTGGGTTTGGGAGAGAGTAAGGGACATTATTGGTTCATTGGTCATTTTATGCATGTTATAACTTTATGCACTATAAAAATATCAGCCCTTCCGAAGGTTTTTCCTACCTGCTTGAGTGAATGCATAGCTGAACAGCAGTAGAGCATCACTGCATGTGCCCTGGCTGTGATCATGAATATCTCCTTAATACACGAATCTCCAAACATAGCAGTCAAATTTTATCCTGATTCCTGTTGTTCTCCAGTACTGGTGGTCACCTCGAAAGAGTGCCATGTGTGACTGCAACGTCATATGTTCTATCTGACACATTCTGCCTCCTGCTTTCTAGTGTCAGCTCATCTTTCCTGCATTCGAATCCATGTTGGCACATCATTACTAAGAAACTAATAGTCATAACCAAGCTCCCTGGTCTGTATTGTTTTCCTCATTGGAGACTCTGCTTATGGTCATGCTACTTGAGGCAGAATGTGCTGTGAAAGAGACTATTGTGCAAGTCAAAACAGAACCAGCTTCTGTTTGGACCTTGAGGTTCTGTCTGTATTCTGCCTTGATATCTTCACTGTCAGTGCCACACCTACTTAAAAGCATACATTTATTTTTCAATTAGATGAAGTACTAATGGTCTACTTAATCCCTGTTAAAATGAAAGTAGGCAGCTTGTATCTAAGGCCTATAGTGTGAGGAGCCTGTGCTGGAGTCACTGTACAGTTAATAAAAAGTACTGACTACTATTAGTGTTCTCAATGAGCAGTTTGCTTATTAAACTCATTTGTTTTATTTTTCAGTAGAAATGATAATAAATAATTAACTATGCACATTGTTTTAGAGCATGATGTTACCTACCATACTTTGTATGCTTTGGTGCATAGAAAAAGTCTGATATTGCTACCAAATATGCTAATTAAGATATTTATGGGTTTCATTTACACACAAGAATCCAGGACCTACATCATACTTTATAGTACACTTTGGCCACAGCAATATATTCCATTTGAATATTGAAATGACTGTGTTTTAAGTGACAAGCTTGGGTAAATCAAGATGGAATTGAGCAATTGTATGTTAAGTGTGCTTGATTGACTGTGAGACTCCAATGATTGTTAGAAGCCCCATTGTTTATGTTAGATGAAGAAAGGAAGAGACCGCCAAGTGTTATCACACCATTTCTCTCTGTCAATTGCAGGATGTGTCCTGGCAATTAGATGGAGTAGGATCAAACATTTAGTGTCCTGCCTGATTGACATTAATAACTCAGGTACAGGAATTATGTTGAGAATTTATAGTGAATGTAGACAAGTCCCACCTAGGTGTTACAAAGTAGGGCTGCCTTTCATGAAAATTTAATTTCTGTTGGTTCTAGAACAATCACCATAATCTCTCAGCATTTACCCATGAAGTATGCCAAGTAGAGAGATGGGGAATGGGGGGGAATGAAAAGCCAAACGTCAGATTCAGTCTGGACTAATCAAGCTTACTGAAAATGCATAAATATTGAAAGCAAGAATGAAAGGTAAAATTATTTTTAAGTAAAATGCTGTTAGATATAAAATAAAATTTTATTTGGAAATAAAAGGAGTGTTTCCTAGAAGCCCCATTGGTTTTCCCTTTGGCTTATGTATGTTGGGCAATTTGCAACGTTCTCTGAGGTCCAGGTTCCCTAGAGATACTTGGGCATTTAAAGATGATATATGTCATTAGCCAAGGCAGTCATGATTGTTTATTTTTTTTATCTGACCAAAATCAGAAAATAAGTGGTTTTGTATCATTACACAACATTAGCCCAAGTGATCGACACTGGGATCTATTTATGCTCTGCCTTTTTATGAAGAATACGACAGTTAAGATTTAAGTGAAAAACATATCTTAAAGAAAGATAACTACAGTTGCTTAACTGTTGGCCTCAAATTGAATTGAATAATGGTCTTTCCTCTTACCCCCATGTGCATTATTCAGGCACCAAGCATAATGTTCTCCACATAACTGTGGTTGCATATTGCAGGATATTTGTTTGGAAAGTCTTTCACTGCTGTGGCAAATAATCAGACTGACCAGAAATGAAAACAGTGGCAGAATCTCCCTGTGATCTGGAGTTGTTCATTGGCCAAACTGCAGAGAATGGCTCACTGGTGCATAGACAAATGTGCTAGCTCACTCTTCTTAATGAGAGAGTAATCTCATTTCACTTTTAGTTTTATTCACACCAGCAGCCACTAATCCCTTTCTGGGCATCCAAAACTCAATAACTGCTACTTAAACCTTCCATTCCTTTTCTCATCTCTATCTGATTCCTCTCCTGAGTGTCTACTTGATGATAGGAAAAGCCTACAGAATACACTTGAAAATACAGAGTAAGGATAATCATGTCACATACCACGTCTGGGGATTGTTGAATAGTTTTAGTTTAAGGATCCCAGCGTCTCTTACTAGATTCTGTCTGTGAAACTCTGACATATTCCTATTCCCTCAAAAGAAGCATAACAGAACAGGAATACCGAATAACAAGTAAGAAAATTGGTGACCCTTCTGTCATGTTTTATGGGACAGAGCAATTCCACTGAAAGTCACTGATGACCATGGAGCTTATGACATAAGTTATTAGCACTTAGGCACCACACACACCTTTGTTCTCTTTTTATTCATTTCTTCAACAAATGACGAAAAACTCTGTGTTTTAGAATAAATTTCCATTTCCATTGAGTTTCCTGTGCTGCTCATTTCATGTGTCTTTGGAGCCAGCTTCTTTTCCCCCTTCTGTTAACATGTCATTCTAGGAAGTTAGTCAAGCATATTTTAAAAGGTTTAACACTCTAAAGACAAAGTATGCCTTTTTCGATGTCTTAAACTTGTGCTGGCTAATATAAAGTCGAATGGTGCTCCCTGAGATTTGAGCAACTGAACGGTGCACACATTGGTACTGCAGCCCAGAGCTTTTTTTTTTTTTTTTTTTTTTTTTTTTGGCTCATGCCCAGCTCTCATTTGTACTTAATTTTTGTTTGATTGACTGATGTCAATTACTCCATTAAAGGAGTTTATGCTGTATCTCCATGTAGTTACTGAACACTTAGAAAAATGAGCTTCTTCAACATCAAACCAAACAAAGGTAGACAAGCATGGGGGAAGAAGACTGTAGACACACATGTCTGGAATTAAGACACCAGATAGAGTTGACTCAAATTCTCTTGAGATGGTGTCATTTGCACTGGCTTTTGATAGACAATCCAAGTTTTGAACTTGGATCCAGACACAGATTTTGTCATGTTTAATGTTTTGGGAATGTTGATAAGAAAAGGGAGAGACGGATTTATTGGATATTGCTTGGAAACATAAATAAAATAATGTATAAAAGAATTTACTTTGGTAAACTATGGTAATGGATTGACTCAATACAAGATCATGTGCACTGGGGTCAGTGTTTATTTAGTAGGAAGGTAAAGAAACTAATCTTTAAAGAAGAATTTACGTTCTTCACATTTATAAGGAACATTGACCTGCTTTAAACGGAACATTTTTGATGTATTTGAACTTTCTTTTAATGTTTTACTCCTTAGATAAATTAGACATTGGTTTTCATCAATTATTATACACTATATGCAACTGCTCACCTGTGTTCAGAATGTTCTACGTTAGTATTTTTTCCTTGCTGTTTAGAAAATGTTGTCTCTTTTATAAATTTATCTGTGTTTGTATGTGCATGTGATGCATTTGTGTGTGTATGTGGACATGATGTATGGTGTGTACATGTGCATTTGCATGAGACCAGGAATTCATGTGTGTGTGCAAAAGTAAGAGAATGGCAGGTGTCGGTCATTGCCTTCCACCTTGTTGGAAGCAGAGTCTACATACTGTTCACTGCCGTGTACTAGGGTAGAAGGTAGCCTCCATCCTGTTCACGGCTGTGCACTAGGGTAGTAGGCAGCAGGGATTTTGTCTCCTATCTCACTGTACAGGCACAGTTAAAGACAAGCACTTCCTATGTGGCTATATCTGACTGTTGAGATTCAGACTCAGATTTTCTTGCTTGTGGAGTTTAATTCTTTACACTCTAAGCCACCACCATACCCCATAGTCTATGTTATGTATTTCATGTCACTTATACTTTTTGATTAGTAGTCAGCCAGAGAATTCAGACCCTCCTTTGACATGGGCATCTCTAAACATTTTTCCTGCATTTGGTTATTAAATGGCACAAACTAAATTCACACATCAAATTTCCATTAGCATTTTTTCTGTAATGTGTTGCAATTAAAAAAAACAGTAATTATTGGACTCTCAAAAATAAACTCACTGTTCATCCTACATGCATCCTGTGTACTGTAGGATCATGTAAAAATCAACTTAGTCAAAAAGGCCAGTGAATAACTAGTCAGTCATATCTTAACAATATATCTTCAGCCATCTTCCCCCTACCCAGGATTTGTGTATGTGTGTATGTATAGGTGTGTATGTGCATTTAGATGTAGAAGTTGAGATCAGAATATCTTTGTCATTCACTCTTCATCTTGTTTTCTGGATCACTAAACTTGAAGCTCATTGATTGGGTCTCTCTGGGTGACCAAAGAGATCTTAGAATCTGCCTGTCTACATTCTTCAGCCCTGGGATGTAGCCACGTCTCTATGTGGAGCTTTTACATGGGTTCTGGGTATCTCAGTTCAGATCCTCATGCTTGCACAGCAAACACTTTTCCCACTGAGCCATCCCAGCATTGTTGGTCACATGCCACTTATGAGTACACACTGGGATGTCCATTACTCCTGGACACAAACCACTGTCAAACAACTATGCTTTCCATTTTAGAAACTTGAAGTCTGTAATTGGAACAGAAATCAAGTGCTTCTCTGTTTCGTCTCAGTTTTACTTTCCCAAGGAGCATAGTGAGTTTTTGTTGTTGTTGTTGTTTAGAAAAAAAAGCAGATCATAGAAAGAGCTGGTTAAGTGAACTTATTAATTCACTTCTATGTACAATGTACAAAGAAAACTCTTTGTGGGTATTTTATCAGCTTTTTGTGCATCCATTCATGAATATGTGGGTTGTATGAGTGATTCCCCAATCAGAAACTTTTATGAGGTATAACAAGTAGTTTAAACTTCTGACAGTTAAATAAATTATATCATTCTGGTAAAGAAACCTACACCTACATTAAGAATTCCAGTCAGCTGAGTTTGTGAAGTATACAAACCATAGCTCCCCTAATACAGGCTTAAAGGTCGAACTACCAATTTTAATTTGTAGTTTGACTTTCAAAAAGAGAGATGGAAATTGGAAAAACCCCAGTTTTTAAATTTTCTTGTTAATGGTACTACTTTAAATTGGCCAGTATCAGTTTTGACCTTAGCAAAGATTAATAAGGGCATGTGGCAACTTGACTTAACCTACCATCTGATTAGAATATTTTCCAGTGATGTTTAATGTCCTTTGAAAATGGCACCTTAGTTATTGGGCTAACTGTATATCTAACAGCATATCTTTCAGTATATGCTGGCTATGGTTCTAGTAGCACATCATGATGAAGGAAATTATTATTATTTGTAAATAAAGGTAAGCTATGGCATATGCTAATTATTCCTCTCCAGTGCATAAGAATATTTGGAGCATCTTGTATTTGTAAGAGTAGTTCTATGCAGTCACAGTTTTCACCAAAAGTATGTGTGACATATTTTGTTGTGTAAAATTATTATTATTCATTACGTAAGTACGTTCATGATACCAGCCGTATTGTATTGTCTAAAGTGTAAACACCTTATGTGCAATTGTATTGTAGAAAAATAATAATTTGTGATACCTTTTCCACAGTCCTAAATGGAGTCATTTTCATGATAAAAGAAGTACTTTATTAGAGTACATCATAAGGAACCCTTTGTTAAAGTACATATAATTCAGAGTTCTTCATTTTTTAGATTTCCATATGTATTTTATACTGCTTTTAAAAAACATTTGTACCATATATTTGTTTGTTTGTTTGTTTTTGGTTTTTGGTTTTTCGAGGCAGGGTTTCTCTGTGTAGCCCTGGCTGTCCTGGAGCTCACTTTGTAGACCAGGTTGGCCTAGAACTCAGAAATCCACCTGCCTCTGCCTCCCAAGTGCTGGGATTAAAGGTGTGTGCCACCACCACACAGCTTTTTAATTAATTAATTAATTAATTAATTAATTAGTTTTTTTGTACCATATACTTTTGAGACTTGCGTCTTATATTGAAGGTGAATGTCAAGGAATGGTAGGCCAATTTCAACATTTTTGTTTCTAGAACTTGATAAACTTTCTTCATGTAGACTGAAAGCCCACTTTATCTTCTTTCTTCATTAGTATATATGGTAATTTCTTTCCTGTATAGGAACCTCAAATTCTTAAGTGGATTTGGGAGATGAAATTGAGCTAGATAATTAAACATTTAGGTTCAGAAATGTAAGTAAAATTAAACTTTGTGTTCATATTACCTCAAGGCATCTACAGATGTTTTAATGGAGGAGTCAAACTTCTATACACATGTCAATTCTTTAGAGTGGGATTTGACTTGAGATGTCTTTTATTTGGGCCTTGAACACAGAATACCACTAAGTGTGGAGTTTCTTTTTAAATAGAAATATGCATGTGGAATGCTGTTGCCACAGAAAAGATTATGCAAACATCCTAGCTTTGCTCAGGACATCCAAGTTCACAGAAAAATATTTGTGACTTCAATTGCTACCCAGATTTCTGTTTTGTGTTTGTTCTTGGTGAGTGTGTGTGTTTGTGTGTATGTGTATGTGTGTATGTGTGTTGATCAACTCATGATTTGATGGTTTAAGCAAAATAGTGCAAGAATAATTTTGAGCTTGTAACACATTTTAAAGAGTTTTTTTAAACTTTATAGTCAGCCATTACCCTCTCACAATTAAAGATGCTGTCCTGCTATCAGCTGACAGACATGAGTCTGGTCTTTAGTACATTCTATGTGGCAGACAGAACACTAATGAATGCTTTGGACTTCTTGTCCTTGCACAAACATACTTCTTGTGGCTTCATTCCAATTTCAAAGTCATGTTTTTAGGAGTCTTTTTGAGACTGTTAACATGCTTGAAAAAGCTTGCAAAAAGAAACTAAGGATGACCTGATTATTTCTTACAGATAAAAGTTATTATTATTGGTTTAGTCAGTTCCCACTGCTTCTCACATGAGAAGTATTCTTATTGCCTGATTTGTCACAGGTACAGAATCTTGAACAATCCAAACAAATCACAGAGTTACCCAAAATGGATCATGAGAGTCCAGGAATTGCCAAAAGTATTTATTTTCTTTTTAACCAACTTTCTTTTTTTAAACTGCACTGTATATATATATATATATATATATATATATATATATATATATATATGGAATTCTCAAAGAATAAAAAAATAAATAAACAAACCATACTCTCCTTTCAAAACACTGGGTCCAACTTCACATATGAAGCTAATATAAGCTGTTTCAGAGAGATTCACATTGCAGAGACTCTTGTGTTCAGTTGACTTGCAGTCCTAGAATGGAAGACTAAGGTTAACCCTCTTACCAACCACTGTCAGAGGATTGAATGCTAGTTATGAATAGTTGGATAAAAGGAAAAAAAGAGCATTTTTCGGAAATGAATCAGAAAAATTATTATTTCAGACATTGATATGTAGGTAGGATATGATAGGTAGGATTCTTAAGTGATGAATATATAAAATAATTCTCATCTAAAATTTGATGAACAGTGATATCCTACTTTAAATTAAAGAGGTTGTTTCAGTTATCAAGCCTTATTCAGAAATAAAATTACTGAAAACAGTTCTATATATTTCCTAACTATTCACATTGAAACAAAATAGGAAAATGTTCTGAACTCACTCTGAACTCAAGCTTTTGTCTTTAAAGCCCTCCCTTTGTCTTGGCTAATGCGACAATCTCTATGAAGGGAAAAATGGGTTGCATAATAAGGTAAGGAGACATCTGGGATCTATTTTTAGATTGAGTAAAAGGCATCTGAATGAATATTTCCAGAAGGTGTCTGGGAAGAAGACATATAGGAGCCAAAGGTCATTAGACAAGGGTAAGACCTATTTCCAAATGACTTCACTTTACAAGCACAGCTAGGGTCTTGGAGGAAGTCCACTCTGGATTATTGTACCTCTTAATCAGTTATCCTGCTGTGTCTTCTTTGCCTTCTTGATAAAAACATGCAGATGTCTTGTCAAATACACATACGCACACACACACACACACACACACACACACACACACACACACACACACATATATATATATATATATATATATATATATATATATATATGAGAGAAGAGGTATACTAGGCTACAGTAAAGGGTCAGAAATAAAGATAGATAAACAAAATTGGTCAGCAAGACCTGGCATTGTAATTTTAAGTAAGTATTGAGATAATATTGAGAATTTGTATTACATCGCAATCCATTACCATATGACAATTTAGACTAGCTAGCGAAGGAAGTGATACTACTTAGTCTTCAAAGAGACTGCATATCTCCCTACTTAGAGTGCATGACTATGCACATGGAAAGCCATGTAGCTGTTAGGTTACTGTGTTGGTTAAACAAACGGTTTTTTGTATGAAGTTATTTATAATACTATCAGATAATTAAAAGTGAAGGAATACACAGCTGAAAATGTGTTGTAAGTGGTTTTGTTAGGAAAGGATTTCTGTTGTAAGAGGCCAAGAGAATAGGAAGTCTTGACCAATTGAAGCATGTCTTTAGAAAAATTGAACAAGATCAAATCTAAGCAGTGCCTTCCCTACAAAACTCTTTTCCAGCTACTGGGCATCTATGCTTTTAAAGTCACCCAAAATGCCTGTGTTTTTGATAAAAGAAGATTGTGGCACACCACATACTGCATGCAGTTTTTTCTTGTACATTTGGAGATGTACAAGTGGCTGGAAGTGGAGAGAACCTGGACTTTAGCTAGAAGTTATTTGTTAGTTAATGATTCTTAGTTCGTAAGTGTCATGTGCTCATTAGTGAAAAAAATTACAAATTGCTGACAGATATATGAACTTATATCTCTTTAGAAAAAAAAGAGCCATTTCAGAAACTATTTTTTCAAGATCTGCTTTTACTTATGCACATTTTATTTTAAGTCAGGAAATGTACTCCCATTTCATTTAATAGTCATTTTCAAAATCAATAGTTCATATGTGTTCTACCTAATTACCTATCTCAATGCCTAACCAGTTTTCAAAGTAATAGTGAAATGAACATTTTAGTTAGTGTTCACATTAAAAACTTATACTTGATTATTTTCAGCTACCTAAAATACAAGTTCCTCTACATTCCCTTTCACCAGTACATCACAAAACGAGTGGTTTAGAACAGAACTGACTGTAACCTGCAGTGCTTGACAATCTTTTCTCATAAAAACAAAGCAACAACAACAACAAAAAGAAACCAATAAAAACAAACATCTAGTTGACCTTAAAAGCACAAATGTTCAGTAGTTGAGGAAGTTTTTTTGCAATGGGTCACTGCTCAGTTTCTATCTCATCTCAATTTCTGGATCAAAAATGACATTTAGAAAGTTACAGGCCACATCAAAAATGGTGTTAAATTAATATATAATCTCATTAGCACTATGTGATAATGATTACCCTTTAAAAACAGTGCACATAAACGTACAAACCCACACAAACCCACACACAAATGCACCTTTGGAAGTACTAAGCTGCATCATTTTAAAACTAAATTAACCTCCAAATGTGAACATTTAACATCATAAAACACCCTTTTAGTATTATTTTAAAATTTACAACATCTGCTTGAATACAAAATTAAAATGAATTTCTCCCTAAGTGATAAAAGAAAATAGAGAAATACCCACTATTCATCAGAATTTACTTTTCAAGCAGGCCTGTGGCACCTACTTAGTATCCAAGCATTCGGGTGATGGAGGTAGAAGGATCTTTAGTTCAAGTCCAGTCTCTGTCACATAAGTTCCTGTCTCAAAGCCTAATTAAATAAATCCCATTATTCAACTTTTCAGTGTGTGTGTATTGAATGCATATCAAGGGGATAGAGACTTTTAAGACAAGACTGAAAGTGGAGCACATATTTATTTAGACTAACTATGCTATGGGTCAGGTTTATTTAATTTCATTTAACCCTTATAGACACATGGCAAGTAAAAATTGTTTCAATTTGCAGATAATATAGCATTTGGAGGTTGTATGAGTAATGAAAGTTGAATCAGTTGTCCAAGCAATAAAGACTGGGGTCCACAGCTTCTCACTTCATAGTCCATGGTTGACCCACACAATTTCAATATAAAGGAAAATTGTCTTGTTTCTATTTGTTTCCATATTTCCATATGTGCTGTGTGGGAGTATGCAAAGGGTTGCACATGTGTTTGTGTGGATGACAATATTTGCATGTGTGTGCAGAGTACTAATATTGATGTCTTGAGCTTTCTGGGATAGTTCTGCACCTTATTAATTGAAGCATGTTGAAACTAATTGAACCCTCAACTCTGCCTTCAGAGTGCTGAGTTACAAGAGGAGGCCGTGCCTACTAGGAATTTATATAGGTACTGAGTATATGAATTTTGACCCTTGTACTTGTTAGAGAAAGTCTTTGCTTATTTGACCATCTCTCTAGCCCTGCTCCCACTGTTCTTAATTTCATTTAGGTCAAAGAAAAATTGGCCAGAGAAGCTTTGCTGTACTGGGTAGTGGTTAATTCAAAAATACATTACTAGTTCAAATAGTTGAAGATAAGCAACTGTGAGTTTTCAGCCTTAGATGGGGTGTTTATACCAACCTCTCCTACCCAAGGCCCTGGGAACATTCAGAAAGTAGAGTCAGAAAGATGTGTATAGAAAAGTTGTAAGGGACGGACACTATACAATGATGTTTTTTGGATATGAAGTGGCTGTTGTGGTTACCTACACAAGGTAAAGCCATTTAACATTTTTGAAAGTCCATCAAGTTTGGGGAAGAACTCGTAAGACCCAGACCCCAGTTGAAGACCTATTCATAGTTGATGGCTACAGGGGGAGGAAAAGTCACTCTTTGTTAGAAATGTAGACACTTCTCTATGTCCCCATGGATGACCCCATACCCATACACATAAGGGCAGCACTAACTTGGTTTAGGGTGTTGGAAGGGAGGTGTGATAGGAAGTGTAGGGCCTGGGGAAAATTTGGACTGATTGGTAGCCGTGACCAAGATGCAGCTCCTACAAGTATATAATTCACAAATGACAAACAAATGATAGAATATGTGTTGTGTGAATTATGATTAATTGTGTCCAGCATTATTTTATAATGCCTATGGATTTTTGTCTTTGTAAAGGTTAATTTTCTCCCTTTTGTATTTACTCTAGATGCTGCTATAACCAATACACACAAATAACTATAAACAGATAATTTTCACATAAATGTATAATGCATCCACACACAAAGTATTAAAATTTGGTAAGTAGGTAACTAAGGGAAAAATTGGCATAATGAGATACACATGACTATTCTTTTAAAATTTCTAGCAGTAAATCAAGTATTAATGATTTTATTGTTTTGTTTTGTTTCATAGTGTAGGGAAATGATAACCTCTATGTCTGAGAACTCACTGATTTAGAAGAAGCACAGTTTTCCCATATTCAGGTCACTGAAACATCTTTTATTTCTTAACAAGAAATTCCAAATACATTTGTTGACATCCTGTGGCTATAACTTTCCTCTGTTGCTTCATCAAATGTCTTCTCACAAAACCACTGCCCAAATGACTTATAAAAGAAGTTCCACTTTTACAAAGTCACTCTTTAGTCACCCTGAGCAGGGACATCACCATATCAGTGCTGCTCTGTGTCTTTCATAATATGGTGTTCATAATGTTAACAAGCAGCTAGAACCTTCTGTTCTCACAGCCCTCCACTCCTTATAAACAGAAAAGCAATATCTGACAAAACCCATCTTTCTCAGCACGGTAATATTTGAGCCCATAATATTTTAAATAATTATTCAACCCAAAACTTTTCAAGCCACAAGTTAAAGTGTGACAAGTTAAAGTGTGTGTGTGTGTGTGTGTGTGTGTGTGTGTGTGTGTGTGCTTAAACATAAGTTTGAGGCAAAGCATCCCTCCCTATAAATATCTTTCCTAAACTTGTATTGCATCAATATTGCTCATTTGATATGTACTGTTTGTAATCTCCATTCAGGAATCAGATGGTAAGAAATAGTTAATGCAGATCCTAGAACTGTAGTGTCATATGCAGGCACTTTCCCTAGCTCTGGCTATAAGTACAGTAATTGAGTGAGGGCGGTACCTATTGTCTAACCATTTTATTTAAATGAAATCTGAAATAAATATACAATGGCACTCACAGAATGTTCTAGTAAGTATGCAGAAGACAGATTTAAATATCCGCATCTGTAATTTTATACTCATTATGTGGGGTGAACGGGATGATTAAACAACGTAAATAAAGGAAAACAACTATCAGAGCGCCAAGTACAGAATAGATGTTCAATAAATATGAATTAGTCAACTTTGATTACATTACTATAATTTTAATTTCTCTTTGTCCTTCTCTGCTCTAAGGACAGAAAATGTGAGTGTGTGTGTGTATTCCCATTCTCATTTTATATTCTTGGCAATACCCTTGGAAATACTTTATTTGGGTCAGACAGGTTTTTTTTTTCCAGGATATATTTCTTAAAATAATATTAGACTTTATTTTGTTTGTTTTGGTTGAGTTTGCTCTCTTTTTTAAAAAAAAATGTTTTTGGCAATTTTATATGTGGATGTCATTTTGTTCCAAACCTGGAGGAAAATATTCCATAAGACTGCACAATTTACAAGACCACACAGTGATTTATAAGGCTCCCCTCCCCCTCAGTTGCACTTTTAATGGGGAAAACCCATCTATATTGCTGTGTCAAGAAATCACCACCTTTATCACATACCACAGGCAGAAATGAACCATACAAAAGCAAATAACCCTGAGCTCCTCTGCAGGAAGCTGGAGCAGACATTGAGCTTTAGCAGATGCTCCGAATGTAAAGTTAGGGGTAGAGAGCATGAAATATGAACGCTAAAGTCAAGTAACTCAGACAGTTTGTTGAGGCCAGTGGCTTTAAACTCACTTCTTCAAAAAGCATTAAACATTGTCCAACAATATTCTGAAATCCACATGGTTCCTCTCAGAACCCCAATCACCTTCAGTTTTGTGCCAGCCTTACCTAGGTTCCGATGTGACTTACTAGCCTATCATCTTCTTCAGTTTTGTATGTTTAATCAAAATACTGACTAATCTGATATATTTTTCACAATTTTAGGGATGTACAAAATTAGGAGTTCTTGTATTTACTGTTGAAAGCATAATCTTAACAATGGATAGTTTGATACTTTTAAACTTTGAGGTTAGCTACATCATGAGAAAGGGAGAGAAGATAAAAGCATGCTAGTGAAATATATTTGACATATAAATTTAATATATTTTCTTCTTGCCTCATTATCTACACTAAATGATGCATATTCAGTCATTACCCTGTTGTATATTAATTAATCCACATAAAAATTGAAAAGGGAAAACGCATTCCAATACATGAAATCAGTGAATATAACATTATTGCTTAATTGAAAAATGCTTGTTACATGCTGTACAGAGGTCACGTGAGTTCAAAAAAGTGAATCCAAACTAAGATCACAACCATGGTTTGATGCAGAAATGGAGAAAAGGATAGCATTTCTCTTGTGTATCTATCAGAATGCATATTCATACGGATATATTTGTTGAGGTGGCAGTCTCCAAACATTGGCACTTACTTGCTCCATTTACCTTGGGCCCATACATCTGAAGTGAAATGTTTGAACCATTCGCACATACTTCCAGTCCATGTTTCTTTAAGAAATCTGATGTTTGCTTTCTTTCACTTGACTAGTGAGGAATTCATAAAGACCCCAAGAAATTGTATTTGCTACAGACTGAAACATACAACATATTACACAGGTCAATAATTTATATCACGGGTAAATAATGGACCCAAGCCAAAACTGAGGAGGAGGAAATCCATGATTTATTCCTTGTTTCACTGATCTCCTCTCAGAAGGTTAGGAATGATGGAGGATTTTAATAACTGATGATCGTTATTTTGGGGGGAGTGGGGGGGGGCGAGACAGGGTTTCTCTCTATAGCCCTGGCTCTCCTGGAACTCAACTTTGTAGACCAGGCTGGCCTCGAACTCAGAAATCTGCCTGCCTCTGCCTCCTGGGATTAAAGTGCTGGGATTAAAGGCGTGTGGATTTGGACATAGTACTGAAGTGATGGGAGGTTTCTTATTATGCAGAAAATACCCTTTCTAATAATTTTACCACATCATTGCTGAAAGAAACAACTTCCCTATTTTTCTATTGTGTATTTTATCACTATCCTGTCCACCTGCAGGGTCCTGGTCTCTCCTCCTCAGAAGATGCACTTGGTATCTGTATACATGGATGTACACACACACACACACACACACACAATTGGCAGCATAGGGAAAATGAACTGTCTGCCCTGCAGTCCTTTGAAACCAAGCTGCCTTACTGATGATAAGTGAGACCATGTCCTCCTGCCTTTCTGTACTCCAAAGAAGAAAAGAAAACAGAAAAGACAGGAAGGGTGAGAAAGAACAGCATCAATGAATGTCTTCATTCAAAATTAGTCCCCAACTTCAGGAACATGTTACAAAAAATTATTTTCAACAAGAAAAATATAGTCCTTGTTACAAAGAATGTTGAGAAATCAAGTTATCTACAATATATATTGAACAATTCATTTTAAGAAGTCCTCCAGATATTACTATCTACGTAGTTATATTTGGAACTTATGAGTCTTGTCATTCATGTAACTCTAACACAAGGGTCCAGAGTTTGAGCATTCAAACAAGTCATATAATTCAGTGAGATTGTTCCTCTGTCTGAGAGCCTGAAGAGAAAATAAAAACCTAGACTTAATGACTTTCAGAATTTTTGTAAACTTCAAAATATTTTTTGAAACCTCATGTAGACATTTATAAAACATGTCAATATTGATGTGTGTGTATGTGTGTGTGTGTGTGTGTGTGTGTATAAAACTCAATTGTACCCTGATTGCAGACTCCTTCCAAGAATCCCCTGAAGAAACTGTGTCTTAAAGAGTATTGTTTGAAAGCCTCCGAGCCTGTGACTATCTGAATTTTCTTCAAATCATATTTTTCATGATTATACATCTGGCTCTATATGCATATTTCCCTGAACTTTTGATGAAGATGGATGTGTCATGATTTCTAACTCATAAATATTTCACTGTTCAGTTCCTAGTAATAAAGCCATTTAAAAACACAGTTGAATTTTTATTTCCAGTCAGGAGATTTAAAGCTGTTGTAGCATCATGGCCCAGCGAGAGCCCTACTCAAAGTTCATAAATATGCAGTCATGTTCTTCAACACGATTTTCCCGCTCCAGCATCACTCCAGGATTACACACTTCATCTTATCACCAGGTTTTAGCAGTCTCTGATCTAGCATATTCTTGGCCTTTGCTGTGTGTACCTTTTTGTAAAGTCATTTGAAGCATTTACAATGACATTAGATTTTGAGTTAGTTTTCTTACTAAACTGAGCCAGGCTATAAAATTATTTTTTTAAATAGGGAAAACATTAAAATGATATTCACTCTTCCATAGGCTTCATAACTGGTGCCAGAATATGTTGATGCTGATGATATGAAAAGGTTCATGTCATTAGCTTCAATATGCTGGGTAGGTGGTATTCATCGGGTTCCTTGTTGAAAAGTGGATATTTTGATTTGTTTATAACACAGGGACAAGTCACTCAGATAGTTAGAAAGCATGAGATCCTGATTGAATTGTATTGGGTGACAAGGGTGTGGCCATGTCAAGGACCAATGACTCAGCCCAGTAAGAGGAGGAAACATTTCCCCAGGCAAAGTTAAGAAGGATGGAAGGAAGTCTTCCTCTCTTCTGAAGGCAAATATTGACAATGTGCACAGTTAATGTCCATCATAGTATTTCCTGCAAGTTATTTAGGGCCTAAGACTGCTTCCCGTTCAGAGACTGCTCCTACTAATGTTAGCTAAACCTACCTCCTTGTTCAATAAATAACTCTGCCTTCTTCTTCAGCTGCATGTAATCACTGCACCTCCCTGTTAAACTGTTTATACTAAACATGCTGAGCTTGTATGGTGCTGTGGCTTCTCCATGGGTCCCAGCTTTTCTGTGTGTCTGCACGCTTGTCCTTTCTTCATTGCCTCCAATTCTCAGATAGGTCAATCCTTAGAACCATGCGGGGTATGTCACAACTAAAGAACTAGAAGGAGGAGTATATGCACATGGGCCAGCCTTACAGAGAGGCCCTAATGCAAGAGCAATTTGTTCTAATTTCATAAGATATTTGCCCAAGCTTAAATTAAGAATAGAAGTAATGTGTACTTGCCTACCTGTTTAAAATACTAGAAACTCACATGGAATAAAAGGCATGAAATCATGAATCCAGTCTATAAATGAACTAGTGAGCAAAGAATACTATGGTAAGCACAATAGCACAGTTTCTATGAATTCAGTGGGAGAGTAATTGAAAGCATTCAGGGGATATTCTAACTTCAATTTCAAAAGTTTGTCTGGTTTTCCTGCAGGAATATTCTGTCTAGGAAGGAAGTGGCATGTGCAAGAAGACCAAATAGGATATAATTACAGTATGCAGTGAAGGGTAGTAATGGGTCTGATGATTAAGATAGTTACAATAGAAGTGTCATTTGGCCATGCTCTGTAGATATAATTAGTGGGATTTCCTTAGAAGTTGCCTACTAGAAATGGAGAGAAAAAGGATTCCAATCTTAGAAGTTAAACAACAAGAAAGAGTGACTGTAATCAGAAATGGAGGATACTATATATTAAGCATAATTTTCATTTCATTTATTTCATTAGCACATGCAAGTTATCACAGCAAAGAGCTTCACTGTGAGTTTTCCATAGTTACATGTAATATATAGTGATCATAAATATTCCTTTTATTATTCTTTCTTTAAAATGAAAGAAATTTTAGTATGTCTACTACCTATGTAAACAAACAAACAAACAAACAAACAAAAAATTGCCTAGCCCCTGCCAAACATCCTTGGCCACCTACCTGTAGTGGTGGCCTCAGGCCCTAGTTCTCCCATAGACCTCACATGATTACTGTGTTTTTCTTCCTCCAAAGCATGGCAGAAAAACTCTCCTTTTTATCTGCCATTTTTTCCTGGGATCCGAAGGCCCACCTGTACCTTCAGCATAGCAATTGGCCCCTGGACTTCTTTACTGAAAAAAAATCAAGAATCAATTGGGGAATAGAAATTATCAACAAAATCTCCCCTTACAAAAAAGAATGAGCATATCGGAGTAGAAGGTTGGGAGTTGGGTTGCTGTTGTCCTCAGTTAGAATTGCCTGTGGATTCCACTTGAATGGAAAGGCCCAACATGGTATTGACATGTCTGGAATTTAAGAGAGAGATCTGGGCAGAAGAGCTAACTCTGGAAGCCTTATGAATATAGTTGCTATTTGGAGAGTAAGACTTAAGCTCAGTGGTAGTTATTAGCCAGGAAGCACAAGGCCTGAGTTTGGTGCCTAGTACAAGCAGGAAAGGAAAAAAAAAGAATGTAGACGATGTTTAAATTTATCTCTATGCTTTCGTAATAATCCCATAACTGCTCTATTTGGCTGTACATTTCTATTTTCTCAACCCAACTTTAATCTTGACAACTTTTAACTTTTGTAAAGTAAAACATTCATCTTTCTATTGTCTTTAAAGCTTAGACATAGCTTAAAAGACACATCCAAATTTAATACAGAAATTCACAACCAGGCCAAAATCTATTCTTGTTTTACTAATAAAATCTTTAAATGCCAAACTCAAAGGTCAGCTCTTCTGCTCAGTGTCCATGAGGATCCTGAGGGAATTCTGTTTCCTCTTCCGTGACTCCTCAGAACTTCTGGTTATGTTTTTCTGTGCTGCCCAGCATGGAAGCCATCAGCTGCATTTTGGGTATCTTGGGTATCGTGTACTTGAAGTGTGGTAAGTCCAAATGTAAATGTACTGCAATTGTCAAACTCTTATTGTCCAAAGGCTCTATAGAAAATACACAGAATGACATAAACACATATCTACTTGTAAAATAGAATGTAAAGAAAATATAATATTAGTTCCATTGATGTATTTTTTTAAACAATAAGCTTTGCAGTGGTATATATAGTTTTTAATCCATGTCTTGGAATTTATTTCTATAGAAAACTGTTGGTTTAGAGCTGCCACTTGCAATTAGATTATGTTACTCTTATCTCATCAGTTGGTCAATAGATTATAAGTTTCTAAAATGGAAATTTTATTTGAGTCCTATTTCTAGAGTATAGAATATAGCTAGATGGTCATCAACAAGTAACTTAAAATTTGTTTACTCTCTTTGATGCTTACCCTAATACATCAAAGAATCAACAAATCACCTTATAATATATATACAGAGGCAGAATTTGAAAAAGAATTAACTATAGGTTTATGACATGCAATTCAGAAACCACGGTACTTTCCTAAAAACTCCCATAATTTGAGCTGACCATATATAATTTTTGAACTACAAGTTGTAATTTTTGAAGGAAATCCAGGGAATCTGCAAAGCTTTCAAGGGATGGAAATAAGGACGAAGCTATCATTTTCTCCTCTACATTCTTTCAGATCTGATGCCCTCTACAAAGTTAGAAATACTTTTAAAATATTCACTGAGCAATGAGATAAGGCCAGTGTCCATCAAAACAAGTAATCTAGTGCATCACAAGCTAATGGATAGCCCTGCAAAGTGGTCCCAGAGTTTCTGTCTCTGAGAAACAACATGCTGATATGGTAGAGTGTTGTCATTCACCACAGGGAGCGTGTGCAGAGAGCCACCTCAGAAGAAAAGCAATACAGTGTGCAACATTAGAATGTATTGTCAACCCTAGTCAGCCAAGTACACTGTTCTAGTGTCCAGATTGTGAGTCTAGACAGAAATCCCCCTGCAGGGAAGAAGAATGATACCCCGAGATATGTTAATTTGATGTAAATCTCCTCTTGACCTGCAGAAGCCTGCCTTTATGGTTCTCTCTACAGGGTTTTGCCTTGTTATTTGATCTCTTGAGTGTTCTGCCCCTCACATAAAAAGTAGAATGGTACAACGTCTCTCCCATGCTAAGTACATGGCCACCATCTGATGTATAAACCATTGTTTTATGTGAATAATAATGCTAAATATCTTTTATTCTCATATATTAAAGGATTAAAACTCATGCCTGAAGATGAGACTAAAGAAAATCAATACAAATAAATAATTAGAGCATTCTACACTAGTATAATCCACTGGTTTGCACGTCTTTTTATATTCCATATCAGCTTTAATTAACTAATTTTGAAGATAATTTAGGATATTGCTAATGACATCTGCAAAAAATACTTAATCTTTATTCAAATATATATGTATATATGTGTGTGTATATATATATATATATATATATATATATATATATATATATTCACAGAGTATTTCATCTCAATGAAACCAAGCATTGAACCTCACGAACAAATAGTATTGAATCCATTCATGTACTTGACCATATTATTTAAAACCCACTTTCGCTCACTAGCACAAACAGGAGGACAGGGGGGATAAAGTTGTCCTATTACCTTGACATATAAACATGTGCTTGAAAATGAAATGCTTTATGTTTTCCTCACTAAATACATCTGGCTTCGGTAGGAAGAATAATGATATTCAAAGTTCAATTTAGTCTGAGAACCTGTCCTTTCCCCTAGGTAACTGAGCCAAAATGAAATGTTCTTTCAGAGCTTCCGGTGTTGCTAAATAGCTTGCTCAACAGTTAATAGCTTGGGGTTTAAGAGTTTTGTTTGGTATTAGGCACTGGTGCCAATGATTCAGACATAGAACATCCACATATAACCCGTAGATATTTGAGCCAGATTCTTCCCGCACATAAGATATTCTGAGAGCAATTTAGACAATGTTGAAAGGACACTGAAACTCCTTGGGCGCTCTCAGTATCACTGCTATCAAGCATAGTAAAATATAACTAAGTGATATGACTCTGAATTTAAAATCTGAGGATTAGATTTTAACTAGAACTTATTGTATGTTTGTCTGCACCCTAAGTTGAGGTTCAATAACATTAATGGCCCAGACTCATTTATTCTTTCAACTAGAACAGTATATATCTAAAAGTCTTTTATTGTTTCCATTACTTTATTGTGTATGCTGTGAATGCCTAAGTAGGATCCAAAAACTGCTAAAGGTGACATAACACCATGCATTTACTTAGATATCCCCAGAAGTTAATTAACTTTCCCAAATGCGTTGCTTAATAGCAAGGCTGGAATCAAATTGAAAACCAAGGTTTCTAAATTCCAGTCAAGATCTTTCCACTGCATAATTAAATCAGAAATTTTATGGATCTGTTGAACTAAGTGCCTTTAGGAAAATTAAGAGATTTTCTTTGTCCTCAGAAAATCTATGTGAAGAGTACAGGCCGCTAAGAAGGTAGAGACCTTAAAATATAGATTGTCTTAAAGATGTGGATTAGATATAGGAGTGGGGTTATAGTTTGGTGGTAGTGTATTACCCCATTATATGTAAGACCCAAGGTTTACATGCCAAAATTGCAAGAAAAAAAAGGAACACATTGAATATTAAATGAGAAGACACACACAAAAAAAAATGCAAGAAACACTTATCGAAAATTAGAGCACACTTAGTAGAAAATGAATCTTATAACTTTTAAAGAAAGACAGCTGAGTATGGTATATTAGATGAAACACATTTAAATTTGATCTCCAACTGGAAGAAATTGTGCAGGTGTTAACACAAGTGTGAATACAGCTAGAAGAAGGGCTTCTATTTGCCCTATGCAGATGGAGCCATGGCATCTTTTAGCCAGACACATTACTAAGACTTGGTGGGGCACAGTGATGTGTTAAGAGGAATTGAGCAGGACATTGTACTACAGTACTTTGGCTTTGTCTGCTTTTTAGATGCAAATGTGATAGGATGGAGCTACTGTATTTGGGAGATAAAGAATTAGTAAACAGCCCAGCAGTGGCAGTGCACACCTTTAATCCCAGTACTTGGGAGGCAGAGGCAGGTGGATTTCCGAGTTCTAGGCCAGCCTGGTCTACAGAGTGAGTTGCAGGACAGCCAGGGCTATACAGAGAAACCCTGTCTCCAAAAAAAAAAAAAAAAAAAAATCTATCTCTCCATCTCTCTATCTCTCTCTGTTTTTGTCTTTCTTTGTGTCTCTGTCCCTGTCTCTGTCTATCTCCTTCTCTCTCCCATGTGGTGTGGGTGGGGCGATGCTCACCCACATGTAAGAATTAACATTGGCTGTATTTGTCTCTCATGTTTCACCTTATTTTTTTGAGATATTGTCTCTCACTGGACCTAACACTGAAGCTTACATAATCATCTAGCTATCTAGTTAGCCCTTGGGATCCCTGGTCTCTATCTCCCAGTGTGGTTATAAATGCACACTGTCACATCTGCCTTTAGAATGTACTGGAGATATGAACTCAGGTCCTCATGTTTATACAGAAAATACTTCAACCACTGAGTTAATAAAGGCTCTGTAGATCCTTTGTTTCTATTGTTGATTTTTAAATAAACTTGATATCTAATAATTACACCCAATGGTATATATGCATTTGTAAAGCTTCTACAACACAAATTGACCAGGAGACAAAGTGAAATCTATTTTGAAACCAGGCTAGATAATAACATAGCAAAACAAGAGCACAACCTGACCTGTACACAATGGTTTATTGACCTAAACTAACTTTGCTGAAATGTCTTATTTTATTTTTGAGTTCCCTTGCATTTATATTACTAGATGTTCAAAGGAAATACATTTGGGGAAGTGCTTCTCATGACCTTTCTACTGAGAGGGGCTGTGTGAGCTCATGTAAAACATTAAAATATTTTCAATAAACTTTCAGTTTTCCTTGTTTTCCAGCTGGTACACAGTATCTGGATCTAAGAGGTGGTGGAACATTTTTTCTTATCTATGAAGATCTGACTCCTACTGGGGGTGGGGTTTGGATGAGAGCTGGGCCTGGAGCTAGATTATGCATGATCTCATTGAGTACACACACACACACACACACACACACACACACACACACACACTCATACCACTGATGTTATTGTTCTTATTTCCAACTTGACAGATAAGAAAACCAAGGCCCAGGGAGGTTAAACAAATTGTGAGATCTAACCAGACTGTTAATGGCAAAGCAGAGATTCAAATAAAGATTGTCCAACTCCTGGGCCGAGTCTCTCTCTCCAATTCCCTAATACATTAACAAGAATCCCAGGAGTAAGGAGAAAACTCTATGTAAAGAACTCAGGACAGTTCACATCAGAAATACCCAAGGAATAGGGAGACTCAGAGGGAGTCTGGTTGCTTCTTCAAACACTGAAAAGTTTATTTAGGCCCTAAGGAGCTGTCATGTTTGCTCTTTATGGTCCTAAGGTGTAGAGAAGAAAGCAGTGCCTGAAAACCTTTCAGGGGAATGCTTTTATATGCAAGAGCTTTCCAAAAAAAGAGAATTCAGGATAGACATAGTTAGTTTACTTGAAAGGCAATCAGGTTTCTGTCATTGGCCTTCGTCAGTTTTAGACTGCGTAATCATTTGATAGTCTATTACTAGAGAATAATCACTTGGAAAATGCACAAATTAATGCATTTTCCCTTTCTTTATTCTGACAACTGTTAGACAGATAATGTGCAATTAGACTAAATACGAGGGGAGTGATTGATTGTCTAAATTAGAACTGAAAGCTAGTGACATATACTCCTGCCATGGGCTTCTGCTGCATTCATTTCTTTTACATTACTTTTGTCTAAGTGTATAAAAGGTGACTTGAAATGCATGCTTTCTTCTGCTTTATGCATTCAACTTAAGCATTTGGGATCAACTTTAAGAAAGCACAAATCTCATGTCTTCAAGTTATGTTTTACAAAGGAATCCTATATGACTCAGAAAGTATTCCCACATTCTCCAACTGCATTCGCTACTGTTGGTGTCACCATGACACAACATGTGGCAAAGCAACTTAATGAAGAGAGGTTTATTTTGGATCAAAGTTCTTAGGGAACTGGTTATCATGAGGTGTTGCTAGCCGTCCAGCGGGTACACCTGAATGGCAGGCCAGCACTGAAAGAAAGGGAAACTAGGCGACTAGAGAAAGATGGAACCAAGACAGTGTTCTGATCAA
Source organism: Mus caroli (assembly GCF_978045245.1). Lineage (NCBI taxonomy): Eukaryota > Metazoa > Chordata > Mammalia > Rodentia > Muridae > Mus > Mus caroli. The sequence continues at coordinate 61,861,343 of NW_028227271.1, forward strand.
GGTTCAAATTTTTAATGGCGGACACGCTTTATAAAGGAGAGAGGAAAGTCCATTCCCACCAAATCATCCTTGGAGCCAAGCTGCCTTGGATCGGACGTAGTAGACTCCAGAATAGCTAGGCCGACTCCCAGCAGGTAGCAGCAGAGGCAGTGGCAGAACAATAGGTTGATCCAGGAAGGCAGGGTACACCCTAAGTAATCTCCTTAGTGGCAAGCAAGGTCAAGGTCTGGCTCAGCCTGCTTCAGGCTTGTGGGAGGCTACAATGAGGGGAAGACATGGTTGCTAGAGTGGCTCAGTCCTCAGTGGAGACAGATATAGTCACCAGCCACATAGCAGCAACCCAACACCAACAAGGGAGTTTTGGCAAACGTAGGGCCAGGATATTCTTTGAGACCAGCCCCTACCATACGAAACCCACATGTAGATCCCAAGTCCTAAAGGTATCACTGCCTTCCAAAGAGCACCACCAACTGGGAACCAGGGGTTTGAAAGCATGAGCCTATAAGAGATATTTTACATTCAAACCTTAACAATCACTAACATAAGGAAGTGTTCTTTCCTTTCCTTCCCTTCCCTTCCCTTCCCTTCCCTTCCCTTCCCTTCCCTTCCCTTCCCTTCCCTTCCCTTTTCCTTTTCCTTTTCCTTTTCCTTTTCCTTTTCCTTTTCCTTTTCCTTTTCCTTTTCCTTTTCCTTTTCCTTTTCCTTTTCCTTTTCCTTTTCCTTTTCCTTTTCCTTTTCCTTTTCCTTTTCCTTTTCCTTTTCCTTTTTTTTTTTTTTTCGAGACAGGGTTTCTTTGTGTAGTCCTGGCTATCCTGAAACTCACTCTGTAGGCCAGGAAGTGTTTCTTAATGTGAACACATTTACACACCATCAGTCTGGTATTTTAAAAAGACAATTTGTTTGATGGAAAAAGTCTAGTTTTCAAGCTATGTTATTATTTATGGCTTTGGATCAGATCGGTTATTTAGAACATAAGTCGTTTAAGTTAACACAAAACTAATTTTCAAAGTAACAGATGCAAAAGAATTGGTGCATTCTAAACACCAATTTATGTCTTTGTGGAATTTTATATCATCAGATATTTGCATTTGTTTCCATCTAACCAGTTGTATTTATTGGATACATAAATAAGGAAATTTATTTGTTCAACTCAGTTAACCCCTTTGGTTTCTGTCTGTCTATAAACTAAAGTAATTAGCCAGAAATCTTTGAAGTTTCTTTTAGTTCTAGACAGGTAAGTAAAACATGTTGCTCTATTAACCCACAGAAAGAATTTTAAAATACATCTTTTAAATCAATGTATCTAAAGTAGAGTTTTAAAAATGATCTTCTGTAGTTTGTAGGTCACAGCCCATAAGCAAGTCTGATGCTTGAGCCCTAGGTTCTGTTTACCACTCGGCACTGTGCAGACAGTTTCCAGATCTTTCTCTCTTGCCCTGACCTTTTAGACTCTCTTGTTACAGATTTCTTTCTGTTTATGGAACATCTTTACTTAGATGTTCTTCCATCGCCTAAATCTAAACACGGTAGGGAAAGGAATTCATTATCTCCTCTTAGCCCAAGTAATCTGCCACACTTGCTTTTCTTGCGTTTCCTAGGTAGGGAACCTGGCTTCAGCTCCTCTTTCCAGTCACCTCCTTCTCCGGGCTGCTACTGCAACTGCAGACTCATATTCAAAGATTTGTTCTTCTGTGTCTAAATTCCTGTATTCTCGGCCTGGTCTCAGCAATACTTTGCCTCTCTCTTCAGGTCCCCCTGCTGACCCCACCTGTGTCTGTATACGTTCATGGACATTATAAAGACTTGTAGAATATTTTTATTTAAATGTCATTTGAGAAGCAAGGCCAATTCACTTAAGTCTTCTTTAATGTTTTTTATGTGCCATCAGGATGTGAGTTTATTCTTACACTCAATATTTAAGTATAAATATTTACTTACACATTTTGTTTCTCAAATTAGATTAGGAGTTATTTTAGCATTGGAAGTAGGCCCTTTATTTTTAATGGACTGTAGCTACTTGGATGCAATACTCTTCCAAGCTATCTAAGCTATAAATACAGGTTGACTATGTCTCTGATCCTTCAGAAAATCATTTCTACTTCTAAAAGTAGCGGAGCCAGTACAAGTTGAGTACATTAAAGCACCAACCTTAGGGCGTGGCCTAGATCACTTCATCTAAACCTTCTTCAATGCTTTAGAATGAAACCATTATCCCCATTAAATTGATGACAATAAGGCTGGGAGAAATGAAGCCACACACTGTTAGTTTTGATCCTGAAGCTTTAGGTCCACTTGTTTGTCTTGTGATCTGTATTAATAATTCCTGAATTAATGAGCTTTTCTAGAATAGGGCAGTAGTAACAAGTATGTTTTTTTAAAAAAAGAAAAAAAGTTTGAAGTGAAAAGTAAAAACCCAAACTCATTTGTTCCACATAAATAATTGATGCTGTGGTCACTGACATTAACCGCTACTTATTTACATTGCAAACATTACAATGCGCCATGTTCCATGTCCCACATTAGGGTCCAGATGGAAGAACAATGTTACAAAATAATGATGTTGTGTTTGGATCTCATAGAGCCTACTCCTTAGAAATGTGCATATTTGTTTGTTAATTAATATTATGTGTTACTTTAAAGAGTATGTGGCTTACAAGCATTCTCTCATATTAATTATTTTATTTATCAGACCTGTTCTGTAAAACTTCATTCCAGGATTTACTTTTTGACTAAATAAAACTAGTAGTTTTTGCTGGAAGACCACACACACCATATAAAATGTACTCAAGTCTGGGGTGGTTTTTGTCAACAGACTTCAAAAGAACATATCAGATAATTTGTAATACCACAGACTAAAATCTCTTTTGGGCTTAGATTTATGTAAATGACAAAGAAAAACATATGTGTTAATTTTTAGTTGTTTCTGTTTGCCAATTATCTGTCTTCTAGGATGGCTTTAATAAATAATAACAGTGCATGGAAAATATCTTCCACTGCTTACTTTAGAACAAATTGACTGCTTTGTTGTTATGAACTTATTCTGTTGGAGCTGACATTTTCAAAATTCAAAATGCAATTGTTCACTATATTTTCATTTTAACTTTAACATACTTGTATGTGGCTATATATTTTTATAATCTTTTTTCTGGTCATGCAAACAAAATTGTTTAAAGTAAGAGTCCTCAAGATGAATATGGGTAATAAAGGCAAAATTGATTAAGGAAGAAGAGTGGGGTAAAGGAAAGAAGAACTTGGAAGAGACAGGAAAGAGGAGGAAGGGAAGGAAAGAGGATAGGAAGGGAGGGAGAGAAAAGAAGGAAGATGGGGCAAATGAAGGGGAAGGAAGGATAGGAGGAAGGAAAGAGAAGAAAAGAGGGAGGAGGAAAGGAAGGAAAGAAGGAGGGAAGGTGGGAGGAGAGAGAGAGGGAAGAAAGGAGGAGGAAGAAAGAGGAAAGAATAAAAGAAGGGACACTGAGAGATGAATGGATGAATGAAAATGAGACAGAAGAAAAGGAGTAACAATGCCTAAAGTAACCTGCACCACATATGACAATCAGTGATTGTGTTTCTCAAACTTGCTATCTTTGCATCCTGAAATGCTTCTAAGGACCTCCCTCCTTCCTGGGCTGAGACAGTATTATCAAGAGTTAAGGTGCTCACCCCATCAAGCTCTTGTAGTAATTAAGCAGCTGTGGCCTGGCAGCTGCATCTGAGTGACAGGTCTAGGGGTGGGGTATTCCTGACGCCATGGTCTGTTATCATCTGGGTCCAGCAGGTCAGAGGTGGTAAAGAGCATGGTCCACCAGCAGTTCCCTGCGCTGTGTCTGGTGGCTCTGTCAATACCCTCTTGTCAGGTTATCAGGCTTTTGTTTTTCAGAGACACTAGTTCAACTGAAAAAGATAGGCCCTGGGGTCTGTTCTAGCCCATCTGCCATCATCTGCGATTCCAATGATGCATTCTTCCTTCAGCTTGTCAATGAAGTGTGTTCACAGAGACCAAGTCCACACTAATGTTTTTAGCATGTTTAATAGAGTTTTGTTAAGTAAACATCCTCCACGAAACTAGTGCAAGAGTGGAAAATAAACAGAGCTACTGTGCCAAGTTCATAATGACTTACACATTTAGCACTTTGCCCCTCTTCTAAGCACGGCCATTAAAACCAGATTTGTGTGTTTAGTGTAATTTTTCTAAAGCCATAGCTGTCCAGTTATTATAGGCCTTACACATACTTGAGCAGCACCTTTGTCCTCCTCTCTTCTCCTCAGTTTCATTAAAAATGGATTTTGTTTCCAAACATTTATGTCCAGGTAGCTTGTGATACTTCTGTGTCAACAACTTAGATCTGTAGAGTTTCCTTCGACATTACTGGTTCTTACAGAGTCAGCCGTTTACTAAGCCTAGCTAAAATGTCTAAATCAAGTTCTCTTTGGGAGAGTATAAGGATTTTCATATTCCAAACTAGAAGGGAAGCATGGTTAATTTTTTTTCAAGTCCAGTACAATGGCCAACAAAATTCTATTTTTTATAAAAAAATAATAGTAGAAAATTATATCAGCTTCAGAGAAAGATAACCCTAAAAATCTTGCCTTCTCTTATACTCTCCCTTTCCCTTGTCATCAGTGGCTGTGTAGTTATGGTGAGAAATGTAACTACCTTGACCGATTGCTTTTAAAACTGGAGGCATTGATAATACAATTGGCTGATAGTTATCTGTGCAGTAGTTTATTCCTATATTGTTTAAATCTGCCGCATATTTCCCTTTCCTGTTAGATATCATTATTCATATCCCTACCAATGCCTTGTGGACTTGAAATATTTCTCCCACATGCATCTAGGAATTTTTATTCCTGAATAAACCTTAACAGTCTGTTCTCATCCCAGTAGACACAGATTAAGCTTAGAGATTCATGGCTGATTGACATGGAGTTAGCACAAAGATTGAGGGACTGTCCTCCTGGGTCAGTGTTGAATTGTTTTATTTAGCAGCATCATTAGGGAACTGGAAAAAGGGAAGTAAGTAGCATGGATAGCGTCTCCAGAGGAGAAATGAAGATGAACCTTACATTCCTAGCAGTGGAGAGGAAAAAAAAAAAAAAAAAAGATCCACAGAAGGCGGCTGAAACTGCTAGCAAAGAAGAGGAAGAAATGCAATTCTAAATAACAACCTCATGCACTAGCATGAGATGCGCCTTCACAGTGCAAGAGCCAGAAGGTACCCACTCAGCCAACAAAAACAGTGTACAGCTATCCAAGTTCATCATAGTCCCGAGGAACATAGTACACTGTGATGAGAAATCCTATATAAAGTTCACATTTCTTACATCTGACAATGATCTTGAAGACAGGGCAGTCGATTTCTTCCCCAGTTTGAAACCCCGCCCTGGAATTGTATGGTCTTGGAGAGAGTATTTGTTATTCTGGTTATTTCATTCTGCTGTGGAAAAGGAAGAGAATTGTATCTCACACTTCATAGCATTATTGTGAACGTGAGTAAAATTAAATAATAAATTTGGCAGGACTGGAAATGGTGGCTTGTTCATTCACTTTATTTCTACTACATGTCATGATTCAATGCACTCAGTAGGGATTGAATAAAGATACTTTTAAACATTGTTTGCTTGTTTGTTTGTTTTATATATGTGTATGCATGCTCATGTGGTCATGCCTGTGTGTAGTTAGCCATGCAAATGGATGTCAGTGGACAGTTTGAGGGAATCCTCCATGTGTGTCTGGGAATCGAACTCAGGCCACACCAGATGTTATTCTTACTGGCAAACACTTTACCTGCTGCCCTGCTTTACTGCCCATTTAAATGCTTCAAAGGAGAGTTGAATCCTAAGGTTTCGAAGGTTATTTGGTATATATGAAAGTCTTCCATTTCTAGGTTGTTCTATATATGGGAGAAAGAAAATAATCTTGATCTCTTGCATTAATGTATCCCCCAGTGGCCTAGAACACACCGACCTCTAGTAATTTCTCTATTAAATATTACTAGAAGAATGACTCTTCACAACATTTAGCATATTTAAAATACCTAGTAGGTGTGCATCAGTAATTTCCTTAACAGTTTTATTGGACTATGATTTACAATGATAAAATTGACCCATTTTAGGGGCAGGAAGTAAATTTGCTGCTGTAGTATGTACAGTAATCTAACTTGAGCATATTTTCTTTCTCTAGAAAGATCCCTTATGAGGTTATTTCTCACTCCCAGCTCCAACTTGGATCACTATAATAATGTCATTGAAACAGCCATTGCTTCTAGTCCCCGTTCATAAATGACAAACAAACCTTCTTGTTTACCTGTCACTAAATGAAAGTGAGGGATAAATGAAATTCACTGTATATAACCATTTCTAAACCAACTCTGTAAACAGATAAACACTCAGATCAGTTTAAGTGGATGTCCACAACTTTCAGGAAATACAATCCTTCCAAATAGTTTGGTTTTTAAGCTCACTGGGCAAACATTTACAAGTGAAAATTACCCTTCTAACAGTAAAGGAAACACTAGTTGTTTAGGGATGTTCCCCCTTTAATCCATTAATCTCTGCTATCTAATTAGGCTCATGTCTCAGCAAGCATACATCCTTTTTAATTTGGTTAATTACTACTTAAGCATTTCTTTAAATGTTTGGCTTAGCTGAGATCAACTTTGTTAGCCGAGTCTTCTTTAATAGTTAATCTTCTCTATGATATGTAGTTCCTGAAGATATTTCCCTTGGATTTTCTGAGCGGGCCAATAAATAATTTCACTTATCTTGAGCACTGTAGCCCTATACTGACACTCCCAGTTTGCAACCATATAACTGTGATGTTTACAAATCTTCCTTGACTTTTAGTAGCTCTTGTAATGGAGTCCAAAATCCCTAGCATATATTCAGCACAACTATTTTTCTTGTGTCTTCCTGCCCAGACTGTTAGATATGCTATACTTCTCCCCTGTCTCAAAACTTCCCAAATGTGGAATCCTTGTTCTACACCTTTGCCTATGCTGTTCTTCATGGTAGAGTGACATCCCCTTTCCACACTTATTTGGGTATGAAGCTGTTATAGCTCAAATGCTTCTGTGGTCCTCTCTCCATCACAATTACCTCTTTTTCAATTTGTACTGATTAAACTGAAAGAGTCCACAGGAGGATGAGGACTATTCTGCAGTTAATTATATATTTGTACAACCTGCCATCTGGAGCATCGTCGGAGACTAATAAAGAATATATATAGATTTGTGAATGGTTGAAGGAATATATGGAATTCTGCTTTTGAAGATCAATGAACCTGAAATGACTCAAACATCTGGATGAGACATATGATTCCATCCCTCCAGCAGAAGTCCGTTTATCTTGTATCTTTGGTTATGCTCCATCTTTTATAAAAAAGAGGAGCATATTGACTATAACATTTAAACCTTTGATTGTCCCTAAGAATAAGATTGAATGGAGCAAGACATTTGCAGACCTTGCTCTGGGAGTTTTATTTCTGATAGATATTAGCCATCTTGTTCTACACTTTATAGGCATCTATTCTACAAAGTTGCAAAGAATGAAAGATAGTTTTCAAATGAGGAAAAATTTAGACTACATCTTTATTTGGAGATTTTGTTTCCATCTTGTGTGGTGAGGGATTGGGGCAACCTTACTCAATACTCCTTTACTAACATTTCAGTGAGATGTGTTCTGGAAATGTCCTTTCTCTGCATAGATTGGAGGAGGGGAGACACAGAATGGTCCCATAGACAAAATGGTTTCCTCGGAAAGAACTGACCCTGAAACCCACTTGCAGTAGGGTCCTTACCTTGCTCTATTTTGCCACTTGGTGTCTATGAGCTCTGTTTGTAATGGGACATGAGCAAATCACTGAGCAAAATGTCTGGAATTCACATCTGCTGATGCTCCCCTCCCCAACACCATCACCTTATGCATAAATTCTGGATATATAAAGGTAACACATGGTAAGGGAATGTGACATAGATTGACAGAATAGAGCAGGATTTAAATCAGTCTGTGGATGTCCCAAAAGGACCACAAAACAACTTATTCCCAAATCAGTTTTCCATTAGAAAATAGTAATCTTAACTTCAATCTAAAATCATATCCATGGCTTCTTTGAAGTTCATAACACATCAAATATTACATTAGAAATCAAAATGCTTTCAAGATCATTTCTGTACACTGAAATTCAGAATTTAAAGCAAAAATCACAACAACAACTAATACACAAGAACTCATCCACAAATCCCTTCAGTGCAGTCCAGAGCCTTCCCATCATATGATCATGCATGCAGCACTGCCCACTTAGTGACTTTAAGTAAAAATAACCAACATGACAAATGGACTTTGTCTCTCAGACATGAAACATGACCAGCTATAAGCGTCTTACTGAACTTTTATTGCTTTTACTTTTATGTTAACCATAACAAGTCATGATGTTTTCAGGGTCCTAAAACAAAAGACTCATGAAAGCCTCGCTTTTGAAAAGAGTATTAGTCTATGGGAAACCCCTTTACTTGTATGAAGAGAATGACAGTTCTTTGATGGATCTACATATTTCTTCTGCAAGACAAAAGCAATCCAGAAATCCACTCACTGATGGAATCCTGCAGAGTTGAGGGGTTTTTGCCCGCCTGGAATTCAGCGGTTGGCTTTCATACTTCAAGCTCACATTGGCTTTAAGGAAAAATGCAAATAATTAACCCTGAAGTAAGAGGCATTTCACCTCAGACTCTTCCTGCTGGGTTAACAAACATCTCACAGAAAGGGAGCTCTCTGGGAGTGTCTCACTAGGTGTCATTATTGATTAGTGACACCTATTCTCTTAGGAAAGCCTTTGGAAATGTACAGCTTCAAGGGGGTTTGATAATTAGGGATGAAGTTTTCAGTTGCTTTTTGTCCAAATTTGTTAACTGAACTGTTAAGTGATGAGATGCCCATTAGGAGACTTGCCTGGGAAGTCTCTGTGTTACCCTCAGTAGCCAGCCATTCCTGCTCCCAGGACTCACTATGCTTCATATTCTAAAGGATCCTTTCTCAATTCCCATCAAAACACTGCCAGGGGGCTGATAGGGCACAGTGTCATCTCATGACTTGACTTATAACCAGAATCAGCACCAGTTAATTAGAATGATTGGTAGCTAGCTATCCTTAAGTAACCCGATTATCCAATTCTCCAATGTTGATTTTACCTGATTTGATTTTAAATAGCTCAATGACAGTATAGTGTAGCACAAATGATTTAAAATATCCCAAAATATCTTAGATTTAAAAAATAAAAACCCATGTAATATTTATAAATGAGGTAGTTATAAAAATGTGATAAAAGGAATGTGTAATGGACAGATTTCCCTTAACCTCATCCTCTGAAGGTATGGAAGTTGCTCTCTTATGTAATATAAATGAGGTTGGAAGGTTGGAAATCTTGTCATTATGGTTGAAGAATACACCAACTACCAAATATTACAATAAAAAATTCCTGGAATAATCTAAAAAGAACATAACCAGAGAAAGCCTTGTAGATGCATGATTTTTCTTATTTAAATCATTTAATAGAGTAGTTCAAAGTAAATCATCATGAAATGTATTTGATAAGAGAAACTAATAAGAATAGTGAATAAAGGATGCATGCATTTTTTCTGGGCACATAGTAACAGTGTGGATCTGAGAAGTCAGAAGCTTTTCATCCACTCTTCAAGACTTGCAGAGGTTCAGATTTAGTCTTAAAATAAGATATTACACTTAGCAAAGTCTAATGTTAATCCTGGAAGTCAATTCTGTTTCTGCCAGGTTTCTGACCTTCATCTTTGCAATTGTTCAAGTATGTAACATATGTTCAACACACACAAGAAATTATTCACACACCAATGGATTTTGTATATACTGATGGAAATCAGCTAGTAGATGGCTAAATCATGGATGTTATAGATGGGAAAGCAGATAACATGTTTTATTGTTTGTAGCTTGAAAAAAAATCCTCTTTTTCCTTTAAACATGAAGTCTTTCCTGTTGGTAATAAAGCCACAGAAAAAGACAGAAATAAAAATGGTTTTTAGTCTCTGAAAATTTTCCTACAGAAGAGGCTAGCTTTCAAAACATGGCCTTCACCCATTGATAGCCTGCAGTGTGAGGATCTATTTGTCTTTCTCTACTCATTCAGGAAATCTAGCTTTCCCAATGTCTTCAAAATCCTACTGATTTTAATGACCTGCTCTCATTTTCTTTAACCCATTTAAGATTGTGTCTTCTCTATAATTGATACTAAAAAAAAACAGAATTACTGTTTCTATTCCTACTTGGACTGAAAGAAACACTAACTCTTTAGCACAGAAAACTTAATCTCAGCACATGAGCACACTTGAGGTTCATAGAGGAAGGGCGTCTGAGAGTATAGCATTCACAGTTTCAAGCCATCAGCAGGAAAGAGCCCTCCTACATAGAAATTGCAATTATGGTAGAACATCATCCCTTATAATAAACAAAAATTAGGGAGAAATATTATGGATTAAGAAGATTAAAATATGCAGAAAACACTGAACATGCTAACATGTCACATTTGATTCTGAAGAAAGGGCATTTTCAGGGCAATGTCTGCAAATAGATTAGGAGCCTCAACAGTCACCAGGTGAAGGTAGAACAGAGGGGAATCAAGAACTATTTAGTGATCTGTTACCAGACCTCTTGCTTGCCTGAAGCTGAGCCTCAGTGGGCAGGTGTCTCTTAGCAATTTGTACCTTTGTATGGAATACCACAGTGCTCCAACAGGATCTTAAGTCCTCCGACTCAGGAATTTCAACAGTTCATCTGTGGAGCCTAGAGAGTCCTGAAATGTCCATTCATCTAGATGAATCAAAGAGTTCACTCATAGTTTTGGAAACCAGAGGCTCTGTGCATTTAATTATATTTTTAACAGAACAGGTGAGTCCTGCCTTCAATGACCTGGGTTTCCCAGGGTTAGCCTGACCTTTTAGAATGGATGCTTGTTGGTCTGTATCAGGAAAAACAAAAATGTAGGGGAAGAGAGTTTGGTCCCTCCAATTTTTTCTGTTAGAATTCTTGTGTGAATTCTGAGAGGAGTTGAATTTATTTATTTACTTGCTTCAAAACCTTCATTACTATCTTTACTTATACAGTTTTGTTTTCTTTCATTGAAAAGCTTGCCTCTGTTTTTCACCCTTCTCCACTTGGCACTGGTGAACTCTTGGTGACATGGATCCTATACTGAAAAGAGTAGAGTTTTATTATTCCTGCTAAGCTCCTTGATGGCTTCAGGATCTTGGCATTGAGGGAAAATCTCCTGTCATTTGTTATTGTTGTACCCCTTTCTTCTTCTTCTTTGAGTGTTGTGTTTATTTTAAGGACAAGGACAAATATTGGGATTTGGTAGAATATCCTGCCAAGAGAAAGCACATGCAAAACATAAAAATCCTGGAAACATTTGAAGACTCCTCCTCCTCAAAACTGAAAGCCAGGGAAGGAAACAGGGTGGAAAAGAGCAGCACACAAGCAGGGAAAGGAAGACTTGAAAGGAAATGTCACCAGACCTGTTCTAGAATGGACTTGATGGTCACTTTCATTTTTTGACATTTGTCTTCATCTTCATTTGGATACTTTGAGCCAGATATATAATCCCATCAATGAGATTGAGAGTTCCAGGTCAGCCAGAGCTACAGAGCAAGTTAGAAGAGACCTCATCTTTAAAAATCATCATATAAACTCTTTTGAGTATGATGTCTTTCTTAGAAGCATAAAATAGTACAGAAATTTACACAATCTTGGTTCCCACCCACAGCCTCTGTTTAAGGACTTTCTGGTAGTATAGTTGCTTTTTCTGTCTTTAATTTATTTACCTTAGACATGTGTGTTGATGGCAGCTCATTCACCCTGACTTCCATGTAGCCCCCAGTGCAGGACTGTTTTTGTCCTAGTTGGATATATATCCTCCAGGCCTGTTGTTGTGGAGAGTTCTGTGTGTAGCAAGAGGCTGGTTCTCACCTAGACAGTGATTCTGTATTTGCCTCTCTTTGTAAATTACCCAAGATGCTACCTTCCCAAGTCTTATAAGTTGTATTTTCATTGTCTTCCAAAATTGATGGTACTTGTCCTTTATTATGCATGCACAATTTGGTTTTCATTTTCTAAGAGGATTCTCAGGTGGCATAAGGTTCAGTACCATTATAGCTGAGTATATTTATGTGATATAAATCTGAAGAGACTTGAGAAAGAAGCAAAGGTGGTCAAGGTAACCTGAAGCAGCTGCTGCCTATGCTGTGTATACTTTCTGTTAAATGCTAGAGAAACTCAACTCTAATTTGTTTCAAGGTTTTCCAAAGGTCTCTGCATTAATCATGGGAGTTTCCCTTGGGGCTTATGCTAGATAACTTGAAAACACTTCCTATCATTATTTTACATTGTTATTACAGAAGTGGAAAAATACTGTCTGTAAACACTCATTCACACCTATCCAGGCTCAAAGGCCAACAATCTCAGTTGGACATGCCATACTAAGCCCTGCAGGGCCCCAACTTGAATCCAATGTGTCCAAGGCTTTGTTTCTCTAATTCTTTGTTGCCAACAGAGCCATGCAGAACAGTAATGAGGATAAGCAATGTTGGAAAGAGTCATGTTTTAGATACAATGCATTGTTGGTATAGATTTTCAAAATGATAAGCTTTTTTTAGAATCACCCAAATATATGAGCATATCTCTGAGAGAAAATCTAGATTAAGTTAACTTCTAAGCATGCTTGTGAGAGATTTTCTAGATTAGTTTAATTGAGATAGAAAGATCCAGCCTAAATGTAGGCATATCTTTACATGGGCTATAATTCTAGAATTTTTAGGGTGAGGCTGGAGAGGGGAAAGAAGCCAAGCTGAACAGCAACATTCATCATCATTTTGGGCTTCCTGCCAGTGGATGTAATATGAGCAGCCACTTCAAGCTCCTGCCACCAAAATTTCCTTGCCACACTGGATTGTACCCTCAAACTGTAAGCTAAAAGAAATCATTCTGTCTTTAAGTTAGTTTTGCTGGAAATTTTATCATAGCAACAAGAAACTGACTGATACACATGCCAAACATAAGTTCTGAAGTAATCCATCAGATTGTTTTTCTCTGAATTGACTGATTTTCTTTTATTTTTTTTCCAGTGTGTCTCCCTTATGCATCTTGTCATAGCAACAACCTTTACTTATTCCTCTCATTGTTTTAGTGTCTTTCTCTTGGTCAAAGATGTCTAAAACTATTAGTAAGCAAAGGAATGCCCAAGTCATTGTAGATACCCCCTGTAGCAATTGTAGTGCAGGACTGTTATACTGCTAATACCCTGAATTCAATTCTAGAAGTCAGAAACGGGAAGATTCCTTTAATGTGATTTTTCAAAGTATGGAAAAGAAATGGTTAGAAATTGTCTACCTGAGAGGCTTTGCCAGTGCCTGACAAATACAGAGGTGGATGCTCACAGCCAACCATTGGACTGAGCACAAGGTCCCCAAAGGAGTGTCTAGAGAAAGAATCCGAAAAGCTAAAGGAGCTTGCAGCCTCATAGGAGGAACAACAATATGAATCAACCAGCATCCCCAGAGCTTCCAGGGGCTAAACCACCAACCAAATAATACATATGGAGGGACTCATGGCTCCAGCCGCATATCTAGCAGAGAATGGCCTTGTCAGACATCAATGGGAGGAGAGGCCCTTGGTCCTGAGAAGGCTCAATGTCCCAGTATAGGGAAATGCCAGGACAGGGAAGTGGGAGTGGGTGGGTGGGTGAGCAGGGGGAATGGGGATGGGATGGGGGGTTTTGAAGGGGAAACCAGGAAAGGGGATAACATTTGAAATGTAAATAAAGAAAATATCTAATTAAAAAATTGTTCACCTAATATGTTTGAGATACTTTAATATGTGATCAAAATTTGAACTATTATGACTTAATTTTGAAAAGTTCCTCCTGGTGTTCTAAGAATTGTTATGATTCCAAATAAAATAATGAACCCCTTAGAAGTCATTGTGACATTCATGCATAACCAAGAATGTGCCCAGAATAGTGTATCACTGGATAGCTGCAAATGTTTTCCCAGTGCCCAGCTGGGATTTGTACTGAATTCTCTCTAGGGACGCACTCTGCTTAAGTCCTGTGCAGTTTCTGGAGGAGATTAACATGGCCCTCATACTCAATGTATTTTTTTTGATTGAAAAGAAGGGTTTTATTATACCAATCAGTAAAGAACCACCTTCTTGGCACTGTAGTGTGATGGATTTTGTATTTACATTAACAAAAGACTACTAATTACATGATTTTTATTAGATATTTCTTTATTTACATTTCAAATGCTATCCCGAAAGGAAAGTTCCCTATACCCTCCCCCCACCCTGCTCCCCTTTCCACCCACTCCCACTTCTTGGCCCTGGAGTTCCCTGGTACTGGGGCATATAAAGTTTGCAAGACCTAGGGACCTCTCTTCCCAATGATGACTGACTAGGCCATCTTCTGCTACATATGCAGCTAGAGACACGAGCTCTGGGGGTACTGGTTAGTTAATATTGTTGTTCCACCTATAGGGTTGGAGACCCCTTCAGCTCCTTTAGTACTTTCTCTAGCTCCTCCACTGGGGACCCTTTTTTCCATCCTATAGATGACTGTGAGCATCCACTTCTGGCATAGCCTCATACAAGACAGTTATATCAGGGTCCTTTCAGCAAAATCTTGCCGGCATATGCAGTAGTGTCTGGGTTTGGTGGCTGATTATGGCATGGATACCCAGGAATACCCAAGATACAATTTGCAAAACACAAGAAAATCAAGAAGAAGGAAGACCAACGTGTGGATACTTCATTCCTCCTTAGAATAGGGAACAAAATACCCATGAAAGGAGTTACAGAGACAAAGTTTGGAGCTAAGACATTTTTTTTTATTGAAAAGTCAGATATGTTTAAAAGTTACCAAAATAAATCAGATGAACTACTGAAATTCTTTAATTACTTAAATCAATACGACTTGAATATTTGCTGCTGTCTATTGGTTTCAGATTGAGCATTATAAGAGATAGCTTTGCTTATAGACAACAACAATTGCTCCTTGTCCATAGCAGAATTCTTTTCAGGTTAAAAAGAGAAATTACTTAAACCATTTCCCTCTGTTTCTAACAGTGCAGTCAGAGAATGATTACAGGTATTGGAGAATAACTTTTATTGAGCATTAATGATGTTCCTAGTAGAACATGAACCTAAGACATAACCTAGAAAATTCAGGCAGTTTTGTTTGTTTGTTTTGTTGTTTAGAGATGGAAGAATTTATCCTTAAGAGCAGTACCTTTAAAAACAACAAACAACAACAACAACAACAAAACAGAGGGAAGCAATACTGGGTAGGAAGATGAGCTACACACTAAGACAGCTGTAACAGAGCCCAGTGCTAATCCCAAAAGTGACTGTGGCTGTATAATCACCTTTTGGAGAGTCATATCTTTGTGACTCTGTATCCAAGAATCTGTCAAACATGGAAAGGACAAAATCCTAAGGACAAGCAATGCCCTTCAACTAAAGGCATGTATAATCCTGAGTGTCAAGCAGTCAGCGCTCCATACCTGTCTCATTTTGTTGGTGTTGTGCTGAGAAATTCTCGTAGAACCTGGCTCTGAATAGGGGGCAGGTTGGGGTCTGCTTCCCCACTGTCTGTGCATTTCAATGGTGTAAAGCTCTCAGCATGCAAATGCGGGTTACCAATTTGACTTAAGTGAACCTAAGGTTGAGAAGAAATTTGTTCACATCTGTCTAAGGCTGAGAAGAAATTTGTTCACATCTGTCTCTTGCTGCAGCATGTGCGGGTTCTCACCTACAACTATGTTGGTCTTTGCAAAGCCTTCATTAAAAGGAATATTAGCAGTATTTGCGAAATTCTTGTTCCATTCCTGTTTCCACACTGCCTCCAGTCACAGGGTCATTACAAACTTTGCTTCGAGAAAATAAGCCAAACCAAAGCAAAACAACCCAAAATTCCGAGGCTGTAGGGCCTGGCCTGGTGCTTTCTCTTTTCAGTTCTATGTAAGTCTGAATAAAAGTATACTTTTAAATTTTTATTCAAGTGCAGATTCTGGCAGCTGATACAGTGATTTCCATTAACTGAAACACTTAGACTGAATGATAAGGAAATTTATGAGTCAAGTTAACCCAGGGCTTTTTGTGCTCTAAACCTAATATTCAGGAGTTCTGAATGTTTCAGACTAAAGAAACTTTCACAAATGCAGGTGCTCATGTTGAAATTAAAAAAAAGCTTTTACTAAAATATATTTAAATATTCTCTCAAACTACAAATGGAGACTTGCTGGCAGACCAAGGAAAAAACCAATTATCAGCTGTGCATGGAATTTCACAGACTATGGTTCATTGGTCCCAGAAATACTCTTATTCTTTTGTTAAAAAAAATCACTTTTTTATAAAAAGCATTTTGTGAATATTAGGGTATAACTAAAATCTAACATAATGAGAACATTGAGAGTTTATAGAAAGACTCATTGGATTCATGAGTGCATGCATGTCCTTAGGCAAAGCCCTGACTAGCTGACTCCCAGGCTCTCTGTGAGAAGGCAGTACCTCTTTCACAGGTTGTTGGCAAGTTCAACTGGGAAACCAAATTGCTTACTGCATAAGCCTGTAGCAATCTCTAACACTTGTCTTTATCCTGGAAGCTAAACATTTTGAACTAAACATAGCCCTTCCAGTGGACCAAAGTAACTGTCTCATATTTGTAGAAAGGAAATAGATAAATTTGTAAGAGTTTAATCAAATAAGGAGTCATAGACATAGTTGGTATCTCTTAGATCCAGAGAAGTGTTTAAGACCTCTATTCCCATAACATGGTCAGAAACCACGAATGGCCAGAGAAGGGAAGTGAGTTACACAGGGAGTTAATTGGGTACAGCTCTCTGTTTTGCCTTATACCAATCAGTTGGCCACAGGCGACTCACTGACTCTCAGCTGCTGTAATTGACTGGAACTCAACTACCTGCTCTGAGAACATGATCCTGAATTAGGCTTTCAGTTTGTGCACACAACAAATGGCACTTTCTTGTGTTTGGAAGTACTCACAGGCCACATTTAATTTTATTTGTGATCTCTAGAATTATCCTTAAGTGTGGGGTGAACGATTTTTACTTGTAGTGGAGGGATGAGTTGAATCTAGACAGATGTATGGGCTTATTCCCTGTAGACTGCCTGCAAGAGTGATTTCTAATAGATGTTTAACATGGAACTCATTAAAATTCTATAGCAGCAAGCCACAAATGGAGCACAGACAATGAATAGCAGCCAATACAAAATTGAACATCCCAGAGAAAAATCCAATAGATCAGACAAAGTATCTGAATGACCATGACAGTACTTATGGACAATGTTTAGCAAATCCACCTTGTTTTCAGAACAAACACTAGAACTATATTAAAATGACAAGCTGACCATATCCACTTGCTTTATTGAAACTAACCTCTTTCCTATGTAAAATAACACAGCATTGTGTTCCCAGTAAACCCCAGGCTGCAGATACAGGCCATTCACCAGGAGATCTTATTAAGCAAACAATTCAAAGGGCGGCTTTGCTTTTGTCCCAAGCCTGATACTGACAGATGCTAACCTTGCCAGCAAGACTCCTCTTTTGTATACTTGTGATGGGGAAGGCGGTTTTCTTTCTCCTTTGTAGGTAGCTTGAGAGAGGATTGACAGAGACACCAAAGTGGACTTTGCTGCTCCTAGACCAGCAAGAGTCTTCCATGCTCTTCCTTGCTCCTGATTTGCTCTGTTTGGGCTAGTATCTGAGTCAGACTTTACATCCTTACAAAAGGCCTCTGGACGTTTTTATGAGGCTTGAAGAGAAATGTTATTTAACTTTATTTTATTGGCAGATTTCCATGCATACTGTGACTAATACTATTTCCATTGTTAACTGATGTGTGTGTGTGTGTGTGTGTGTGTGTGTGTGAGAGAGAGAGAGAGAGAATTTTTCACTCACCATTAGAAAAACTGGGTAGTTGATACATAATGTACAGACTATTCACCATCCCATACTGTACTTATATTTTTAAAATATGATAGAACAACTTAATGATATTTAGTAATAGTCACATTGTATTATTTCTATCAAAATAAAATGGAATATTATCTTGTTATTTCTAAAGTAACTATCGCCGTTGAAAAATTACCAGAATTTACTAATCTCTAAAATAATTTCAAAGAGAAAAAAATTTTCTAAAATTCAATAATCAAAAATATTTTGGTCTACTATTAGTTTCTGTAATGATGTGTTAGTTTTATTAATGAATACATATATTTTACATGTAAGATTTGTTTAATGATTCCTAATGTGAGGTATTTCTATATTAGTTCTATCTTTTTAAGGAGTTGGGCATAATTTTAGAGTTAAAAATTTACTAGGAAACTAAAAACTTTAATTTTGAATATTTTGAACTATGTGTGTGTTCCTGCTTAGCAAAAGCATACTTCAAATATCTCATGATTCATTCTCCATAGACTATGTATGAGTGATGACCTCAGTGACAGATTGAAAACAAAAGTTTTGGCAAAGTCCCAGTTTCTCTCGGTTGACAAGCGCAGTATTGTATGGAGAAGGGGCCTGGCAACCTGAGACTGTTCTCCACCTGTTTGGCAGTGGTGAGCTAAGAACTCACCCTTCCAAGTCATCACGTAGAAAAGTCAAGTAAATAGAGATGATGCCCATGACTGAGCATGAGCACCTGATGCTTACTATGGGGACATGTAAGCACTGTGCTAACTCTTACTGATTCCTTTATTAGTCAAACAAAAGTTTAGGCTTTAGGTTTTATTTTATACTGTTTTTCTGCCTAAAAAAGCTTAGACTATCTCACTCATGGTTCCAAACTTTTATTTTGTTTATTTACTCTTTTAAGTGGGCAAGAATGAAAGGTTAAAAACATTTAGACTGGGAATAAGCAAACTTAGAAGTTTTTTTAGGGACTTATATAGGAGAAATTTTTTTTCTGCTATAATACTAGTGAGTCCTTTTTGTTTATACCTATAAATTATTCATTTAATTGTCAAGGCAAATAATTTCAGATGTCAAGTGAATAATTAATTTCTCATTAAATTAAATGGTTGGGAGCCATGGGCAATGTCAATGTATGAAAGCACTTAGATACTTATTCTGTGAATGTTCAGAGTTAGTAGCAAGTGGAATCCAAAAGTCACCTCAAATGGATATCTTGGCCCTCGCTCTTATTCTCTCAAAGTCTAAATTTGTTCTTTATTTATGAATAGACACAAATGAATTGAATTGGGGATATTACTGTAGACATGAGATGAAATAAAGAACTTAAAGAATTCAGAATGAGAGTACTGTGCAGGTGTACAGATCAAGCACGCCCAATTAGTATACCTGAACTCTCTGGGTTCTAGAAATGTTTCTGTATGTATGTTTTTTTGTCCAATAGCCAGATATTCCAACCATGATCTCATGCAACAGAGTGAACTCAAAACATGGCCATACCAAAGAGTTGTACAGAATTATATCTTTATATCTTCAGGTCGTTTAAGATATATATGTATATATATATATATATATATATATATATATATGAAATAAATGAATTTCCTGTTAGTCCTGTATTCCAGCCCCAATATGTTGCATTATGTCTATGCAAATATTCCAAAATTGCAAGGAACTGAAATTTGAAGCATTTCTGGTCCCTTACTAGAAGAAAGGCTTATTTATTCTGTAAAGACAAATAGAAAGCGATGTGTTATGGAATCATACAAAAGGAATCAGACCTAAATATCGGTTATTCTCTATTCATAAGGAGATCTTTAAAATCACCTAACATTTTGCCTGATTAATGTCACCCTGCTGGACCAGCCTCCATATATTTGCCCCTGGCTTTCTCTTTGCCTCTGTAAAACTAGATGGTCTTCTGTGATCTACAAACAGCTTAAGGGAAACAATTGTGCAACCTTAATATACTGATGTGACACAAGAACAGATACAAAGATCCAAAGAAACAAGGAACTTCATGGTTGTTGTGTTGGGTTGATGTAGATAATCCTGGAAAAAAACATGATCAGAAGACAGAGGGGTCAGAAGTGGTCAAAGAAACTGGAGGGAATCCACTGAGGGTGGTGGCTCAAATTCCTGGAATCTCTTTCTCTTCCAAGATAAGGTTGTTCCTTTCCTCTGAGTTTAGGAATGAAGGTTTTATGATCTCCATCAGGAGAAAGACTGATAAAGCCTTTACAGGCTTACTTCAGAACAGGAAGGCAGGGTAAGGGCAGGAGACACTCTCATTTTGCTCTTGTCTTATATAGTAACATCGCAAGTTATGAATGGGACCAAAATATGGAGTTCACTACATCCTGACATCCTACATTCTCTGGTTACTTCTTTCTCTCACCATTTCCTACAAGGGAGAACAGGGAAAGTCATGGATGAGTTACATTTAGAATGTATATTATTAATGGCTCTGTGAATTAGCCCTTGACTTTAGGATACTAGTTTAAGTCTCTATGAGAAAAAAGTAAAGAGTGTGTGTTGACATTTTCTGTAAAGAATTGAATGAATAAAATGCAGGGTGGGAGGATTGCTTTTCTTTGATTTTGAGAGAACTGTTATGGTTAGGCAGCCTTACAGTTTTGAGTAGAACCGAATCTCCATCAGCTCAGGAAGCTACAGGACAGCCTGGTGACTAAGGCTGCTATTCTGTCTTTGCCCGGTCCCAGCTGAATTTCATTGTGTAAGTAAAAAGCAAGCTTCTGAATTGGATCCAAATTTCCTATTTTCATGAGAAAAAAAAAACATTTTTAATTACCCCTTGTCTCTCCTTTCATTTCCATAAGAATCATTGCTTTATTGGCACATGCAAATAAATGCATTAGCTTTTAAATCTTCACTTTTGTGTATCGTCAGATTTGTTTTCTTTTTTCTTTTTTTTTTTTTTAACAATAAGCCTTTCTTTTTATTTTATTTTTCTTTAAAGATATTTTCTTTATTTACATTTCAAATCCTATCCCGAAAGTTCCATATACCCTCCCCCCGCCCTGCTCCCCTACCCACCCACTTCCACTTCTTGGCCCTGGTGTTACCCCGTACTGAGGCATATAAAGATTGCAAGACCAAGGGGCCTCTCTTCCCAATGATGACTAACTAGGCCATCTTCTGCTAAATATGTAGCTAGAGGCATGAGCTCTGGGGGTACTGGTTAGTTCATATTGTATTTCCACCTATATAGGGTTGCAGACCCCTTCAGCTCCTTGGGTATTTTCTTTAGTTCCTCCATCAGTGTCCTGTGTTCCATCCAATAGATGACTGTGAACATCCACTTCTCTGTTTGTCAGGCACTGGCATAACCTCACAAGAGACAGCTATATCAGGGTCCTTTCAGCAAAATCTTGCTGGCATATGTAATAGTGACTGCGTTTGGTAGCTGATTATGGGATGGATCCCCAGGAGGAGTAGTCTCTGGATGGTCTATCCTTCTGCCTTAGCTCCAAACTTTGTCTCTGTAACTCCTTCCATGGGTATTTTGTTCCCTATTCTAAGGAGGAATGAAGTATCCACACTTTGGTCTTTCTTCATCTTGAGTTTCATGTGTTTTGCAAATTGTATATTTTGATGCTATTATATGTAACATTTCATCAATTTACTTACTGGTGTTTGTGTACAGATATAATTTAACTAACTTTTTAGTTAGCATGCAAAATAAATGGATTCATAGTGACACTCTCATTCATGAATGTCATTGTACTTTTCTTATATTTACCTCCCACTATTATCCCCTCCCATTCTCCCACTCCTCTTCTTTATCACTGTCTGCTTTCTAAGCTGTCTCTCTTTTGCTTTCGCATGTGTGTGTGTGTGTTTTGCTAAATCTAGATTCTTCATATGAAGGAAGTCATGCAGTATTTGTTCTTTTGAATCTGGGTTATTTTGCTAAACATGATTTCCTCTGGTTTCCATCCACATTTCTGTACTAACCAGTACCCCCTGGCGCTCATGTCTCTAGCTGCATATGAATCAGAAGATGGCCTAGTTGGCCATCAGTGGAAAGAGAGGCCCATTGGTCTTGCAAACTTTATATGCCCCAGTACAGGGGAACACCAGGGCCAAGAAGTGAGAGTGGGTGGGTAGAGGAGTGTGTGTGGGGGGGAGTATGGAGGACTTTTGGGATAGCATTGGAAATGTAAATGAAGAAAATACCTAATAAAAAATAATAAAACAAAAAACAAAAAACAAACCTGGGTTTTTCAAATATTTTAGAGCCTATCAGCAAATGATGTACTCATTCTTTGCATTTCCTACAAATAACTATACAAACAGAACTGCCAATATAGACTCCTAAGAGAACTTGCTTAATCTGCTGGATTTTCAAGGGCAGTGCCAAATTCAACTGAATGTCGTGTAATCAATAATCAACTTGGTATCATCCCAATCAAGGGAGCATACAGATATATGTACTCATTTTTATTGCTGTTTTTCTAAAGTCCTTCTTTAGATTTTGTCTTGAAGCTATAATAATTTTGACTTGAAAACTCTTATTTGTTCAGCTAAACATAATTATCAGAAAAATAATAAAATTGTGAAAGGGGATTAATTGAGAAAGATAAAGTCAATCACTAGTTCCCATATCATTTGATTCAATTATCTTTTCTGTCTGTTATGTCTTTTGTTCTCTGACTTTAACCAGAGAAGTCTAAACCCTCCTTTTATTCCAAGAGAAACAACGGCTTCGTATGCAGCATCTCAGTTTAAAAGGAACTGGGTATGGCATGGTTCTTATGTCTCTTGAAGTTGTTGCAGAGTTTTAATTTCTTGTTTTATTCATTTGTTGTGCATATATGTGTGTTTTGACTATATTCATGCCTGCATATTACATGAAAGCTTAGTAACTTTGGAGGTCATTTGATCTCTTGGTACTACAGTTAGAAACCATAACTTAAAAACATTGCATCCATACTATAAAACTGCATGATTTTTAAAGGCTAGTGGAATTTAAATAGATGTGTTTAGGTGGATTGAGTTTGAAGCAAACTGATCATATTCACATCTGTAGAGAATTTCTTTCCTGTAGCCTGGCTTCTTACTTTATGTTGAAACCTTCTGGTTATTTTATTTCAGATATTTCCTCGTCACATTTTTGTTTGTGCAGTGTGTGTGTGTGTGCAGTGTGTGTGTGCAGTGTGTGTGTGTGTGTGTGTGTGTGTGTGTGTGAATGGGCATGATAGGACAACATGTGGGGAATTAGACCATGTACACATCTGCAGAGGCCAGAGGAGTATATCTGATGTCTCCCTCCATCTCTCTTCCCCTGTAACAGGGTCTCTCAGTGAACATAAATCTTCTGGTTTTTCATGAAGATTGACTGTCCTGTGAGATTCCAGGACTACTCATCTCTACCCTGAATGTTGGGGTATACCATGCACATCCACATTTGACTTTTATATGGATGATGGAGATTCAAATTCAGGTTTTCTGTGCTTGTAGAGCAAGCTTTTACCAACCAAACCATTTCTCTACCCCCTCCCTGGTCAGATAGGCTTCTACATGTGTTTGTAGCTTTATTTAATGACTTCATATACAGTGTTTTTGCTAACAGTTCCCTGTTGGTGCTCCTGGAATGACCACAATCTGTTTTGATAAAACATAATATCTAAGTGTAGACAGATGCAAAATTCTGTTGTAGGAAATAAAAATAATGGGAGATAGGAAATACTGATCTAGAGAGATTTTTGACAGAAGATGAATCACAATGTTGAAGCTTGGCAGTCTTCCTCCTCAAGAGGAGGGATTTGGCAAAGAGGAATACAGATATTTCTCACTTAGAATAAAGTCATGTCCTGATAAACTCATCGAGACTATCTTAATGTATTTCATCCTCCTAACTTACTGAGGATCACAATTTAGTCTAGCCTGCCCTAATCCTACCCAGAACACTTGCATAGTTAGCACAACCATCTAGCTCATCACCACAGTCTATTTATAATGAAGAGGTTGAAAATCTCATGTAATTTGTTGACTGGCTATACACAACCAGTACTGGCAATACAGTACATTGTGGTGTATTTGTCATTTACTCCAACCACTGACTTGGAGCTGAAGCTCACTCATGGCCACTCCTCAGCACTGGGACAGAGTAACAGTGTATTGATTCTGATCCTTGGGAAACATCAAAATTGCAATGGCTTACATTGAATGTATACGCCTTCTGTAGTATTGTAATGTGAATTGAACTATCATAATGAAGAAATCATCTGCCTTTTCTCCTTCATATTTCTGAGTGGTTAGTGTGGTCCTGGAGTTGGAACTTGTGTCTAACCAGACTTCCCAATCACTACATCTGACCTACAATGTTAGTCACAATTCTATTTCTGTGAAGAGATACCAGGACCCTAAGAACTCTTATCAAAGAAGACATTTAATTAGGAACTTGTTCACAGTTTCAGATACATCATGACAATGGTGGGGAGAATGGCAGTAAGCATGGCAGGCATGGTGCTATAAAAGTAGTTGAGAGCTACAAACTGATCAATAACCATGGGGGTGGGGGCTGGGCCTGACATGGGCTTTTGAAATCTTAAATAAAGCACATTCCTATTAACACATTTTCTCCAACAAAGCCATACCTCTTAATCCTTCTCAAATAATGCCACTCTCTGATAACTAAATATTCATATAAATGGCCCTAGGAGGGCCATTCTTATTCAAATCACCATGCCTACTGATACCAGACCAAAATCACAATCTAGACTTATTAGTAGGAATCTAGAATGAATACTGTCCAAGTTTTAATTCTGTGATAAAATACTTCTACAAAACAGCTCAGGGATAAAAGTCTTTAGCTTAGCTCAGAATTTTAGGTTATTGCCTATCATAACTGTCAGTTACAGAAGCTAAAAGTCTTTGACATATTATTTTTACAGTGATAAGACTTCAATAAATATATATACATTACAAATCTACTTCAGCTAACCCAATTAAGAAAGTTCCTCGAGGACATGCACACAAGCTAAATTAATCCAGACAGTTCTTTATTGAACCTCATTCCTCACATGAAACTATATTCCTCACAGTGACAATCAAAATTAATCATCAGAGTTATCATTTCTTTCCTTTATGACTATCCTTTAGAGTGTGGCTGCCCTACTGTGGTCCATTCTTCATGATGCATTTACACTTGCTCTATGTACCAAAAACATTGTCAGTTAGCAAACTGTATGTTCCTGTCCCATAGCTCCTCTCCAAACTCCCTTTTCCCTGTAAGAGTTGTCTTATTGCTTCAGATAACTATGTTTTGTTCTTTGTTACGCTCTGCATTGCTGCCATATTTGTGGTAAGAAATCAGTTTTAAGATGATTAGGTCAGAGAGCCTGTGTGTTTTGGTTATATACCCTTATCTGTCCGAATATTACCAGTATTAGCTGGGTAAAAACTCAGAATTCTATGTTATCTGTTTATTTTTCTCCTGTAGCTTCTAGTACATTGTTGCAAAAACAATAGTTCATCAGCTGTACTATGATTGTATCATAAAAGGAAGCCCAACATGGCCAGGAAGTGCTGGACATAAGAAAGAACTGGCTTCAATCATGGAAGGGAATTGATGGGTTAAAATAAACTTGCTTATTGGTGCTACAAAATGTGGGAGCAGATGAGTTTCATTCACTGATTGTCCAGAATGGGTCAAGTTGTGACCTGGTGGATCACCTTTTCCTTATCAGTGACATGCACCATTGCCTACACTGAGAAAGATTTTAACTTCCTGGTTAAAGCAAAGCACAGAGAGTTTCAGACTTAAATTACATCATCCGACAGGACAAGAGATATCTGATATCCATTCAAGTGAGCTTTTAATGGGTAAAGTAAACCCTTTTTGCCAATGGGGAATACTTCAATAAATTCACAGTCAATCTGACACACAAAGCTAGATGATGAGAAACTTGAGTATGGTTTTTGAAAAGTTTCAAGTCTATTTCATAAAATTATCAATGGTTTTCACTTAGGGTAGAATGTTACTAAAGAAACTGTAGTTGACTCTAAATGTGAACTTTGATAATGTTAGCAGTCACTGAGTTCTTTCATTCCATTCAAAATTAGGTTGTGCATAAATATTTTTCCTATAAGAAAACCCTTCTGTGTATGCAGCCTATTCTGTGTGACAAGTCTGTGGGTAGATTACCATATAATCATGGCAAACAGAAACACCACAATAGCTAACTTTAGCTCTAACCCCTTTATCCAAAACATTTTTAAATCACTCTGGGTTTGAGTGATATAGCCCATATTTTTAATCAGGGCAGTAAGAACTGGATTTGGCAACCTATAAGTCTAACAACCACTTGGAATTAAAGGCCCAAAAGGCCCATTTCAACCTTCACTCTATGATCATCTGCTCTTCTGTAATCAAAGCAGTTGATAATATGAATATTTTAGCTAGTTTGCCTATATTCAAAGTGTAGGTTTATTGGTGGTTCAAGTACTCAACCTCTTATTTCTGTTGCACCTCTTCTTCACTGACTGCCATATCTAAGGCCACATGTTTTACTTTATGTTCATGTTTATTTATGTTGTATTTCTTGCTTATAAAATGTGGTTTCTCAAAATACACCCATGGGTATTTTAAATGCATATTAGATTTTTTCAGTATTTACACTTTTCCTTAAACACATCTATTTACTAGTTAGATATTTTTGATTCTTTTAGCCCCCTTCTTAATTTTTTAAAAAGGGAATTGATAATAAGTCATTAAGAATCAATATTGATTTGTTAATCATGTGTTGAAAACATCTAATATGTAGTCTAAATAGAATACACTGTAGAGGCCTGTGAGTGACCTTGGTGAGAGAATCCTTGCTTTTCATAAGGCACTAGATTTAAATCTTAGCACTGAAAGAAAAATTAAGGGAGAAAAAAGAAAGGGAATCCAGACATGATGTTGACACAAAGTATAATACAAAAAATTGTCTAGAGGCTAATGATGCTCTGGAGGAATTGCTTTTAATGAAGAGGTAAGAAAATCAACTTCTTAACTCAACTTTGGTTTCCTTTACATCCTTCTGCAGGGGACGGAAAACATTTGAAAGAAGTTGACACCTTCCTTATTGCCAGATGGCTTTGTGTGTGTGTGTGTGTGCGCACATGTGCACACTCACACTTGTGCACTTACCACCACACTATTTTTCATGCAAGTGTTTCTAACTATCCTAGCAGTGAGAAATTTGAGAATGCCAAAGGTGTATATCTCATGGGAAGTTGTTTTCTTGGGGCTCTGGAAATTTTCGCAATATTCTTCTAGAAAGCTTTTCTTCTACAACTATGAGGTATTTTGACTCCTAGAAAACATTTGGCATGGGTTGTAATCAGTGGTTGATCTATCTAATGATATATTTCTCTCTCTCTCTCTCTCTCTCTCTCTCTCTCTCTCTCTCTCTCTCAATCATCTATCAACCAATCATATAACTATCTATCTATGCATCTGTCTAACATCTATCTATTTATTGTGTATATCTTAGTTACTCTTCAACTGTTGTGATCAGATACCATGACCAAGTAGAAGAGTTTATTGGGGGCTTACAGGTTCAGAGGATCAGTCCATGACCATCATGGGAGGAAAAATGGCACCAGAAAGGCAAGCATGTCACTGGAGTAGTAGCTGAGAGCTTATGTGTGATTCAACAAGCATGAGAGAAAGAGAACGTGGCAACTGAGATGGCATGGGATTTTGAAACCTCAAAGTCAGCCCTCCAGTGATGCCTCTTTCCCAACAAGGCCATAATCCCCCAAGAGTTCTACCAACTAATAGCTATGAGGACCATTCTCATTTGCACCACCACACTTTGTGATATCAAACAAATTGTGGGAGGTAGTTCTCTCCACAAACCATGCGATCCTGAGGAATTGAACTCAGTCTCTTTGGCAAGTACCTTCAGCTGCTGAGCCATCTCTAGGTCCCCGACGTCATTCTTGATTGTCACAGTTTGTGGGGTGCCAAGTAGGAACTGAAGATGGTGATAGGAAGCTTTCTACAAGTCACGGACCAGCCTCTCCACATAAACCAATGACTGCTCAATTATCAACACTATCAGGGATGAGAATCCCTGACCATATATGAAACGGGAAACATACAGATTCCTCCTGTGATCTCTATCAACCATGTGCAGGAAAAACAGCCTAAAGATAAAACACTGTAGATCACTTAAAGAAGAGAAGCAGTGGTTCCCTGCTCCTGCTTATGACTAGTGGGTAGAACGACTAACCTTGAAGCTGACCTTGACTTTGTACTTTAAGTCATCAAGTCCAAGTATTTCTCAATTGCCATGTTTGTTTAGGTAAAA
Organism: Mus caroli; assembly: GCF_978045245.1. Classification (NCBI taxonomy): domain Eukaryota; kingdom Metazoa; phylum Chordata; class Mammalia; order Rodentia; family Muridae; genus Mus; species Mus caroli. The sequence goes on from NW_028227271.1 coordinate 61,889,672, forward strand.
TAGGTTCAATGTTTATAAAAACATGTCCTATGTTGCCCAAGTGATGCATATTTCTTTATGAAATACCAGGATTCTAGCTCCTGATTTGCCTGGCTTTTGTTTTTAAACCCAAACTAGATTTCCCCTCAATCTCAATTACTACACCTGCATATCAAAATCCAAATTTTCTACATGATCCCATTTAAAGTAATATTTATGTATGTTTCCCTGAATTTAATAGTACACATATGTTAAAAGTATCTTTGTTAGTGTTACTGAGTGTTAAAGGTAAGATAAAATAACATCTAGATATGAGAAAAACGAAGATATACTTTAAGTTAAGAATAAATACACTCCAAATATTTCATTTACTAGTATTAACATGATTAATATTAAATCTATTCTTCAAGGATTATATCTGAAACTTACGTATTCTCTGAGTCAGTATAGAGATCAAAATGCTGTCCTGCTAAAAGAGCAAATCTTATGAATTTAGTGTTTATTTCACTGTTTTCATGCCTAGACATTCTCTTCTTGAGGAACAATACAAGAAGAGGGAAGATAAGCTTTCTTATAATCTATAGTATATGCAACAAACAATTATTTCTTGAAAAGCTCAATTAAGATATAAGGATTTTGAGTCCTTAGCTTATTGTTAGCAGTTTCACAGTGACTGTCATGTAAGTTTGGAGACAGTTTTATTTCATGGGGAAGCTATAGCTCGAAAACTGTGGAGGCTTTTGAAAACATTAACCTGATAAGTAATTGGCTGCCTAACATTCTTGGTAGCTAACATAACATAACATAACATAACATAGCGTAACATAACACAACACAGTAATAATGATAATAACAACAACAACAACAACAACAACAACAATAACAACACCATCAATGATAAACTGGCCAAAGTTTTTGAGAGAAAATTATAAGCTACCCAGGTCTCATTTTAAAAAGTCCATGGTTTTACTTTCATCCATACATACTAATTGAATATTTTATGCTAACTGTAATTGTCTATCCAGAAAAACTACCATACTTTCTATTTATTCCCTTTGCCAGCTCACCCATTCTGGCACTTTGGGGATAATATGAAAGCTACTGTTGTATAAAATTACTCACCGGCTAGGGCTCCTATTCATTTAATCTCTGAAACAATCTCCTTTGTGCAAGGTTCAAATTAAGCACCTTGTTATTTAGACAAACAGTCTCAGCCATCAAGAAAATTAGCTCGCATTATAGAATGTGGGAAAGGTAGGCAGAGAAAACAGTAGCAGCCCCAACAGCCCCAGAAGCCCCAGCAGCCCCAGAAGCCCCAGCAGCCCCAGAAGCCCCAGCAGCCCCAGCAACCCCAGCAGTCCATGCACTTTGTGGACTTCAGTTCCAAAAGGCAGGCTTTTACATGCTGTCTGAGTTGAAAAAAGCAGAAAGTGAGAACTGGCCTTCAGTACTTGAGGATCCTGTCCTATAGACTTTGTCCTCTGTTCTGAGAACTTATAATCATGATGAGTTAAATCACAGCGTTAAAAGGTTAAAATGTTGCAAGTCTTACTCTAGTGTGTCCTAGAGGTCTTGAAGTTGAAGGTTGCAGTTAAAATGCTTTCAGAATGCTGCAAGGGTTAGGGTCCAGCAGTTTGTGAGCTCTGTCCTTGCTCTTGCTTTGCCAGCTAACCTTTTTGTCCAGGGTTGGCTACACAAAAGGAGCATGCAGCTGCCAATGGAGTGAGATTTGAAGGACAGCAAGAAGGCTACTTTGTCTCTTGAGTCTGTCACAACCTCAATGTCACCTAGTATAGCACCTAGCTTAATACATCTTGATGGATGTACATCAAAGGATGGGTGGGACTAACAGGTATTACATTCTCTGCACTAGACAAAAATACAGAAGATCTTAAAAACATAGATATAATCAAATGCTCCTAATTTTCAGGAGGCCCATGATGTAGACAGAAAAGTAGGTAAACTCAATGCAATTAAGTTTAATAAATACATTTCTGAGTAAGTGTAGGTGTAAAAGTTTAGAAGTCATCAAAAAGAACACTAAAGGTCCTGGTTTTAGAAAAGTCTGTAGAGAGAAGTATTTTTCATTCTCACTGAAGTGTAACATTAATAGCAGGAAAAGCTACCATAATGGTATTGGTCCCTTAAGTGTTTGTAAAGGATAAAAGCCTGTTGCTGAGACCCAAGCACTTCTGATTTGGGAGAAGGGAAAATAGAATGAGTCCTCAGACTGCTCTCAAAGCAGAGACTGGAAGGAGGACCCGAGCCTACCAGGACAGACCCATGCAGCCTAAGGACACAGGCTGAGGGAGCAGGCATTTCTCCACCAAGGAAAACTGCACTCTGGGCTTCTCATCCCAGCAGACCAGGTGCACTAAGACAGACTCCCCATAAATAGTCATGTTCTTTGGAGTAAAGATATGTTAGTTGTGCTGTTTTCCATCTTCTATTTAAGTATGGAGAAGAGAGAATATTGTATTGACTAGAGATGCCAGAATTAGTTTTGAGGTTACTGGCTTAGTGACAGGATGGGAGGTCATTTAAATAAATGATTCCTTTATTTCAGATTAAATTATCCCTTGCCACCTTCTGAAGCCCTTCTATGTTGTCATTATCATCTGCATTTGTATTAGCCAGAGAAAATAGTAAAAATAGTAATAATAGTAAAAATGAGCTTCCTATCTGATCATAAGTGTTTTCAAATGGGAGGAGCTACTATTGATAGTAGGTAAATCTCTAAATGAGCAAATAGATCAATGAGTGAAGGGGGATGAATGACAAACAGCATTCAATATTCCAATGTCCCTGACATCAGTGTTCCATAGTCCCCCATTCTCTGAGCACTGCTTAGGAGAATATATTTATTTTAAATCTTTCCCCCAAATTGCTGCTTGTTACATCACATGCTGTAGTTTTATTTTCTGTGTGATTTTTTGTCTGAACCCAAAGCTTCAATATATATTCTGGAAACCAACAAGCAGAGAAGGACCTACAAAAGATAAAAGCTCAACTTTAGGCATAAGCCTTAAACAAAATATGCCCTGCTTCCTCCTGTCTACTTTAAAATTCCAAAGATAAGAGTGCCTGTATTTGCAATCCATTATCGCTATTTAAACATCTTTCACTGCCTTCACTGTGCTTTCTAAGGAGAGGGATAGAGTGACTCTGAACAGTAGCAGTTCATAGACAGCAGGGCCCTCCTCTCCCACCTCTATCCCCCTCTCTATATTTTTCCTACTTTCAGGATGAACACTTTAGTAACAGATGGAAGCACACTTAATTTTTTTTTTCTGTGTGAAATTTCTCAAGACAAATGAAGGAAAACAAAACCTCTTCTACAGCAATCTTTTCAGACTTGTAAAATTTCCCTCTCACGAGTGACAATTTCTACTTTCTAAGAATAACTAAGCAACCCCTGGAACCAGACAGCTCTTGCAAGATAAGTTTTATTTCGCTGTTTAGTGAACACAACAAGAAACATATGGAGAAGATAGCAGACACTTAGAAGTAGAGAATTAGAAGGGAATCCCCACTGAAAGCACATTTTACATTGTTATTGCAAAACCACAAAGTCATTGACAATAGTGAGCTCTGGAAACAGATGAGTTTGGCTTTCTCAAATGGTGTCCGACTTAATTGCTGGTTTTTTAAAGAGAATGACATTTCTGTACATTACTCTCAATTGAAAGTTGAGTTCAGGGCTCTGTGGGGATGTTTTCTGAATTCACTTTCTACTATGGGCGTGATTGAGGAAGTGAGCTTACAGCCCACCAATGGTTTTCATAATAATAGGGGAACAATGGCTTTTGAAAGTCACAGATAATCCCCAGTCCTCATTGTAGTCATCTGTTCCAACGCAACCTCCCTTTAACAGCTAGCAAGCTGCAAAATTGACTGATGATCTCTCTTCCTTTTTTGACCCTGCATACACAGCCTCTGATAGAAGTACCAAGAGCAATGAACTGACCCAAAGTCAGTGAGTAGGAGGGAGAAGAAAAATCAAACCAAGAGATTAACCCTTAACTCTTTGTTGGCTATTTTCCATTTTCAGTCCATTTAAGCTGTCTTGGATATGGTTTCTTCAAATAAAGAATAATGATGATAATTTTTTTAGTTCATAATATGTCATTTTTTTTCTCTTCCTCGTCTTTCCCCACAAACCCACTCTCCAAATATGCTCCTCCTTGCTCTCTTTCAAAGTTCTTGCTTCTTTGGGGATATGATTTTTAGTGAAGACATTTTTGTTGATCTTTTTCCCTTTTGAGGTGACCAACCATTTCCCATGTGCAAGCTACAGGGAATGGAAAGCACTTAAGTGAGGTCCAGGTAGGATGGCACAACTCATGATACTAAATACAATATTCTCATCTTCCATCTGAGCAAAGAGCACAGCCTTCTAAGTTGTGCACAAAGCCATGCAAACTGAGAATAAAAATAAAAGTCATAAAGTCCAGAGTTAAGTCCAGAGGCTGTTCCTCAGTGTTTGATACATACTGTCTGTATATGTTGATTTTTTTCCCACAGTGTGTCTTCTGATATTTGTTATATCCACTTCAAAAAGGGCAGCCTGCCGTTTATAGAAATATGATCTGCAATGAGTTATGTTTTGACCTTCCCTCGTTATCATAGTGCTTTTAAGTCCCTGCGTCATGAATTAAACATAGAACAATCTTATTAATTTAAATAAAATCCACCTACTGAGGGCCATATGTATGGCCTGGGTCAGCTCTGTGGAATCACCATTGTGGAACAGAACGCCCCCCTCGGCCTGTCTTTTCTGTTTCGATTGTACAAGAGTTAAGAATGAGCACCAAAGAGGAAGGAACCCATCAATCCAAGTCCCCTGCACTTCAAAGATGCTGCACTTTCTCAAAGGGCCAATGCACTAGCAAGCTTTCAACAGACACAAATTCACTGTGAGCAGTTTCCTAAAAGAGTAGAGTTTATGTAAAATGGCCTTTTGTTTGCTGAAGGATTTAATGGTAGAGAGAATTTCTTTGTAAAGTATAAAAATACTTCTAGAATGGCCATTTCTATGATGATTTATGGAGGAACAATTCTGTTCTGAGCATTTTGCCAAGCGCTTTACATAAATTACATGATTTAATTATTCTCAAAACCTTGTAAGATAGCAATTATCATTATTCCTCATTTGTGTTGGTATAAATAACAGAAAGGACGCACAGGCGTCTTTGCTGAAGCTTAGACAGCAAGAGAATTTGTATTCCCTTTATGTTACTCCACAATATAATTAAATTAAAAGGAGCTACATGGGAATATTTATTTATTTTTCCTTCAAGAGTTTCCTGATGGCCATATAATTCCATTCTTGCATCCTCATAAAAAGACATTTCTTATAATTTTAACTGCCAATGGTCATTTGTAATAGGAAGTGTTGCTTTCCCCTGCCTGCCCACGTGTAAGGCATGGTTTATAACCTTAGGACATTTTCTTCCATGCTTGTTTCCATTTTATATTACCAAATATAAAATTTTCTCAGGTTAGAGTTATATATCCTACATATATGATACTTGTTAATGTGATGTATTAAACATAAATATTGAACCAGGACAAATACTAATGTTATCATTTACAAATAGTTTTCATGAATAGATAGGAGTATTGTATATCATATATAGATATGCAGGGAAGTAGATAGGATACTGGTCAAAAATATGATGAGGGATTCTATAAACATAATTTGCCAGACTTCAATATATTTAACAAAAGGTTGAAAATTATGTTATTATAAACAATAAAACTGTCATTAGTCATGTAATTTTCTCAAGGACTTAAACATATAAATACTCTCTTTTTAATAGTTTTAATTTTTATAGAAAATAAACTTTTACAAACAATATGTTCTGAACATAGTTTGTCCTCCTCTAATTCCTCCTAGACCCTCCCACCTTCCCACCCACCCAAATCCAAACCCTTTCTTTCCCTTGTTAAAAAACAATTAGGCAATTAAAAAAATAAATCTGCCTACATGTACCATATGTAAATTCTTGAAATATGCATAAGTATGTACATAGTTTAAAACAGTTTAGCAGGGCGGTGGTGGCACACTCCTTTAATCCCAGCACTTGGGAGGCAGAGGCAGGCGGATTTCTGAGTTCAAGGCCAGCCTGGTCTACAGAGTTCCAGGACATCCAGGCCTATACAGAGAAGCCCTGGCTTGAAAAAACAAGAACAAAAACCAAAAAATAACAACAACAAGAAACAGTTTAAAATAAGTATATTACTTATAAATATTTTATATTTATAATCTTTGAGCTAATAATTTTATTTATAGTAACATACAAAGAAAACACAGAGGCTCATCAATTTTTATTTGTACAAGTAATTGTCATAACTATATTTTAAACAAAACTTAAATAACATAAATTTGACAAAATTTATATACATTTGTATTATAATCATTTGTTTACATTATGTTAGTTTGAAATTAATTATTTAGAAACTATACTTATTTATAATATGAAGGAAAAGACAAGAAATTATGTATATGTTTGTAAGTTTAATTTTGAAAATAAATGCTTTCCAAATGCAACTAGATATTTACCAAACTACATTATATAGTTTATACATACTATATACATAAATATGAATTTGTAAATTATAAAGATGAAAGAAGTCATTATCTAATGGTGGTGATATTATAAAGGAATTTTTACCATTAAAATGTATTTTTACTTAAAATTACTACAATTAATATTTATTTCTTTCATAATTATAAATCTCATTTAAGCTTAGAAGAGGACATTTCTTATGGATATATCAATGGCTTATACACTAGGGTAAAGATGCAGATATTTCAAGCAGTTATAGTCCAGTGCAAATATAAGATGCTTTAATATACGTATAAGTTTGGAGCAAGTCAGCTTTGCCCTTACTCCAAGATCCATGAGCTAAAGCAAGTGTAGTAATTTCCTCCACATTGTTCAGGCTCAATTCAGCTTAAACTAGAAATGGGTTATTTCCAAACTCTGATTTGTACTGTCTATGATGACATCCGTTTGTCACTATCAACACTTTAAATTGTCAACTACATTCATTAGAGTACAATCTTCAAAGTATTGATTTCAATGTCTTCTTACAGAAGCAAAACAATGGGGCTTATTCTAAGAAAAATGTGCATATTAAGTTAGCAGCTGTTATGCAGTGATACGAACAGCTATGCAGGATATATTTTACTTGAATTCAAAAAGCACATGTATTAATCTTCAAGTGAAGCTTAAAGTATCTGAAAATGAGGAAAATACTTGAAGAGATAAATGTTAAATATAACAGTTTTATATCTGTAGCAAAAAATGAGCCAAGTTTCATTAGAAACATTGAAATAAGGTGTTATGTTTGTTTTGTTTGATGTTCTGTAGATAGAGTCTCATAGAACCCAGAATGGTATCTGACCGAAGCTGAAGCCAAGGCTGGACTTGAACTATTGGTCTTCCAGGGTCTGCCTTCCAAGTTCTGGGATTACAAAGATGCGCCCCCATGCCCAGCAGGAATTTTATTTTTAACGTTTATTCTTCAGTACTGTTTGAAGTTTATGCAGCAAGAAGTATTTAGTGCAAAGCGTACAATTAAAATGATTTAAAGTGATCAATGATCCAAGAAAACTGTTATTCCTTTGCTTAAAACAAACACTGACATATTGGCAGATATCAACACATAGTTAGAACTGTGAATTACTTTCCACAAAATATGAGTATTTTTCTTCTTCCTTTCAAACTGTTTTAATTTTTGTGGCCAGCACAAAGCTGACTTTGGCAAGAGTGGAAGGTGTTCTCACAGGGGGAGGAATCCACAGAGCAAAGCATCTAATATGTTAAGTTGCAACAGCCCTTTCTTTAAGGCTGTGGGTCAGACCGTCATCTTTAACAAAACATTTTTATTTTTCCAATTTAAAAATCCTCCAGTGACCATTACTCCTTTGTCTTTCTCATTTCTGCATGACAGTAATGCAAAGTACATCTTTGATAAAAATGTCTTGTTCACTTTCTGACTGCTCAGCTCTCAGCTTCCAAGCACTCCCAAATAGCACCAATATTTTGTTAGAAAATAATGGACTTTTATTTGAGTTGTATTTCTTTTAAAAACTGAAAATTTTTATAGATGCAATTTAAGCTCCTAAAAATAGCACTATTATATAAAATACAAAGAAATAAAACTACTTTAATCCAAATGCAAACACGCTCAAACACACACACACACACACTCACACATATTCTCTCACATACTCTTACTCATCACACACACATGTACACACACACACACATACACACACACATTCTCTTACACATTCTTTCTCTCACACACACATGTATACATGTACACACATACACACACTCACACACTCTCACACATACATACACTCATACACACACATTCTCTCACACACTCTTTCTCACCACACACACATGTACACATGTACACATGTACACACACACACACACACACATACACGCACATGTTAACATTATGGGCTTTGTGTTCATCAGCTTTCCTATATGACTTGATTTTTTTCATGTTACACTCTTTGTCCTCGTCATTTTTAACAGCAGTGAAGGATGCTACCAGATGAAGATTCCATTTTTAAACATTAAAGCTTTGCCAGTGACATAGCCCTTCCTTCCTCTTTGAAAAAACCCTGCCTACCATAACAGAGACTGTACCGAAGTGTTTGCATGCTGTTTCCTTTGCAGTCACACTGTGGGATGAAAGCCCAAATCTCAGCAGTAGATAAATACTACATTCTTACAATAGGTTTCATCTTTGCTAAACACCAGTTAACCAACCAAACAAGCAAGCACAGTGGAAGAAATTACCTTTGGGGTCAACCTTGAATATAACTGTGATGCATGTAGCTGCATACACATTTTTGTGACCATGAGAAATGATACCTCAGACCAGCACCATCTCAAAGATTACAGTAGAGTTTGAAGATGAGAAGATGTGGGCTCTTTAATAACATCTTTGTACCACTGAACGAAAACTAGAATCTACTTTATATGTAGGTGTATATGTGTGTGTGTGTGTGTGTGTGTGTGTGTGTGTGTGTGTGTGTGTGTGTGTGTGTTACACCTGTGAATGAATAAAGTCAGTATCAGTGGATGTTCTGTAGGCACTCACTTTGGGTTGTTTGTTTGTTTTTGGTTGGTTGGTTGGTTAGGTTTTGAGACAGTTTCTCATTGGCTCAGGACTTTCTGTAGGCTTTACATAGGCTTTATTTTGCCACCCCACTCCGGTACTGATGATTGAGTCTCTTGGCTTGTACTTTACCAGCTGAGCCATCTCCCTGGCCCCTTTCAAGAATGTAATAGACGAATAAACTAATGCTGTTTTAGCCAACTTAATCAAATTACTTTCTATCCTGCATCCAAAACCCATCTAACTGAATTCTAAAACAAAATTGAAACATTCAGTGTTCAATATATAATTTTATAAGCTTGTCCAGAGTTTTCTTGAAAGTGTAATTCAGCTACCAAAGCTTAGTTAACCTTAAGTATAAATTTAAAGCTCTTTTAAGTGCACTTTAGCTAGCTTGTCTTACTCTATTCCCCATTCTTACATTTCTTAACTCTGACAGTGGTTTGAATTAGGAATTAAGAGTGTGGCCTAAGGTCATACATGCTACTGACTATGTTCTTAACCACATTGCTTTCTGCTTGGTTGACTTTGGGAATGTCATTTAACCAGTCATTGCCTGGGTTTACAATTTCCCTAAAGAACAGAGTGGAAAATGGTGCCCTTCCATTGGTTTTCTATGAGATTCCATAGTGAGTGTCTGCAAGCCTAGTGGACTCATTTAGGGCAGCACTAGAACAAGTGTTTGTGCTGTTCATTGCTCCCTCTCATCTTGTCCCTGTAACCGATACATATCAGTCTGAGGTTTTAATTTGGACTAGTGTTTTCTCTTGTGTAAGTTCACTGAGGTCCCCTATCCTTGCTCTTGGCTCTGCTATTTGTTTTTCTGCCAAGACCATAAATTGGGCTGGAATATAAAGTTACAGTTATGAGTCAGCATAGATTTTTGACACAGAATAGACACAACTATAAAATATTCTTAAGCTTCTTTTTTTACACTTCACATAATCCTTATGTTAAAAAAAAATATCAAACATTCAAATTAACCAGACCCAAATTTTATGCAAGTTAATAAACTTATGTACTGTTAGAGTTGGCATTCAAAAAAGAAGCTGTGAAGCTTCACATTAAACTTTACACATTCAGTATCAAATACATTTTTATCTACTCTCCACTATTAAAACTAAAACCACAAATCCACAAAGAATTAGAAGTTGAAATACAGTTAGCCTTTTATCTTCTTTCATAACTTATGCCCAATGTCTATGTTCAGTTTCTTCCTCATAATTAGCTTCCTTATTCACAGCTTTTCTTATTTTGACAAAATGGGCAACACAAAGGATTGTTTTACATATGGGTACCAGCATACTCTTTGAAAATCTTGGAGTCATTACATTAGATCTTCATGGAGAACCACGCCTATAGACATGCCATCTTACTCTCCAGCCAATAAAGCAATTACCTTTCCAGATAATCACTTAAAGTCTAATTGAGTTTTTTTTCTTTTATTATTCTAAAAGTCCTGCGGGTCAAAGAAATGGAGAAGCAACAACAGGATGACATTATTTTCATTTTAACTATAAAAGCAAATAATAGAATTGTTTTCTAGGTAATGGATGTTTTACCCATTGATTATATATTTTTATTTAATGTTTTGCTTGTCCCTCCTGTAGTTTGTTTCAGAGAATAAAATCCAGAAAACAGAAAGGTATGTGCTGACACCTTTTTTGATAATCAGGAGATTAAGGCGAATCTTGTTTGCATAAATGCTGATTTTAAAGCCAGCCTGAGCTATATGAGATCCTGTCTCAAAGATATTGATAAAATAACCAACTAGTACTACCATTACAGTATAACCCATTATAATACGTGTGATGTGTACATGTATGCATAATATGAGTCTTACAGCATACATGCAAATCTGAGTTTTATAATACATTTCACCAAGTTTCTAACTTCAAATGTTATAGACCTAAATGAAAAGGTTGTAGAACTTGCTGAAGTTTTATATGAGGTCCATCTATAATACCCTCAGGCTAGTGATTGCCCAGCAACCAACTCATCGACCTTGCTTATGAATTATCCTTTGTGGATTTAAAAGCAGGTCACTTCAGATTGTCAGTTCATTATCTCACCCCTCTAATCTGATCAGCAGCACAGAAGTCTGCCAAATTGAAGCAGCTATTCTAACCCACAGAATCAGCCAATATAGTTACACTGGGCCCCTGAATAATTCTTTTCCTTTAGTGGTTCCTTAAGAGCATTTTTGTATGTGAATATCATTTTTTAGTATAATGAGCATAAAAGAAAAGAAAATGAAGAATCTAAATTTCATTTAGTGACAGATAATCAGTTGGTATATACAGATTATTGAGATTATGCCACTAAAAGATACAAAATTACATGTGAGTCATGGGGACTGAAAATTGAAGCAGTTTTGAACATTTTACCTAGGTCTTTTTTTACCAAATGGCAGAAGTTTATACACTCAAAGGACTGCCTAGTCAGCAAGCCTCCAAACAGATTACAAGAGCTCCAGAAACACACATCAAAGGTTAACTCTTTTATAGCAGGATTAAGAGTTAGAAAGAGTGTTTTACGGCAAAGTCAATCATGTGGGCAGGGGCGAAGAGTGAGTTCTTGTGTATTTGAAGATCAGCCATTTCCTTGCTGTCACTACTATAAATCCATATGTGTTCCAGTTATTTTTTAAAGCACTTTGAACTACAAGATCACCCTCGTGTTGTTCCATACTTAACAAACTTCATTAGTTCCTGCCTGTATCCTCCTGTATTTTCTAGTTAATAATTACAACTTTTCCATGGGCTAGATGTTTGATGTTTATTAGGGTAAAACCTTCATTCATGAATTTGTTGACCCTTCATTGAGAACATACTATGCTGTTGTGTGCTGGCCACTGTTCTAGGCAGTCAAAATACAGAGAATCTGATCTCCCAGAGTGTAATAAGTGTATCAGTTTGGTCTAAGATCTGCATATTTGGTGAACAGCAGTGTGATGTTGAGGATCAGCAAATGCCTCTAGGTAAACAACTAAAAATAAATTGACTTCTCTCTTCATGTGATTTTTTCACAAACAAGAATGGTAAGATTAAGGTCTTGCCTTAAAGAGTTGGTATGTATTCAGTAAATATTAATTTCACTAAAAGCCCCCACTCTTTTGGAGATACCCAGGGGCCTCCACTGTGTTCTAGCAAAGGCAGTCTCTGAAAGGAGTGAGAACTTTGCATCTCATTCATGTTCTTTAAGCTGGATTTGGCAGTGTTGAGGTCCAAGCATAGTGTGAAAATAAGCTAGTTCCCCTGTAGTTTCCTTACCTATGGCTGCCTCACAAATGTGGCATGTGGCTACCTGTCTGTGAAACTGACATCTCAAACCAGTGGTGATATTTGAGATATGACTGATCAGTGTTATTGTGGACCATTTCAAAGACATGCCATATTGCCATGTGGATTATGGTTTGGGAAAACAGTTGGAGTCAGAGTGCCTATGTGTTCCTCGAAGATTTTGTAGACACTAAGTTTGGCAAGTTTATGAGACATGTATTTCATTCTTGTCCACAACAAGCTTGAATAACCATTACTGTTTTATGTCTGCAAGTCAATGAGTCTCCAATATTTAACATGGTAACTTTTGTAATTTGACAAAATTAAGGACTTGCCAATAAACATTTGGGAAAAAATGGGAATATTTCTTCATAGTTATCAATATTAAAAGGAACAAAAAGTTTTTTCCCCAATACAAAAAAAGCTATTGCCATTTCTATTTATTTCTTCTTTTTGAAACTTCCTATAACATGTAAGAAAAACTCCTGGCTTCAAGAAACAGTTCTTTAAATGCCAGTTGTCATGTGTTCCTTCTTTTAGAAGGAAAAGGCCATTCCATTTTGACATACCAATTTTGATTCCACAAAGACTATTACTGGTGATTGAGAAGGTTAGAAAAAAGGCTTAGGAACACAGAGAAGAAAAACTTTCAGTTTGGCAGTGGACTGAGAACCTTGCTCAGGAAGTTGCCCCCTCTTTGAATGAATGTTGAACATCTGTTCTACCCACTAACTGTAAGAGTAAATTGTATATTTTCAGAACATTGCACTTGACTGGATTTAAGCTAGGAAGACACTGAATATTATGAAATGCTGATGGTAACTTTGAACATTGTTTGTTTGTTTTAAATACATATTCTAACTTCTGTTACATTGCAAATGATCTATGACTTCCAAATTTGGTTACTACAGCTACTGAAATAACTTTGGACAAATATTTGTCATGATTTTCCCAGAACATTGAGAACTATGAAATACCAAAAATGCCCTAGTGTCATCTCAGGTCCCATTTCCTAGTGACATGGTGACTGCTCTTCCCTCTCCAGCTCATCAGTCATGTTGGCTCATTCCCACCCTACTCCTGTAGGAAACAATCTGAAAAACAAAATTACAGAAACCACCAATTTTATAATAATAATAAGTGTAATTGAGATTTTTCTCAAGATTAAAAAATAGAATGTTGGGTAGTACTCTGTACTCTGTCCATGGAAGTTTTAATGTGAGTCTGCTGAGAGCAGAGAGTTACTTCTGTGGCCTATCTAGAGGCTACTCATGTGTGTGAGTCCTGCAGAAACACAAGATCTCTGATTCTTTGACTCAAAAGGAAAATTAACTCTTAGCAGAAATTTGAAAATTACAAGGAAATTTAATCTTAAAGAAGAGAATCTGTCTTTACAACCAAGGCAATGTTTGCATAAAACTTATGCATCCCTTCAACAAAAAGTTTAAAAGAAACTAAAGATGATTAATTCCATTCTTTCCAATGTACTTGGAGGTTTTTCTGGATAAATTGTAAATAAAACTCTTGTACAGGTCTTCATGTACCTGACATCAAATATTTGTGTACTTGTGTGTGTGTGCCCATATGTAAGTATGCCATATGGAAGCTAGAAATTAACATCAGATCTCATTCTTTAATTGCCTTTCTATTTTATCATTTAAAACACCACCTGTCACTGAATTTGGAGTTTAATGATTTGACTAGACTTCAGATCAGCAAGCATCAGTCTGCCTCTCCAGTGCTGGTATTTCAAACACCACTTAATATTTAAAAAGCTACTGGGGATAGAACTCAGGTCTTTACACTTTCATAGCAAGTGCTTTACTGATGGCGCCATCTTCCTAAACTACTGTGTTCAAAATGACTAATGTAAGAGAATGAGGAGTCAGAAGATGACTCCTGCAGCTGTACCATCAAGAATTATTTACTTGAATGATGCAAGTGTTTTGTGAAACGGTTTCTAGTAGAATTGGTGTCTTAGTTACTGTTCTGGTGCTGTAAAGAGACACCATGGCCAAGGTACATCTTATAAAAGATTTAATGGAGGCTTTACTTACAGTTTCAGAGTCCAAGAAGCAGACAGGCTTCACAATGGAGCAGTAGCTTGAAGTTTTACAATCTGAGCCCTGTCCCCTCCCCTCCCCTGAGATAGTAGGCAGGAGAGATGGGGGGGGGGAGAAAGAGAGAGAGAGAGAGAGAGAGAGAGAGAGAGAGAGAGAGAGAGAGAGAGAGAGAGAGAGAGAGAGAGATCAGAAAGACAAACCACAAAACCTACTCTCAGTGGCACACCTTCTCCAAATAGACCAGGCTTCCAAGTCCTTTTCAAACAGTTCCACTAACTGGTGACCAAGCATTCAATAATAGGAGTCCATGGAGACCATTCTCATTTAAATCACCACAACAGTTTAGGTGGAAATATTAAAATTTTCATAATTCAGTAATATGCTATGCAATGTTATCCCGTTTTATATCCTTACACCCAGTTAGCAATTGTAAAACATATTATGTTTAATAGAACTCACCCTACTCCACAAGAAAGTATACTTGTGATAGTCATTTTGGATGCTTTGAGCATATTTACTGTATTTATTTAGGAACCTTTATAATTAATTATATATGATACCAACAAATATTAAATGCTTCTATCCTTCCCATAACTCATTGTGGGAGAGGCAACACTTGAACACAAGCCATCTCAGCACTCACATGTTTTATAAGGAAAACAGCATCAGAAAAACCTTGATAATAATTTGATTTACTTTCATTTCAACTTTGGAATTTGAATCATTGGATGCTGAAGTCTTCTGTACACTGAGGAGTTGGTCTTCTGAATATTTGTTAAATAGAATAATCTTTTTTGAGTGAGAGAATGTGGCTGTGCTAGGTGACTTTTTTTGTTTGTTTGTTTGTTTGTTTTTGTTTTTGTTTTTGTTTTTTTGGCTATCAATGACTTTTATCATGGTCTCAGCAAAACCCCAAGCAAGATCATAGGTCTATAACAGTCTAGGGAATATAGATACAAATTAGAAAATATTCTTGATGCTGTAGTTGCTCATCCTAAGACTTGCTTTTCAACACTTTCCTTAGATAGTTTAACTTATTTTAAGGGATAAGAGGTAGACATTGTCACTGTAACCATGACTGGCCTGATATGCATAGCATATATATATATATCCTGGCTGGCCTAAAATGTATAACAATCTTTTGTGTCATCATCATAAGTTCTGGAAATATAGGCATGAGCCATCACACTTGGCTTTTAGCCAGAAACTTAAAGTTAAGTTTGGTTGTAAAGGCCCCTTCCTATTCTGTTTTAAGAAAAGGAGGAGGTGGAGTCACAGGAGAAGGAAACAATGACAAAGTGTAGAGGAATTTTTATCCAACCACATAGCCACCCTG
This sequence comes from Mus caroli, assembly GCF_978045245.1. Taxonomy (NCBI): domain Eukaryota; kingdom Metazoa; phylum Chordata; class Mammalia; order Rodentia; family Muridae; genus Mus; species Mus caroli. Next base: position 61,905,484 of record NW_028227271.1, read on the forward strand.
GTAAAGGATCTCATCCAAAGACCTTTGAGGCCTGTGTTATCTGGTTGTCACTCAAACATGCCACACACATCTTTAATCCATCTGGCTGTAATACAGACATGCCATTAGTACACATGAAGGGAACCATGGCTTCAGCCGCATATGTAGCAGAGGATGGCCTTGTCGGGCATCAATGGGAGGAGTGGCCCTTGGTCCTGTGAAGGCTCAATGCACCAGTGTAGGGGAATGTGAGGGTGGGGAGGCAGGAGTGGGTGGGAGGGGGAACACACTCATAGAAGCAAGGGGAGGGGATATGGTGCTTCTGGGTATGGGGGAACTGGGAAAGGGGAAATGTAATAAAGAAAATATCAAAATAAAAGAAAGAAAGAAAGAAAGAAAGAAAGAAAGAAAGAAAGAAAGAAAGAAAGAAAGAAAGAACATGTCTTTAATCACAAACAATGGAGGTATGGTTAGTATTAAGAAGGAAGCAGCCATGTTTGAAAGTGACATCTATTTGAAAGGCAGACCAAGTGAGGAATCAGAGAAGATTTGACAGAATGAGTCAGAGATAGGCTATGCCCAACTCTTCTGAGAACAGCACAGAAAAGGAGAGGGAACTAAAGAGAACAAAGAGGGGAGAGGGGAAGGGGGAGGGGAGGGGGAGGAGGGGGAGGGAAAGAGGGAGAGGGAGAGAGAGAGAGGGAAAGAGGGAGAGGGAAAGAAGGAGAGGGAGAGAGGAAGAGGGAGAGAGGGGGAGAGTGAGAGAGGGAGAGAGGGAGAGGGAGAGGGGTAGAGGGGTAGAGAGGGAGAGGGAGAGAGGGGGAGAGGGGAGAGGGAGGGGGAGAGAGGGAGAGGGAGATAGGGAGGGGGAGAGAGGGAGAGGGAGAGAGGGAGAGGGAGAGAGGGAGAGGGAGAGGGAGAGAGGGAGAGAGAGAGGAAGAGAGGGAGAGGGAGGGGGAGAGGGAGAGGGAGGGGGAGAGGGAGAGGGAGAGGGAGAGGGAGAGGGAGAGGGAGAGGGAGAGGGAGAGGGACAGAGGGGATATGGGACTTTTACCAGGACAGTTTTACAGATATAGGCTGCAACTTCAGACACAACCAGTCAGAGAATGAGGATCCAGAAAATTAGAACAGATTGGCAGAGATAGTTTGAGACCAAGCAGAGCAATTCAGTCAGAAGCCATGAGAAGAAGCCAGTTTGAATCAGTCAACTTGGAGAGGAGTTTGGGTCAGAGCAGCTGAATTGAAACAGCCATCCAGAGTTCAAAAATGCTAGAAAGGGTAAGCTTATTAAGCAAGAAGCACCTGAGATGACAATTTTACACCTGGGGAATAAATGTGACTTTTACAAGGACAAAGATCTTTCATATCACATAAGAAATAGAGCTTCTAGCTTTGTGTTACTTAAGACTGAAGTTGTCCAACTGACAACAATTTAATATTGTTAGCCATTGGCTGTTCAGGTATCCTTGGTATGATGTCATTTCCAGAAGGAAGCATAGATGAAAAACAAATAAATATATATGTTTCATAAGAAAGAAGGTTTAAAGTATTGACATACTAAATTTAAAAATAAAACTTTTACATTTCTTCTGTGGGTAGCAGATGTCATTATTGATGAGGCTGAAAGCAAGAGACTTATTCAGTGTCTCTTTAAGGTATCAGAAACTTTGGAGTTCTAGAGCATGGAGCTATGATCCCCCTGCCTTCCTTTGCTCAGACATTCGTCATTATGCTTGAGAATTTACATTTTTTCTCACATTATAAAAGTTCAATTTAAAAACAATCTTTTACCTTAAATAAAAGTTACAGTACCTCCTCTCATTTACAAACATTTTTATTCACCATTTAAAATTTTTATACTACATTTAAAAAATTTTTATGTGTCTGGGTATTTTATTTGTATGTATATTTGTGTGCTATGAGAGTGCTTACTCTCTACAGAAGCCAGAATAGGGTGTTGAGTCCTCTGAAACTATAGGTAAAGATAGCTGTAAGCTGCCATGTGGGTGCTGAGAACTAAACTTGGGTCCTCTGAAAGAGCAGGAAGTGCTCTTAACCATCGAGCTATCTCTCCAGCTGCTTCCATTTTAAAAATTTATTTATTTTTTCGTAACTTATTAACAATGTACCTTTAAGCATTTCCCCTCTAATTGTCCTCTCCTATCCCCTTACTTCTCCCAGTCCCTCCTTCCCAACAAATACCCTTCTACTTTCATCTCTTTTTTATGGCATTTAATTAATGTACCTGAGTGAGCATTTGAATAATATAACATACCAGTGGTAATGCCACTGAGTATTATAATTTCCCCTCCATTAACAATCATTAACTATTTATAGCTCTTTAAGGAGGGGCATGGCCTTATGAGCTGTGGACCAATTTTTATGTGTTTCATAGAAGATTTAATGTTATTTTTATATGTATGGTTGCTTTGCCTTTATGTGTACATGTGCTCAAGATTGTGTTGGACCTCCTGGAACTGGAGTTACTGATAGCTGAAAACTGTTAAATGGGTGCTGAGAACTGATTCCAAGTTCCTTACAAAAGTAACAAATGAATATAACAGGTATTCCAATTTTCTATATGTTTTGAATGCTATAACTGGAGAAGTTAGTTAAACAGGTATGGTATGATTTAAAGAAACATAAGCATTATTATCCATGTTTTTACTTATTTCCTAACTTATTAAAATAGTGACATATTTGTGTTGCAGATGTTATAAAATGCTCATATTGATACTTAAGTCAAAGTTAAATATAAAAATACATCTTCAAATTTTGTTATGACTTTCATGTCAATTGATGCTTAGATATACATTAATTGGTACAGGGTATTAAAAGAAATTCATTTGGGAAAGCAAAAAAATTATGAAGTACTGAATTATGCATGCACCAGTATATTTTATAAAGGATTCTCTCCCCCCCCCCTTCATATGAATAGAGGCCAGAAGTAGGCACTGGGAGTATTCATATATCACTCACTGCCTTATCCTGGGACTTGGAACTCTTCCTTTTGGCTAGACTGGTAGCACAGAAGGCCCGTTGATCCTCCTATCTTCATCTTCCATAGTGCTGGGATTAGAGGTATACACAAATCTATCACCCATTTGTTACATAGATACTGGGGCATGTACTCAGAACAGAGTGAACAGTCCTGAATCACTGAGCTATCTCTCTAGCCTTTCCACTCCTGGAGATACTAAAAATATGTAGAAAGTGGAATTTTACAAAACAACATTAAAAAGAAAGAAATCTTAGAGGTCACTGCCGAGTTCTACAGCTCCACATGAGGCCTTTCACTATATCCCAGGTAGCATTCTGCAGATGCTGAGAGCTTATACAGTGGTTGGATAAAGATCAGAAAGAAAGCATGTAGGCTCTGCTAGACATTCCTCAGATTCCTTCCACAAGACTGCTCACTCTATGTTGAACCATTCAGACTTGAGAGTTCTCTGTGTTCCTTACATTATTTATTTCTTCAGTATTTATTATTACTATCGTCTAGATAGTTTTTAGTCTGTAGCAAGTTACCACTTGTGAGAAAGAGACCAATTTGTCAAAATTAATATTTCTTGGATCTTTTGGGAAGATCCACAGGAAGCTCTTAGAAGAGACATTATTTGTTAATGGGTCATTAATATTCTGTATTGCTATAAAATGAACTTATCCTTTCCAAATGATAAATTTAAAAATTTGTTTAAGTATTAAACATAGCAGAACAAGCTTTGCAAGACCCATCCTGAAAACTCGACTAGTTTGGGGGATATAAATATATATATATATATATATATATATATATATATGGATATATAGATATATGTATATATACATATACACACATATCTATCTATCTATCTATCTATCTATCTATCTATCTATCTATCTATCTATCTATCTATCTATCTATCAGAACATAAGATTGCATAGGGAAATAGGAAATATCATTCTGGTTTGATATGGGGTAGTGTGTTTAGTGGGTTGGCAGGTATATAGTTATCAGTGTCTCCCAGTAGGTCTGGGAAAAATAATACTAAGGTTATGAGAAATAGCACTATGATAAATACTCCTAGTAAGTTTTTGACTGTATAATATAGGTGGAATGGAACTTTGCCTGCATCTGAATTTAGGGCAGTGGGGTTGTTTGAGCCATATATATATATATATATATATATATATATATATATATATATTATTCTGCACTTTGGATAAGTGGCTGAAAGCATTAGTGATAATCTACTAGCTCAAGATGGGTCCTATCATCTTACCTCCACACTGACTACATTTTCACAAGTGAGATAAAACAGGCACATTGTCATGATAACTCTGAAACTCCTCATTTCGTATCCCCCTGGACCCTGAAATTGAACTCCTCCTGGATAAACCCAGATAACACCGAATCTGGAGCCCATAAGAGCTATTTCAACGGATCACCTCTCCAGACTTGCTAGACCTCTATCATGGACAGAGCCTGGGGCTCTCTTACAGAAATGTGCATTAATCTTCCCTTGCCTCTGGACTCTGGTCGATGAAAGACAGCCCCAGGTCTTGTATAGATATTCAAGAAAGAGGGGACTGAGAAGAGTTTCTTTACAATGCACCAATCAAAGCAGAGAAAGCTATGAATGCTTCTTCTTGTGGTGCCATCAATCAGGACCTTCTCCACTGTCTTCTCAAGTGGGAAATTACTGCTTCTGATGCTCTTGAATATCTGCCTCCTGTTCTGAGCCCCAGCTTCTTGGGAACAGTGATATCTTTCCCAGCTCGGAGAACACTTGTTGGACACTGTAATAAACTCTGCAAGCTTGCATAAGCGTGAGTACCTTTTCTCCCAGGACGAATGCCATCCACAGTTAAAGCTGAGTCAAACCAGGTCAAATGTGAATCATGTAAACAGAGGTAGGAGTCACTAAGCTCTGATTTAGGATTTTGCTCTTGACCTGCAAGAAGGAATCTGGGTTAAATCTCCCCAATGGTCCACATTTTAAACTTACAAAGACTTTAAAAAGTCAAATTTACTGCGATCGAATCAGTATTTACTGTATTCTATACAGTATAGTCTGCACTTCTTAAACAACTTAGTCATGATCTCAAACAAATATGACTAGCTTGAGTGCATGTAAACTACAGAGTATCTCCAAGAACTGAAAAAGTCCCTTGTGACCTTGTGCTACCAATCTCTAGCCTAAGATCCTAGGAACACTGATCTATATTTAGTCCCTATAATTTGTATGAGGGTCACACTCAAATTTGCTTATAAGTGCAATAATTTCCAACATGTTAAGAGATCAACAAGTGTTGGTGGAAAGAAACTATGGTTGGTTCGAGATACTGTTTTGCATTTCCTGACTTGGAAAAAAGTAGCCTTTCTCTACTTGTGTACAACTTGTTCAAATAGGGGCTGTTCCTGGTATGAGGATCTACTCTACCTCATGAAGAGTAGAACTGAAGTTGTCATCAATACAACTGTTATTGAAGGAAAACCATGAAGTTTGTCTAGAACTGGATAGAACAAACAAATTCTAAATTAAGAATCAGAAGTGTGTACATATACGAACTTGGTGTATTGCAAAGGAAGCATTTAATTAAATGAGAATACACTGAGTAGACAGCTTAGGAAAATCAGGTTCATTTTCATGGTCATTTATAAATATCTTCTACTACAGGTGACACTAAATCCAGGAAGTGTGAAATTTTAAAATTTTAATATATTACCTAAATGTTTTGGAGAAAAAAGTAGGAGTATTGAAATTGTTCTTGGAAAAAATAGAAAACCCAAAAGGTAGACATACAAAACATATATATTTTTTTGTAAAAAAGACAATACAAAGTAAACAGATCATGATAAACAATTATATCTTTCCTATTCAAACATATGCATGAATATAAGAGAAAAGTAATCATGGTAGTAATGTGGTAGAAACAGTACTATCTTAGTACGCTTGTGACGTCAACAGTTGATAAGCAGTTCATCCTCATTGCTAGTTAAAAATAGAAACTGAAATAAAAATAAAATGTATTTTATCACATTTTCAGGTTTTTAAAGAAAAAGTAAATAATTTGCAGTGTTTTAAATATGAGTGGAAAGATAGATAGATAGATATAAATAGAGATATACACAAGATGGGTAAAAATGGCTTGTGTTATTTTGAAAATAAAACTGGTAACATTGAAATTTTACATACCATTCAAGGAATACATTCTATGAGAATTATACTACTTGTACTCACATGATTTTATGCAAGAATAGTTTCAAGTGTATTTACATCATTGGGATGCTTACTGTTAACTGTGTGATTATGGTGATCTGGTGTAATTTGGAAAAGAGGCCTCTGGGAAAGTCTGTGGACATGTCTTGATTACATTGACTGATGTGGGAAGACCTATCTTAATTGAAGTTGGAACCATTTCCTGGACAGGAGATCCTGGTCAGTCTAAGGTAAAAAGGACAGTTGAGAAACTGCACATATTTGCTGCTCTCTGTTCTTGAGTCTGGGTGACATGGGACCAGCTCCTTTCATGATCCCTCTGCATTTGGCTTCTGTGCCATGACAAGCTTACTGTACCTTGAATTGTGAGCTAAACTGGACCTCCTGTTTTTAAGTTGCTTTTGTTAGAGTATGATCACAGAAGTGGGAAGAAAAATTCAGACAGGAAAATAAGAAAGATCACTTAAGAGGCAAAGGACAAGACAAACGTGTTTTCAAGAGTAAAACACAACAAATCGTGAGACACCCCAGTTTTGAAACATCATGTAGCCATTGAAAAGAATGAGTTGCTTTTATGATTTTCCTCAAGTAATACATCTTATGTTCTTTTGATTGTGTTTACTGTACAATAAATAGCATATGTTTTCAGGTGAATGACCACGTGAAACAAACATCATACGTACATAGAGAAAATGGTACACTAATACATGAGGTAAATCATGCAAGAGTGTTAAGTGAAGAAATTATTCTGAAAAGCATACCTGTGAGACAATATACATTTTATCCTAAGAAAATATGAATTTTGAACATAGTAAGAGATCAACGGAGAAATAAAAAGTGTTGGCTAGGTTTCCAAGTTATCTGAGACAAATGCTAATCAATTAACTGTCACACATACTATCAAGCTTGCTTTTCCATGCCCAACAGAACTAGTTTATAATATCATGGATGATTTAAGTATTGAATTTCATAATATTTTAGGCCACAGACCAAACTCTGTATTTTAGCAATTACATTTGTTAGTAAAATTATTGTTGAATAATATTTTACTGTTTAATTAAGAAAAATTATTTGCAATGATACCTGGTGATTGATAAACCAAGACACAAATATAATCTCTTTTTAAATAATGGGTAATATTGGACATTTGGAATCTGACTCAGAAAGACCTTTTTCTTGCCATATATTCAAATGTGTGGCCTATAAAATCAGATTAGCAGAGGGCAGTTTCTGGAGTCAGACTTTCTGGATTCTGAATCTGCCTAATCAGTAAAACATTTTCTGAACTTATAACCTCATTTCCTCTGCATATATTAGGAGTATCTACCTCATAGGTTCATTCTTATAATTCACTTATAAAACATTTAAAATAATAATGAACAGATTAATTGCTTTTCCTATGTTTAGACAGTAGGCAATAAGATTCTTTTCTGGCCATTCTGCATTCCATATCTGAGGAATCCTTGATGCTTGATCTTTCACACATACATCCCTTATGGTTTCATCTGACATTTGATTTTGATTGCCACCTTGGACAATAACAGCATGATAAACCATCTGGTAGAATCCAAGAGGACAGGAGCTCAGTCTTTCAAAGCATCCAGCCTCAAAAGTCTGAACTCTACTGAATAGGAAGGATCCAGGACTATTAACACAATGAATGATGCATATCTTGCTTTCTAATTATGGACAGATGCATATCCAATTAAAGATTAGCATGACAATCTAAAATACTTTCTTTCATCTATCTCAGACCTATATCTAACACATATTTTTAAAGTTGTTTTAAGTAGAATTGCATTTGCTGAGCATGAAATAAAAACTAGAAGCTCTACAAATCATTGAATAGTATGACGATGTGTACAAAATTATTATGGGAAATTTGCTTTATGGTATAATTGACTGGTTAACCTTAAAGGAAATGAGGTTATTGAGTTTTCATTTAAGGACTTTGAATTTTGTAAATTGACATGCATTTTGAAATGCAAGTAGGAACTGTAAGATATTGGTTTTATATTCTCTAAATGATTGCTACAATCTTTACATATTTAAAAATACAAAATAATGTTATATGCCATATTATAATACACTGGTAAGATTGTTTGACAATAATTATCCTTAGGTGGAAGAAATAGCCTCAAACATTTTCTGTCACACACATAAACACAGACACACACACACACAGAGAGAGAGAGAGAGAGAGATGCATAATGTTTTGAAGGGCTTCAAATTCCTGTTCTTGAAAAGGCGTTTGCTTTGTCACCATGTAATTTTTTTTATACGTTATCTTCTTCTGTTTGGCTTTATTGTAAGCTAAACAGACAAAAGATGTTCTGGAAAATTAAGTGTACTATCCAATCTGGATAGGATGTGAAGAGTTCCCAGTGGGAGATTTGCAAAGGATCTACTAGACACTAAAAATTCTCTTTAATTGCTGTCCTCTTGAGGTTCTGTTACATCCATCATTATGAAGTATAATTGCTTTACATATCAAATTCATGCTCCCAGACTCCTGGAGAAGGATTCTTTTTTTTTCAGTGCCAGGACTAAGCTGACTTTCTATAACTGAACTGCAGCATGATTTTCATGACAGATGAAAGTCTCACTTTCTAAAACAGCAAAAGGCTGACACTGAATAAACAGAGCATTTAGGCATTACTGTGATCAGATCAAACTTGTGAAAAAGACAGAGAACATGTTTTCTCCATTTCATATGAGAGGGAAAGAAAGTAATGATGCTGGGAAGTGGCTCTTGTCACAGTTGGATTTCTATTGCTGCAGTGAAGACCACAACCAAAAGCAATTTAGGGAGGCATATATATTCTGGGTCAGTCCATTGAAGGATCCAAGACATGAACTCCAGGCAGGAACCTACAGACAGGAACTACAGAAGAAGCAAGGAAGGAACCTGGAGGCAAGAGCTGAAGTAGAAGCCATTGAGGAGTAATTCTTACTGGCTTGCTTCTTATGGTTTTCTTAGCCTGCTTTTCTTTTTTTCTTTTTCTTTTTTCTTTTTTGTTATAGAATAATCTTTTTTTCTGTCTTTTTTTAATTAGGTATTTTCTTCATTTACATTTCCAATGCTATCCCAAAAGTCCCCCATACCCTCCCCCTACTCCCCTAGCCACCCACTCCCACTTCTTGGCTCTGGCGTTCCTCTGTACTGAGGCATATAAAGTTTGCAAGACCAATGGGCCTCTCTTTCCACTGACAGCTGACTAGGCCATCTTCTGATACATATGCAGCTAGAGACAGGAGCTCTGGGGGTTACTGGTTAGTTCATATTGTTGTTCCACCTATAGGATTGCAGATCCCTTTAGCTCCTTGGTTACTTTCTCTAGCTCCTCCATTGGGGGTCTTGTGATCCATACCCGGGGTTCCATCCCATTATCAGCCTCCAAACGCTGACACCATTGCATATACTAGCAAGATTTTGCTGAAAGGACCCTGATTTAGCCTGCTTTTCTATACAACCCAGGGGTTGTACCTACCATAGTGAGCAGGCACTCCCACATCAATTATTATACAACAAAATATCCTATAGCTTTGCTGCAGGAAATCTGATGGAAGCAGTCTCTTAGTTTAGCTTTTTATTTCTAGATATGTCTAGGCTTGTGTCAAGTTGACCAAAATAATAATAGTGATAAAGAGGAGTAGGAAGAAGAAGAAGAAGGAGAAGAAGTAGGAGAAGGAGGAGGAGAAGGAGGAGGAGGAGGAGGAGGAGGAGGAGGAGGAGGAGGAGGAGGAGAGGGAGGAGGAGGAGGAGGAGGAGGAGGAGAAGGAGAAGGACCAGTACAGCTCTCCAGAAACAAATTCTTCATTTTTGATACCACATTGTTTTTCTCACTGGAGCCATATGAAGGTTGATCTGTCATGACTAAAAGGAAGTGGTTCCACTAAGCCCATCTGAATTTATAAGGTCTATTTGTAATGCTGGGAAGGGATGCATTGCCATTGTGCGTGCACCTACTTTGACTCAAATCAGCAAATCAAATAAAGACAATATGGAAAACTTTGCTTAACCACAGTGCATAACTTTAAATGCCGTAAACAGAAATACTTTATTATTCATGTGACAGTTCATTTTCACCCTTACATTTTACATATATGTTTTCTAATGTGTATGCTTATAATGCAGGAGTACATGTGCTTACTGGTGTATATTTGTATACATTGTTACGATAAATGTGGTGGCCAGATGTCAGTCTTGGATATTAGTCTCTATCTCCTACCCTGTTTGAGACAATGCCTTTTTGTTGTTCTCCACTGCCTACTCCAATGTAACTGGGCTTTGAGCTTTCAGAGCAATCTCCTACCCCTCTCCAAGTTCCAGACTGGTATAGAAGCATTGGGATTGTAAATGCATGGTAGTGTGCCTGGCTTCAGGTCGATTCTGGAAATTTGACCTCAGGTGCGAGTCTGTGTGATTTTGCAGTAAGTGCTTTAGCCACTCAGCCCCTCTCCTTCATCTCATTTTCATCTTAATGGATTTAGATTCCCCTACAAATCATTCCTTCATGTCTGTGACGGTCTCTCCAGAGAGGTCTAACTGAGGATGGGAGACTCCTAAATTCCGGTGGCATTGTCACATGAACCACGATCCCCCGAGTAAATAAAGAAAACAAGTAAAGCCCCAACATTCATCTCTGCTCCTGTAGTGTGGCTTCAATATGGGTGGTTGTCTCCTTGACCTGTCACAAAAGGAGGTCAAATGTGAGCCAAAATAAGTCCTTCTCCCTTAAGTTGTTCATACCTGGAGCTATGTTGTCCTGGTCACAAGGAAAATAACTATTACATGTATAAAAACACCTACAGGTACCCAGGTACCCATTAGTAGTCATTTGAGCCATAAAATGCAGAAAGTTTTCCACAGCAGGAAATATAACAAATGGTTCACAGTTTCTCAGCTCATTACTTGAGGTGCTCCACCAAATCCTGCCCTGATGCAAAAGGATGTTGCCTCTGTCTCTGAACAGATTACAGGAGTGGCACAGAGAAAAAGTTTCTCCCAGTCTGTATTTTATAAAGAGTCTATCAGACTTCTGACAAGAAAATTTAGACATAAAGTTGGTTTATTCAAAAGACAATAGGACTAATATGCTTTTGGGAGAGAGATCCAGAAAACTCTTTGTTTGTTTTACATAATAGAACTTCTTACTTCTCCAGTAAATATATTAGTCATTGACCAGTATATTTTGTATGCTGTTCTCTTTCAGGAAATTTATCAAAGTTGTTGACATTCCTATTGTTTCTTAGCAATTATGGTTTCCATGTAGTTAATGTTTCTAGAGACTAGACATCAAAATAAAAATAAATTTATATTGATAAAACTTACGTTTTGTAGCCACATATGGTCATTATACCTGCAATCCCAGCACCAGGAAACCTGAGGCAGGAGAATCTCTACAATGAGTTTGGGCAAGCCTGGCTACATAGTAAACTGAACAACAGCCAGAACCACAGAGGGAAACTCTGTCTTTAAAAGTTCAAGGAAAGTATGTCATTTGTATACATTGAAATGAAGCTTTAAAAATATAATTTATATTACTAACAATTATATCATTTTATGTTAGTACATAGAAAAATAATAGCTAACATTCTATGAATGTTCTTTAAAAGAACAAAATTTTAAAGCAATTTAAATTATGGGTTATTTTTACTGTAAATGAAAGACAAAAATTTAGTTTGTGTTGAATATGGAAAACCTAGAGGAGAATTTCAATTATAATGATTATAATGGTACTTGAAATCATCTTTGAATATCGGTATTAGACATCTACACTTGAAATTTTTCTACCATTTTCTTGTTAAGTGATTTTTATCCAAAATTTACCCTCCCTCAAGATTGTGAAACATTAACTAGTGGTAAAATTACCATTGTTCTTTTTCAAGTGATCACTAAATATCTCATAGTATTTTGGCTTAGTATTTGAGAGGTTTGAAACCTTAAGTTTCTCAATATACACATGAAGGTATATGTTAACATTTGGTGAGGTTCATTTTATCAGTAATGGCTTACCAATAAGCTCAACAGATGAAGTTATCCAAATACTTTAGCAACTCCCATGTCATATCACTATATTAAGGAACAGAGCAAATGAAAGCAAACATGTAGGGTATCTTCATGTCATTATATCAATGATGGATAGTCAGAATCTTCAATCAATGCCATGCTCCTTTCCTTATTCAATCTTAGAATACATGAGCTCATTTGAGAGATATCTCATACAAATCATAACAATATCTGATAAATTATTCTTAAAATAATCCACAAATACCCATTGAAAAATGTCACAGTAGGGGCCGGTAAGACATATTTACACCTTATACTTACAGTGAAAGTACTTAACACCTAGCCTGATGAGTTTGATCATTAGGACCAACATGGTACAGGGTGACAATTAACTGCCTCCACTTGTCCTCTAGAGAAAGGAGGACCCCAAGAATTTAGCTAATATAATCTTATTGGTAAGCCACAGGTCCCAATATGAGACTTAGTCTAAAAGAATAATGGATGCCTTTTGAATGACACCACCTCAGGTTGACCTCTGACTTCTACATATGTGTGTTTATGTGTCCTTGCACACAAGTGGGTACCTACACATGCAAACACACAATACAATACTATACCAAGACCAAATACAAAGTTGAACACAACATTCCGGGCTTCTGACTCCTACTGTGGAGTGCCATGTCCAGCTCCTCAAACAACCCATTGTGGGTGTCCTTTTCTAGAGGTCATTGACACCCTTCATTATGATACCACATGTGCAACTGGAATGCTCTTTATTCGTTCTTAACAGCAAGTATGATTGGACAGTATCCATTACTGATGGCCTAAATTGCCCCCTTCTGAAAATCTCATTTAAATTATAGAAAGATGAGGTGTTATGAAAGGCCTGTGGGAAACACCCACTCCCACCCACATTCTCCTCAGTTCTTATAATGCTTCCCACTAGACAACTTAATGTGAAACACCATCTTTGATAGGCAACTGTAGTTTTAAAAGAAGTTTCAGGATCCTTTTCCCAAAACATAGCATTCCAACTCTTTATGAATAAACCTCTGGTTTTCTCTGCTAGTATAATATTGTCTCTTGAAGGTTTGCTGATTGAATCACTTTACATAAGAATCCTTTCTGGTTGAGTTGCTTTCAGAATGTCTGTGTGTGTGTTAGAGAGTTTTGGATTAACAAGAGCTTCCCAGTTGAGGAGATTTTGAATAATTCTGACTGAGGTAGATAGGTTTGGTAGTGCCTTTTTGTTTCCCCAATACTTGAAGTATGACATGATGTATGAAGGTTACTGTGGTATTAAATATGGTATCAGGTTCAATGGTTAACATGTTTTGGTTATCCAAAAGCTCAGTTGAAGTATTTTGTGATTAAGATAAGGATACTTAGTTTTTCAGGTTTACCTTCTGCTCTGCTTATGGTGAGCATGTGATATACCTCTCACAGTCGCAATTCACTACCCACCCAGTTCTAAGAATTCTGTTTTGAATCACTCTTTCTGGCTTAGGCAATCATGAGTCTAATTCTCACTGGACTCTTCTTCTGGCTTCTATACTCTTTGACTATGTGTCCTCAGGCCATGCTTAGGATATTAACCCAAACAACATTATTAAAAGAAAACAGATTCTTTTTATTTTTTTTTAAACTTTAATTTTGTGCTGGTAAAGAATGCTGACTGATATTAACAACTGACAGTGCCTTGATTTACTATTGTAAAAAACAAGAAAATCAAGAAGAAGGAAGACCAATGTGTGGATACTTCATTCCTCCTTAGAATAGGGAACAAAATACCCATGGAAGGAGTTACAGAGACAAAGTTTGGAGCTAAGATGAAAGGATGAACCATCCAGAGACTGCTCCACCTGGGGATTCATCTCATAATCAGCCACCAAACCCAGACACTATTGCATATACCAGCAAGATTTTGCTGAAAGGAGCCTGATATAGCTGGCTCTTGTGAGGCTATGCCAGTGCCTGGCAAAGACAGAAGTGGATGCTCACAGTCATCTATAGGATGGAACACAGGGCCCCCAATGGAGGATCTAGAGAAAGTACCCAAGGAGCTGAAGGGTTCTGCAACCCTATAGGTGGAACAGAGCTCGTGTCTCTAGTTGCATATGTAGCAGGAGATAGCCTAGTTGGCCATCATTGGGAAGAGAGACCCCTTGGTCTTGCAAACTTTATATGACCTAGTACAGGGGAACACCAGGGCCAAGAAGTGGAAGTGGATGGTCAGGGGAGCAGGATGGGCAGAGAGTATAGGGGACTTTGGCGATAACATTTGAAATGTAAATGAAGAAAGTATCTAATAAAAAATTGAAAAAAAAGTTTAACCTACTTCAGCTTTTCTGCTATCAGAAAAAGTGTCAACAGAGTACAAAGATCAAATATCATCTGAATTTTAACATAAGAGATGATTTTGAATTTGTAGATTCACTTAAGGGGACTTGAAGTATTCTCTGGAGCCTACAAAATGTATTTTGAGCAGCCTTGCTGTAGTTCAAGTATGAAGTCAATGTCTGTGTTAGTTTTTGACCTCTGAGGGGTCACAAAGCATGAGGTGTTCTAAACTGACATGGTCAACAATAACAAAATTCCTGATGTTATGCAATGTTCCACCATGGAGGAATATGGATCTTGTATCCCTATATAACTAGTTTCCAGATGGTACCTATTTAAAACTGTATCATCATGGCAATGATGTGAAAAAGTAAGGACAACAATGTCTTAGTTAATTTTCTATTTCTGTAAATAAGACACCATGACCAAGGCAACTTATAGAATTAGTTTATTTAGGGATTACTGTGTTAGAGGGTGTGGTGGTTAGAATAAAAATGACCCCCATAGCCTCACATATTTGAATGCCTAGACAACATGGAGTGACACTATTTAAAAAGATTAGGAGATGTGAAATTATTGGAGTAAATGTGTCACTGGGGGTGGGCCTTGAAGGTTCAAAACCCTAAACCAGTTCTTTGTATTTCTCTTTTCCTGGTACCTGTAGTATATAGTATTCAGTTAATTCTTCAGCACTGTGCCTGTGGGTTACCATGATCCCTGCCATGATGATAATGGACTAAGCATCTGAAACTGAAAGCAAATCCCAATTAAATGCTTACTGTTATAAGAGTTCTTAGAGTGAGTAATAGGATCCATGACCATCATGTCAGGGAACAGGGTAGCAAGAAGGAAGGCATGGTGCTAAAGAAACTGAGAGCTTACCAATTGATCTATTAGCACAAGGCAGAGAGGAATAATTGGGAATGGTATGGGATTTTTGCAGGTTCAAAGCTGGCTCCAGTGACACATCTCTAACAAGGCCACATCTCTTAGTCATACCTAAACAGTTCTATCAATATGGGGCCAAGCATCCAAACATATGATCCTACAGGGGTTATTCTTACTCAAATCATCACAAATAGAGAGAAATAAAGATAGCTTTTCAGTACATACTGATTTCTGTCTCAATATATCATCGTATATGTTTACTTTTAAAATATAATCAATGACTGTCTAATGTTGTTATTGTTAGTATTGAAATATAATTTGCTATATTAAAATTTATTGGTCTGTTTTGTATTTTGTGGTCTCATCCAGTATTGGCAGATTTATAAGCTAAACTTTAACGTGAAAAAAAAAGTTCTGAATTAGAAAAAAGATCAATTCCCAGCTTGACTATTCTTACTTACCTTTAAATAAGTCTCAAAGACTCATGTCTTCCTTCCAAAAATGAGAGGTTTAGGGTAGGTTGTTTCTAAGGTGACTCTCAATTCCAAGTATCAATATGATCGGATGGCCCAGAATCACAAGAACCAACGATGTACATCTTTTCCTCAGTCTGTTTGGTGACATCAGTTGGTAGCTAGAAATCTGTCATGTTGGGAGGGTTTTTACCACAAGCAATGGTGAATTCTACAAATAGGGTCATGTTTCCCAAAGAGCTAACATCCTTGCAAAGCATTTGTCAGATCTCTGCTTTTTTTATGTGGAGCTCATCCATATAACTGGAACTATGATGCCTACTTCAACCCATGGGCAATTGCAACAGATCACATTGTGACGCATATAACAGTCAAATGTGCTTAACTTTGACATGGATGCCCTTAATTAACACTTGCAGTTCTCATAAACTGCCCTGTGTTGTTTTACCTGCTTTGTTGAAAGAAATAAAATATAGGGAAGCAAAAGTTGAGTAAACTATGCCAAAATTCCATTTTAAATTGAATTTTGTTCATTGATGTTTCTTGCATTTCATATATAAAAATTAAATTTTAAGTTATATCTTTTTCTCTGCACTAACAAGTTAGCAGCCCTCTTGTCCACTTAAGAATGTAGAGAGGTAAGTAAATAATAGAATCAATAATATGCACCAAAAATTATTAACTTTATCAAGCCCCAAGTCTTATCAAGATTCCTAATCATCTGTGTGTGAGGTCACTATGCTGAGTCAGTCAGACATGATGTTATGTGTTCTTTGGCTGTGTCATACATAGGTAAGACAAGTATAAAATAGAGAAATCTTTTTTCTTAGTATCATGATATATGATACTATACAAATAAATATGCATGTAACATTTACAAGGAATAATAGGCAAAGTACAAGAAAATGTTGAGATGCTCAATAAAGGATCATGAACTTCAGGTAGGTCTAAAATCTAATACCTGGTAGGATGTACTTTGCTTTGGGAAAGTACTTTTCCATTTTCCACTCCTGTCATGTGGCTACCTCAGTACCCAGTTGTCATAACGTCCTAGTCTGACATGAAAAAATGTTGCAGTTGGCTTTTGGAACTGTGATTTAATCTTGCCAGCAGGGATTCCTTTGCAAGACCCTTGACCCATTCTCAGGATGTTCTCAGTTTGCCAGAAGCAAGCAACAAAGGAGATGGAGTTTCACAAAGAGAGAATTCAGAAGTCTTCACCAGTGTAATACCTCCTTGGGGCTGCCCTCCTGATTCTGCCAAGACCCAGCAAGAGGCTTTCAGGAGGGCATCTACATCTCTTCAGAGATATCCAATTACTCAGGCTCTTGGCTATAACCAGGGGCTCAGTAAGCTGGAGTAGTTCCTGGGAACCCCTGGAGAAGCAAACATTGACAGGTAGTGTCAGAGCTGCCCATCAGAGACTTACAGACTAGTCTGGGAGAGGTCCTGGCACTGGCTGTTGCTTTTGAATCCTGCTGATTTGAATTCAAGGTTTTCCCCTCTTAAGCATTCTGCTTGGAATTTCTGTTTGACTTGGAACCCTCCAAATACCAAATTAAGTGAAGGGAGCATGATACAAAAAAAGAAAAAAAAATCATTGAAATAATCTGTAGCCATTTGAAGAAACTTCCAAGAAAAACCAGAAAAAGAGCCAATGGCTATCTGCCCAGTGACATAAAACAAAAAGCTGCCCAATAGGAGATTAAATTAAAACACCAAGGAAATCAGGATCAGGAGGAGTCCAACTTTTCTGTGCTGAACTTCAGGACTTCCCAAGAATCAGCAAAATCCATCTGGACCTAGACATGTTCTCAGCACACTCCCAGCAGAGAGGAGCTCACTTTTATTTGGCTAGTGGCAAAGTATTAAATATACACAGACACAACTTCTATAAACAAGCAGGAGTGAGTAACTGTTGGGCACTTTGATGTACTTGGCCCAGACAGGGTCACCGTCCAGAGTAAGCCAGAGTGTGCTGTGTTCTGTGGCTCTTGCTTACCTAATAGAGACATATGAGGATGAGAAGTATAAGATGGTGAAAAAGATTTCCATCTTGAAAAGCCATGCGTCCACTTCTATTAACATATTTCCTGTTTGGTAGACTAAGAAAGCATTGACCTCACACCTGATTAGGGTTAAACAGTAATGTCTTTGATAAAGGCGTCATTGTTCATAGCAAGTGAACTTACATCCTGACTTTGTCCTTATCTTATAAAATATCAATCAATCACCATAAGAATTGATAAAATTGAAATACCATGGGAATAAAAGAGTCTTCAAACCAAGTGGAGACAAGTATGTAGTGTCTAATGGTTATGTAGAAATGTGTCTGTCCCATGATAAATACATGTATGTGTGAGTGAATACAAATAAATACATGTATGTGTGAGTGAATACAAATATGTATATTTGCATGTATGTATATGTACATATACATTTATACAACACACATATACATACATATATGTGCACAATATACATAGAGAAAGCAACAGAGAGACAGAGAGTGAACAAGCTTTTACCTAACTAGTAACCATCAGCTGTGTACTGACAGCTGGCTGACAGTCAGAACATGTAACATTTAGTTATTTTTATATTTGTCTATTTGTGCATGTGTGTGTAGGTGCATATGCATGTATGTGAACATGTATGGAAAGCAGAGGACAGCATCATGTATCCACCCTCTGACATCATATGTGTATATATCTCAGTTATTTTTGTTAGTTTCTGTGATAAAACACTCTTAAAAAAAAACAACAACATAAAGAAGCAAAGCCTTATTTCAGATTACAGTTCAAGCGTCCAGGGTCAAGGCAGGAGCTTGGCACAGCTTGTCACATTGCATCTAACAGTCAAGGAGCAAAGACCTATGATTTTTTTTTCTCAGCCCATTTTCTCCTATTTTTTAATTCAGTTCTAGATCATTATCCAAGAAATGGTTCCACTCACTCTGTGGTGTGTGTGTGTGTGTGTGTGTGTGTGTGTGTGTGTATGCACGCATCATACTTTCTTTCCCACCTCAAATAACATGATCAGGACAATCCCTCCTGCATGCCCAGAGGTCTCTCTCCATCTGGCTGAACGATTCTAGCTCTCATCAAATTGACAATTGATCTTGACCATCACACAATTGTTCTTGGTTATTTTTTTTCCAGTTTGTTTGCTTTGTTTGGGGGACATTTTCTTTTTCTGACAAGGTTCCTCGGATCCGGAGTTCTTGGATTTGGCATGGCTCTTCTTTTCTCTGCCTCCTAGATCTGAGATCACAAGCTGGATCAACACACAGGGATTTTTATTTGACTGCTTGGGATTGAAGTCTTGTACTTGTGATTGTACAGCAAGTTCTTTACCAATGAAGCCATTTCCCCATGCCATATGTGACCTTTATTTATTCACTGTTCTCTATTTTATTTTTTAAAGTGCATGTACATAAACACTATTAGACATCATTGTGGAATTTATAGACAAAGTTAGATTGTGTTAATCCTCCTCTCCCTTTTCTCCCTCACCCTCCGGAACCACCTTTTGCTCCCACCCTCTCCCCAGCTCCCTTTACTTTCCCCTGGGCTTTATTTATAGACTGAACAGTTTATTGTCTCACCTGATGTTTAAGTTCTTGGTACAATTGTTGTAGTAACATATTCCTAGTAAGATTTTGTAACTCATTTTCATTTTTTTCTGTCTTAAACCACAATTTCAAAACAAAGGTATTGTAGGCCTTCAATATCTGATGATAAAGCACATTTGTCCACATTTTGCAAACAATATTCATACTTGTAACATGTGTACAGAGTTTCTGAGATTTTTGTGTGTAAGTTATTTCATCATATTTTACCAGTTTTCCTTTGGGATATCTCAAGACCCAACATGTGGTAAGCGGTTTCTTAGAAAGGCACACACTTTCCTTACAGAATGTTCTTGTCCCTCAAATAACAACAGCTTAATTTAAGTGCTTTTAGGAATTCAAAAGTTGAATTATACTAAAATTTTCTTAATTAATATCATCAACACCTTAATTGTATCTGAATGTATTTGTTAAGTAACATGGAGGTAAAAATATATATGCAATGAATACATGGTACAGTTAGTATGGCAAGATGGGGATTACTTGATAAAAGCTAAAAATAATCTAGGGGTGTGTATGTGAGACTTTAAACCTCAGACTTTGATGTTTGATGAGTTTTTTTAAAAAAAATTCTTTCATAGATTCAGTTCTGTCTATAAAATTAACAGCCTTATGTTTTCATTTTAAAAAAATGTTTATTCACTTTACATCCTGATCAAAGATCCCTCCCTTCTCTCTTCCATGTCACACACTCATATGATCCTCCCCCCAGTAAACCCTCCCCTTCTTGTCAAAGAAGGGGAAGCCCTCTATGGGTACCAATCTGCCCTGGCATATCACATCACAGGAGGACTAATCGCATCCTCTCCTATTCCACTGAGAAGCAGCTCAGCTATCAGAGTGATATTCAATACCAGGCAACTCTCTCTCTCTCTCTCTCTCTCTCTCTCTCTCTCTCTCTCTCTCTCTCTCTCTCTCTCTCTCTCTCTCTAATTGTTAGGGAAGCCACATTTACTACAAAAAGGTAGGAGGCCTAGGTCCAGCTCATGAATGTTCTTTGGTTGGTGGTTTAGTCTCTGTGATTTTCATGGCCTAAGGTTAATTAACTCTGCAGGTCTTCTTTGTGGTGTCCTTGACTCCTCAGTCTCCCCAATCCTCCACATCCCCACTCTTCCACAAGACTCCCAAGCTCTGCCCAATATTTGGGTCTTTATATCTGTTTCCATCAGCTGCTGGATGAAGACTCTCAGAAGACAGTTATGCTAGGCTCCTATCTGCAAGCACAGCAGAGTATTATTAATAGTATTAATTAATAGTATTAATAGGCTGTTTGGCTCTCTCCCCCATGGGATAGGTCTCGGTTGGGCTAGTCATTGGTTGTCCTTTCCCTCAAACTATGCTCCATCTCTTTATCCGTGTATATCTTGTAGGCAGAACAAATTTTGGATCAAAGGTTTTGTGGGTGGGTTGGTGTCCTCTACCTTCCAATGGAAGTCCTGCTTGGATACAGGAGGTGGCCACTTCAGTCTCTGTATCCCCAGCTGCTAGGAGTCCCAGCTAGGTTCACCCCCATAGCATAGATTCCTGGGAGTCTCCTCTGTCTCAGGTCTCCTGTTTGTCCCTGAGATGCCCCATTCTCTAACCCAACCCTCTCTCTAGCTCCTTAACCCTCTCTCTAGCTCCTTTCCCCTACCTGATCTCCACCCCTGTTCTCCTTATTCCCTTTCCCACATCCCTCCCTCCCTTCACATCTGATGTCTACTTATGTCCGCTTTTGACTGAGATTCAAGCATCCTCCTTTGGGCCATGCTTGTTATTTAGCCTCTTTGGGTCTGTAGATTGGTGCATGGTTGTCTGGTACTTTATGGTTAATATCTACTTATAAGTTGGTACATACCACATGTGTCTTCATCAAAATTGACTAGTTAGAGCAAGAAATTCTGTGGATAATTTTTCATTTGCCTCCTTGGCCAGGCTGCCAGTTCTCTTGGTACAACCTGAGCAGCATTGCACAGGCAACTGAAATTACAAAAGCTTATTTTGGAGAGATGCACCCTCAAGAGTCAAGCTAACTAAAATAATTTTTGAAATTTACACAATACTTTGGTAATTTTTCTTCTACCCTGTCCACTAAGGTTACACTGCCCTACCAAGGTTATACATGAGCATTGGACTCTCCGAGGTTTTAGGGTTAAATATTATTCCACCACTGACCTGTAACATAGCAGTGGTTTCTGATAGTTATAGGAGCACATAGTTGAAGGAAGGTTCTAGAGTGTAGATGAACTAAGTGTGATATCTAGTTTTGTGTTGGCTAGTTTCTCCCCTCACTTTCTTTCTCATACTTCTTCAATAGCCACAGTGTTCTAATGTGCTTCCCTGAGTAACTGTCTTTGAGTTTTTCCACCAATGCTCTCTTTAGAAAGTCCCTAAGGAATCTGTGGGGATGGAGGAACTCTCCACATTTATAAGTAAGCTTTGCCTCACCCATGCGGGGGATTCACACAGTGAAGATCATGACCACAATCCTCTTTACTTCCTGCTTTATTGGTCAGAGCATGTCAGGGAAGCTTAAACCTGTTCATTTTGAATAAACTCTCAAAAGTATCCAGTATGCCTTATGTATAGTTATTTTGGAATAAAGGACAAATGAAAACTATATTTCAACATTTAAAAGATGTTACTATATACTTAGAATTTTTTTTATTGCTGCCAAAAGAAATAGAACATTCCCTCGCATTATTGTGTATTGAAATGAAACAAATGGTCCTTATTTATTTATGTAAGGGTAGACACAGGGCACATTGCATCATTTAAGCTTCATCCTTACACTTCATTACCTACTAAAAATGGACTCTGCTTGTAAGTATTTGTACAATCAGTGATGAGCTGTGCTTTGAAATAGAGTGGAGCAGATGAGAGAGTAGAAAAAGGAAAAAGAATATTGTGATTGATCTGAAACAGCGAGAGAATATATACTTTCAAATTAGACATTTCCTTAATTTCAAGTTCAAAACCTTTAGAAATACTCTATTTCCCAGACACATGGAACTACAAATAGCATATTGAGAGCCAGGAGGCAGTATTTCCAGGAGCTATAACATTTAAAACATTTGGAGAATTTAGTTAGAATCCAGAGTCAGAACCAAGGGCCTACAGTCTTGGATTTCATATTTTCCACATGAAATAAAATTCAAATTATATTTAGCTAACACTAAACACCTGTCACAATTTGGCCAAGCTGGGTCTTATTTCTTACTAGTTTCTGAAGGTTGTGGGTAGACAGGATGGAAGATGAGCAATCTTCTTGTGCCTTAATCTGAATCTAAGACTCATTCATTCTATGAGCATTTTTTACACTCTTCTCTAGACAACCATCATAGTTGACTTTCACTTCTACCTCTCCCAAGAATATTTCCCTCTGTCCTCTTCCTCTTCACAATCTCTCCTTTAAGACACTATTGAGGACTTTCACATTTCCATATTGAAATGATTTCTTGAAAATCTCCTAAACATAAGTACCTTGACCTTTTTCTTTTGGCCACTTGGTATGCAGATTGTAGTGTGAGTATGAATTTATACCTTGTCTCCCAGTGTGTTTAGTGTGAATTACATGCAGAAACTTAGGCATAGAATATTAGTCACAGAAAGAGAAGGAAAAGATCTTTCCTGATTATCTCTCTTATTTTTCACCTTCTTTGTGGTCCTAGGGATCAAACCTATAACCCTCTACATGCAAGAAAAGAAGTTTATCACTGAGCTATACCTTCAGTTACATGTTCTATATCTTAACATGCAAAGACATGATAGCTTTGAGAAGTGATACACTCAGGAAGTACTTGCCTAAGAAGAGTATACTGGTCTATTTGCACAAACGATTTAAGATTCTGAGGGAGTAGAAATATTAACTGAATAATGTTTTCTTGCATTTTCTTGTCTCTCCTGACTCAGTCTCCAAAATAGGAAGATATACTAATATATTAGACCACTGTGTAAGACAGTAACTATAATATAATACATTATTGAAATCAGAGACAGACTGCCCTAAAACATCAGGCACTGACATCAGCGAGTTCATGCTGCTAATCTCAAAATTTGCTATGCAGAGGAAGGAGGAGTTCCACTGGACGGGGCCAGCCTAGGCTTCCTTTCTGCCTCAGAAAACAAAGCAGACCCTTTATTTTCCTCTTATCAGGACTGTTCTCCACTGTTCTTGTTTCCCCTTTTCATAAGATTTAAACAGGAGCATGGATGTATTAGTTTTGGCGCTTTCTTCTATGTTACATTTTATTCCTTCCATCATACATTCCAGATGTGAAAAACAAGCCTCTTTTAATGCTCCAGTGGGGAGCTTGGCTGGATCACATGGGCCACTTCCTACCCCTATATGTGTGTGATCAGTACAGATGTGGATTCTCTCACCTATGACCTGCAAGAAGACAGTAGAACACTAACTATGCTGATGGTCTAGAGTTTGCACAGGAGGCTTTTGCATGTCAGAGCTAGATGCAAGTTCTATTGTGAGATTTGACATAAAAATTTTAACTAATGGAGTGGCTCATGGTGCCCATGACTTTAATCCCAGCACCAGAGTAAGAAGCAGTTGGATCTCTGTGAGTTCTAGGTCAGTCGGTGTTACATGGTAAGACCATGTCCCAAAACAACAGGACAGAATAAAACAAAAGAGAACTAATGACAATGTAGAACTTAGCTTTCTTTACACCATTATATAAAGAATTAGTACTAATTTTATACTTCCTTAGGTTACCCCAAAGATTAAAACTGCATAAAAGAAGGATTAAACTCTTATTTTTCCCTTTGCCGAGCATCACATGATACCCTCGCTTCCAGAAGTTTCTAAGAGTGCAACACAGTCTGCTTTAGCTGCTTTGTGAAGGAAGGGCACAGGGAGTCAAACTGAAATGCGAATCCAAGCTGATCTTTGGTACACCAGTCTAAAACTCTGCACCACTCCACTCATTTCAGTCTATGTGAGTGTTCTTAGAAAAGTGCATCTTGGGTGCTTGCATTTCAGACATTTTGAACCTCAAATATTTCAGGAGTGTCTTCTGTTAGTTCATGCACTGCTACTGAGAGTACTCAACCTCCCCTGCCCCCCAGGCATCTTCAAACATCTAATAGTGGCTTAGATTTTTACTTTCACTCATGCCTGTGGTTGGACAGTGCTAGCCAGGATAGATCCTGCTATGGTAACCTCTAGACTGAATATACACTGCATATGAGCATATTGATTCAATTTATTTGCCATTTTTAGAGATATACTTCTTTATGAAAACTTGCATTGTGGAAAGTACAATTAAATGTAAACATTATACTTTCTAATCTTATAATAACTTCCCTATAAATATACCCCATAAAGTAGTCTATAGCATTATGTTACAGACTATTACAGTGGGCTCTTTTGGCTTCTTATTTACTTACCACAAATATATTTAATCACACTTTTAGGACGGAAATAACCTGGTCTTAATCCTTACAATAGCAAAAAAAAAAAGTTGGCAACCTCCTTTATGAGTAAATGGAAAGGGCTTTGAAAGGTAATATGTATAAAACAGAAACACTAATCCTAACCCTTCAGTCTCTTAAATGGGAATTAAGGTCAACATTCTTAAGGCAGCCAACTGAAATGGTGCTAAGTTCAAAAATTCTTCAGTAGAGAAACCAAGCAACCAGCTTTTTACGGAGAAATGAACTATTTAAGCCTTAGGTACATGTACTGCTGGTGTCTTTCCAAGTTGTTTTTTCTTTTCTTTTCTTTTCTTTTCTTTTCTTTTCTTTTCTTTTCTTTTCTTTTCTTTTCTTTTCTTTTCTTTTCTTTTCTCTTCTCTTCTCTTCTCTTCTCTTCTCTTCTCTTCTCTTCTCTTCTCTTCTCTTCTCTTCTCTTCTCCTCTCCTCTCCTCTCCTCTCCTCTCCTCTCCTCTCCTCTCCTCTCCTCTCCTCTCCTCTCCTCTCCTCTCCTCTCCTCTCCTCTCCTCTCCTCTCCTCTCCTCTCCTCTCCTCTCCTCTCCTCTCCTCTCCTCTCCTCTCTTCTCTTCTCTTTTTCTTCTTCTTTTTTTAAAAACTAGATCATTATATTTAAGAGAATAATGAGAGATGTTTTAAAAATAAACATCAGCTTCATCAACTTAATTATTCTTAATTGTTTTATGTCATTATAAGGAGCAATAACCAAATTCCAATGAAAGCCCAAGTTCTTCCACCTGGGAAGGATAGACATTTAAAAACACATAAGCCTTTGATTCACCAGAAATTTCTGTAGTTCTGAGGACTATGCTTGAGTAACAAGAACAAAAACCTTCTGCCTATGTGGGGAAGCAGAAGCAGGTGCATCTCTAAGTTTAAGGGCAGCCTGTAACTCCTTCTATGGGTATTTTGTTCTCATTCTAACAAGGAATGAAGTATCCATACTGTGGTCTTCCTTCTTCTTGAGTTTCATGTGTTTTGCAAATTGTATCTTGGGTATTCTAACTTTCAGGGCTAATATCCACTTATCAGTGAGTGTATATCATGTGAGTTCTTTTGTGATTGGGTTGCCTCATTCAGGATGGTATCCTCCAGATCCATCCATTTGCCTAAGAATTTCATAAATTTATTGTTTTTAATAGCTGAGTAGTACTCAATTGTGTAAATATACCGTGGAACTAGAGAAAGTACCCAAGGAGCTGAAGGGGTCTGCAACCCTATAGGTGTTACAACAATATGAACTAACCAGTACCCCCGAGCTTGTGTCTCTAGCTGCATATGTAGCAGAAGATGGCCTAGTCAGCCATCATTGGGAGGAGAGGCCCTTTGTCTTGCGAGGATTATATGCCCTAGTAGAGGGGAATGCCAAGGCCAGGAAGCAGGAGTGGGTGGGTTGGGGAGCAGGGAGGTGGGGGAGGATATAAGGGACTTTCAGGATATCATTTGAAATGCAAATGAAGAAAATATCTAATTAAAAAAAAAAAGAGGGGCAGCCTGGCCTATAGAGCAAATTCGAGGACAGCCAGTGCAACTACACACAAAGAAACCATGTCAAAAACAAACAACCCCCAAAACAAACCAACAAAACAAGACAAACACACCCCTTCTGCCAAGTTAGAATGTACCTGTTTGCTTTCTGTGTTTCAGTGGCACCTAATCATTTTTTGGAGTAGATGCTTGTGTCTTCGCTCCTGGATCCCATGATTTCACTGCTTCAATCTACACCCTTCATTCTCTCTTCCACAGGACAGAACACATCATGGACCTGCTTGCTACGCCCTAGTCGGAGTTGTCAGTTAAAGAGTGTCATGCTCTAACACACTTTAAAACACAACTTTAGGATCTTGGATGTTATACTGTGACAATTTTCTTTAAGGACCATCTATTTTGTTCAAATATCTCTAAATACATTCTCTGATTCACAAAGATAAATCTATTTTGAACTTGACTAAAAATAGTGTTGAAGTTAATTCCCACTTGAGGGAGTGGGGGATTGAGATACTGAAAGGGACAGTTCGGAAATGGAAAAGGATTTACACATTGTCAGAGAACATTTTTAGCACCTTATCACTTGCACGACACAAATGCTTTGTAAATGTAGTTTGCACCACAGCGAGACGGTCACTTTTTCTTTTCTATCTGAAATTACTATGACATGACTTTCCCATCTGTGCCTTAGCTGTAAATGTTTTTAATATGACAATAAACTAAATTACATTTTTCACTGTACATGAGGGTTGAAAAAAATGTTTCATTATAAAATGTTGATGTTATCATTAAAATAAGAATGAGAAAACTGGAGTAAAGATATTTTGTAGTGCCTAGAAGTCATTTAAATACATGATGGAGACCTCACTCAAGAGCTAGTCTTCTTGGTGCACTATGGCAGACTTAAAACACTTAAATCCAGGGGAAATCATGTCACCAATCTAGAAGAAAGTGTCTTTTGTTGTTTAACCCTCATTGGGGAATCTATGAAGTTTAGAAGCGTGGATTTTAGTGTTGAGTATATTTTGAGTTTTTGTGAGATCTTCTTTATCTGGGCCTTAAAAAATTAAAATATCAAAAAAAAAAAGGAAGATGCCACCATGTCAAGCCTTAACATTGAGTAAGTCTCCAATTCTGCATTGTAAATATAGTCCAGTTTCAGTTATCTGTTAAGGGATTTAACTATAGATTAGTAGTATCTTTGCTTTTTGTTAGAATTCAGAACACAAAGCAGCTAAACATTTTGATTCTGTGATATGATTGTGGTTTTAAGAGATACTGAAAGATCAAATGCTTGCATCCTAAATACTGCCCCCCCTTTCTGAAATTGTATTCATGCATCTCTTCCTAGATGCACACACAGACATTCTCAAAAATTATAGAAAGTATTTTGTAGCAGTGGTTCTCATTGGGTGCATTGTTTTCACCCTATGGACATATGGTAAATGGCTGGAGATACTTTGGGTTGCCATAACCAGTACATCCTGTGACACCTATGAGTAAAGATGCTACTGAACATCTCATTACACATAAGATGTCCACATAATCACAGGGACACACAACAGAACGCTTTTGTGCCCTGAGAGCCAATAATTCTGAAACATTGAGAAATCCTTTTATAAGTTATAAGGGATCCTAAAGCCATGAAACAACTTTACTGTTTTTCTAATGGTTTCTGCTTTGTTTCATATAACAAGTAAAGTATATTTACCTTCAACATAGAAATCGTCACATATACTTGTAATGATCCTTGATATACAAAGCAGCAGAATTTAATTGAATACACAGAACATTATATAGCATTAAAATAATCAAAAGCATGCTCCATGCACTTGTATGAATCAATACAGTGAGAGCCATTGTGGTAGAGGGTGGGTTTGGGTGAGGGCCATGCAAGAAGGATTGCAGCAGCTAGACTGAGCTAGGGTGAGAAATGAGGAGATCTAGGAGAGATGGAAATCAAGAAGGAAGATGTTACACACCATTGCCTAGGTTCAAATTTAGTTCAACTACTCTGCATCAGTCTCCTTCAAAAGTAACAAAACTCATGTAAGTGGGTACCAATTCTTTCCTCTCATTCTCTTTCAAATGAGATGTCATTTTTAAGATAGTCAAGAGGGAGAACAAGAGTAAACATACACTGAAGGATTAATAGATTAGCTGAGAAATAATTTTAGTGGCCACTTGGGTTTAAGAACTCAATGATTCATAAATTGCCTCAACAGTCTGTAGCATGCACTGTGGAGTTAACTCAAAGCCAGAAGTAAACTGTCAGACTGTGTCCATAATTCATGATTGAATTTTCTTTGTTGTTTTTTTCCTGATCTACATATTCTGTTACTTTGCCATCTGGTTTTATTTTTTAAATACTCTGTGTAATACACTGGGACACAGCCTTGCTGAGCCATCATCCTTCAAGGTTCGATCTGTAAGTGCTTGTACTTATGATCTACAGTTTTCTAAAAAGAAATCAGACCAAAAATACATTGGCTTGGGATAATCAGTTAATCATCTCACATAGCCTGTGAGTTTCAGGGATTCAGGGATGCCTGAACAACATGGGTCAATCTTAGGAGCTACAGTTTTTGAGACTACTTGGTCTGAAAAGATCTATTCTCAAGCTCATTCACTCAGTGTAGACATGAATCTTTATTTCTCTATAGAATTTCCTATTATTATCTCCCCTCAAAATAAATGAGTAAGGATGGGGAGAGTGACAGAAAAACAGACACAGAAAGACAGACAGGCATACATGCACACACACATATACATACATACATACATACATACATACATACACACATACATACACACACATGCACACATACACACACACACACACACACACACACACACACACAGGGATAATAGGTGATAGTGAATTCAAAATAGAATACATATACCACAAATACACTACCATTATCAGCCACAGATTACCTTTATCATAATACTTTCTGTATTGAATTATATGAGAGAATGGATGGCTCATTTCCAAATTAGTGATCTATAAACCAATTATATGGCATTAAATATAAACCTAAGTCTCTTCAAGTTATTGATTGCATATATCATTACAAAAATAAATTTTGCAAATGGAAAAATAAAAATAACAGCAATCAACTTTGTTGGCAGCATCCATGTTTATATGCTGAACTATGTTGGTTTATTGTCCTCATGCACAAACTATCAACATGAAGACTGAGAAGACAGGGAGGCAGTTAAATGCTCTCATCCTGCCAGCATGAGGGCCTGAGTATGAGTCCCAAAATCCATGCAAAAAAAGCCAGATAGAGCCGGGCGTGGTGGCGCACACCTTTAATTCCAGCACTCGGGAGGCAGAGACAGGTGGATTTCTGAGTTCGAGGCCAGCCTGGTCTATAAAGTGAGTTCCAGGACAGCCAGGGCTATACAGAGAAACCCTGTCTCAAAAAACCAAAAAAAAAAAAAAAAAAAAAAAAAAAAAGCCAGATAGAGTCTTTTTGTTTGTACTGGTCTCTGATGGTTGCTTGAGGACTCGGTGACATAGTGAACAAACTATTTAGCACATTGCAGAACACACAGTGAGGAAGTAATAGATAGTAAACAAACCACTGGCTTCCAGGCCAGTGTTTTTGATCTGAACTAGTTTAGTAGGCTGAGAAAAAATTTCAAGGCATTGAGTTGAGCTTTATAGTATAAAAGAAGCAAAAATGAATGGAAATCAGAGTAGCAGATTTGAGCTTCAGATGTCCCTATACTATTATGATAAGTATCTTTTTGTAAACTTTTTACTTTGTGTGTGTGTGTGTGTGTGTGTATGTGTGTGTGTGAGAGAGAGAGAGAGAGAGAGAGAGAGAGAGAGAGAGAGAGAGAGACACTGTGTGTGTGTGTGACTGTCTGTGTGTATGGTGTGTATATGGTCTGTATCTATGTGTGTATGTTTGATAGTAGCTCCTTGTTGCATTAAATGTATGCTTTAACTTGCTGTGGATCACAGTAAAACACAAGAGAGAGCTGCCATAGCCCAAGACTTCCTAGCACCTTTCATGTCATGGCCTCTTTATATCAGAGATATTTTATGAGACCCTGAACATATAGAATGCACAATTACTTTGTAAATAGAATACAATAAATAGTAATATTTATAAACCTTAAATGTAATTTATGACAGTTTTTGGTATATGTAAAATTTTATCATGTATTAAAGAGTGAAACAAGAATTTTCATAATAATGAGATGAGTGTTGCTTGTTTATTTCTATACAGACAAATAACTTTGACTGACTATTTTGTACTGAAGTGTACAGAATATCTTCAATACTTTGTGGAATTGAATTTTGATTTCATATTTTGTAGTACTGAGAAGGCTGTTCCACTAAATATTTAGAAAAGAATGTCAGAATTATGTTCAGGGCTATTTCAGAAATAACTGAAAATTCTGTTTTGAATTCACTTAACTTTTTTTTTTAAATTGCCAGAAACACAAATATTTAAACCCCAAAACTTCAAAACATAATATAATTCAAAAGTATATTAGCATGCTAATTTGTGAAGGTAGGAAAACATTAGAAGTCTGTTTTCTGTGATTAAATAATTAACTTTATTATACAATATAAAACAGTGCAGTTCCCATTGTGCAGTAGGTGAAGTGTGTCAGTTGATGTCCACTGGCATTTGTGGTGGTGTTAGAGCATGCACGATGTAAAATATGCATGTGGTGTATTCAGAAGGAAGGCTGCCATGAAGCCAATGTTTCCCAAGGGAGTACTTCCAGAAACACCTCTGAATCACTGCATTCAAATTTGAATTAATACTTGATTATTGCATACTCACAAACATTTCATTATTGACAAATGTTTCCAGACCCTCACATTCAGTGGCCACAAGTGTCACCACCCACTGTTTAAGACGGCAGCCTTCTAAGACACTTTAGGATATGTGTGCTTTCTGAGGAGCTGAGCCAGCCTACTCAGTTCCAGTGTCTAGATTTTTAGCAGTTTGAATATCTTAATATTTCTTTAATAAAGGTTCCTTTTCTACTAGGAATCTGGTTTTAAGATGAAATTTCAATGCTCACAGAATGAAGGCATTCAGGTACATACACTACTAGCCATAACCATGTATAGACAAGGCTCAGTATTTTCTGCCACCAACTGTCTAGTGGCAGCAGCAGACACATTAATAGAATGTCACAAGAGAGGCGTCTCCATGTGCACACTCAATTAGAATATTTGATATATCAGGCAAGCATTCACAAAGATGCCCTTGAGGTTTAAGAAGTTCTAGACATCAACCTGTCTCCATGGAGGCCTTGTTTCCTCAAAGGACAATACTGATTTGAGCCTGTCAGTGTCATTCAAACTGCTGGCAGAGAACAACAAAGGCCAGCACCAGCTTTGTAATTTTAATGTTGCATTTCTATTGTTTGATAGTTACCATCAATAACCAACAAATTCATCAGAAAACCTAAACAAACAAACAAACAAGCAAACAAACAAAAATCAAGCTGTTGAAACCCTCCCACATAGACCTTCAGAATTCTGTCCTCTCCAGACATCATACTGCCAGTGTTGGACTTCTTCTCACTTGGAGGTAGATATGGACTTGAAAAACTAAAACAATGAATAACATTAGCTGCCACTGCCTTCTCTTGACTACTCTCCATAGTTACACTAGGAGTTCACCCCTCTACTATATTCTAAAAACATTTCCCACTTGCTAATTCCATAAAAGTAGAAGTACCTGACGTTTCCAAGCACCTTGCAATTGGATAAATATATCGACCCCCCTTACTTCATGTGAGCACGGCAGCAAACTTCTGAGAACATAGGATCTGAAGTCACGTATAATCAGCCTGGGTGATCTCCTGATGAGAGATATTTATCTCAAAGAAGTGAAAGACCATACAGTTCACATGGAGGGAGGTAATAGCAAAAGCATCTCTTGGGTTCCCTGGTGATACATTCTGGAACCTCTCCACCCCAGGCTAAAGATAGCCCTACTTGCAGCAAGATTCCACCTGGCTGAGGGACTTCAGTAAGACCTTTCTCCACTGTGGAAGAGACTGAGGAGACTTTAAATACTTATGACATTGATATGAGAAAGCTTTTAACATTTTTTAAAAAAATATGTATGCGTATGGACATCTGCCAGGATATATGTCTGGGTGTGCTTGGTGTCTGTGTAGGCCAGAATATGGTATTGGATTACCTGGAATGGGAATTATAAAAGGCTATGTGCTATCATGTGGGTGCTAGGAATCAAACCCAGGTCTGTAAGATCAGCCAGTGCTCATAATCACTTAGCCATGTCTTTAGCTCCCCTACTCTAAATGTAACAAACCTTTATAACTGGGCAGAGTGAGTATTATACATATGTACTATTTAATATTTTCTGAGTATATGTATTTAGCTTTCAATAAAATTCATCCTTTCACAGTTCAGAAGATTTTGAATTATTTGTCTTCATTTCAGGAGCTTCAGTTCAGAAACAGTGTGTAAACCATTAGCTAAGTAAACCATTTTTTTAAATTGTTGATTGGATTTTGTTGGCAAACATTTAAAAATCAAATGACTGAGGTTATTTTCTCTAAGAATGATTTTTCTGATCGGGTAAGTACCTATATGAGTGTTAGAGAAGTGTTTATTTGACAGTCATGATGATTTGAAGAGTGATGGGGTAATGAATTGGGGAGCAAGCATGATATTAAACCATGTGCATACTCCTGATGCTATCTCTGTTCTAGACTAGTAGATGAGAGAAAGCACTGGTGCTTTTCAGCAAACATAATTAATGTAGCTAAAATAGCTTACAGCTATGCTGGTGAGGAAAGAATAAGTCATCTTAACATGAAGTAGTGTTACATATTTATGCTGTGTTTTGAAGGCCCCAAATAGTCTACTATGTCTTTATATCTTGACCTAGTTATTCTTTCAGTAGGATAGCAGGGAAGGGGAATTTTCATTG
Source organism: Mus caroli (assembly GCF_978045245.1). Taxonomy (NCBI): domain Eukaryota; kingdom Metazoa; phylum Chordata; class Mammalia; order Rodentia; family Muridae; genus Mus; species Mus caroli. The sequence goes on from NW_028227271.1 coordinate 61,938,864, forward strand.
TTACTGGGATGACCAAATAACTCTAATGACTTTTATTTTTTCCTGTAGGAAGCTGCTTATCAATTGTTGAGATGATTTATTGCTTGCCTTTGGGATCCACGCAAGATAACAAGGCTGTTGCATACAAACGTGCACACATACATATATACACACATGCATACTTATGAATATACATACAAACTTCACCAACCAAGGAGCTTAGGACTAGATGCACTAGGACAGTATGGGTTCTAGGGATACTTGGATTGGAACCCTGATTATAACATAAGTGCTATGAAGGCCCCAAATAGTCTACTATGTCTTTATATCTTGACCTAGTTATTCTTTCAGTAGGATAGCAGGGAAGGGGAATTTTCATTGTTACTGGGATGACCAAATAACTCTAGTGACTTTTATTTTTTCCTGTAGGAAGCTGCTTATCAATTGTTGAGATGATTTATTGCTTGCCTTTGGGATCCAGGCAATATAACAAGGCTGTTGCATACAAACGTGCACACATACATATATACACACATGCATACTATGTCATGACACTTGTTGTTTCCTGTTTGATCAGTCTATGATCATAGCTATGCTTGTCCCACAGAATGGCTGGGAAAAGAATTGAAGGAGATATCTAGGGGAAAGAGAGGTGATTCAATATTTCCAAGCACAGGCTGTTCTTCCAGAGGACTCGGGTTAAACTCCCAAAACTCACATGGAAGTGCACAACTATCTGTAAATCCACTATCAGGCCACCTAACAATCTCTTTTGACATCTGTAGGCACCACACAGACACACACACAGAAACACACAGACACACACATACATGATGCACAGATACATATATACAGGGAAACAGCAGCATACATAAAATAATATATTTCTTTAAAAAGGCAATAATACCTAAAGAACTTAGCCATTGTCTAACCCTTGAAAATCACCCTCAGTGGAGATAAGTTAAGTTGTTTCTGCTATTTAAATTGTGTGTGTGTGTGTGTGTGTGTGTGTGTGTGTGTGTGTGTGTTTTCTTCCCTGTGAAGCCAAAGAATCAATGTGATGAGATTTGGATAGCAATATTGGAGAAGAGCTCACTGGGATGAGGGGGCTTGCCAATGGACAACAGCATTGCTATCCATGATTTCTTGTCCCAGGATGCACTCAAGGGTGATAGGTGGTTGCCACTGCTAGCATGGAAGGCATTCTGACCACATTCGTTTACATATTCCCCCCTTTTTTTCTGCTGTAACTGTAAAATTAAACTCTTGCTTTCATAAGGAAAGTAGAAAATCCAAAACCATTAAAGAATATGCAATATTCCTGCAATAACAAAAGATAGGCACCATTCATGTTTCTTCTTCCAGTGCATACAAATGTGCTCTTAAATATGCTTACCATAACTTAGAACATGCTAAATATATCACATTGTATAGTGCTCATTATGTAGAGCAGAAATGGGTTTTTCTTTGAGTCATGAAGACCTAGTAATTTTTAGTCACTTTGTACCTTAAAATCTAGGCTTATTCTCAATAGAAGCTTAAGATGTTGGGAACTCTGTCTTTCTAGTTGTGGTTGTGGTTATTTTAAACCCTTGATGTAGTAATTTATGTTTGAGAAGAACTATAGAATCAATTTTTAGTTCTGGTAACTTGCTTCTTTTTTTCTTCTCAACCCTTAATTGCTCTCTCTGGGAAATAGCTATTTGCCAAAAATAAAAATATTCATTCAGATTCGTGAGATGCAGTTTTTAAATAGGGGAAGATTCATCACACAGCTTTCTTTCAGTTCCTCAGAGAAGAAATCCTGGGGGGGTTGTGAGAATCTGAGAAATAGTGCATTCCTTCTTGCATCTGAGATAGAACTGAGCATACTACGAGCACAAAGGGCTTGGAGCTTCTCTCTAGAGGGGTCAGACTACAGCTATATTTTATTTACAGTCAGAACTTTTTAACCTAACTCAGTCACTTAATTCATTATAAAGCTATCTAACTAGTATGCTTACTATATCCAAAAAGCATTGTGTTGATCAAAAATAAAGCATTTGAAAGAACCTTACAATCAGTCGTGCAAATAACACTTTTATGAATATTAAGAACATATTATTCACTATGGTGTATTACTTTGTGTATGTACTTGCATAGTAAAAAGCAAACTTGAACTTTAAAATAAAGATTATTTCTGGCCGAGTAGCAGAAGACATGCTGGTCATCCATGCAATGCTTTGTTTCCTACTAAAAGATAAAATATACAAAGCAGATATGTCAAAATGAAACATTTATTGACTATATTGTAGCCCCATGTAATGTATTATGGGTACTATATGATTTTAAAAATATCTCTAGGGAAGAAAGCCAATACAGAGGAAGAAAGGGGGAATACATAATACTAAGGATTAAAAAAAGACATAAGGAAACATACAATTTTATGCTTATTTAAAAACATGTACACATAGTTTGAATGAAGTTAAGCTCCATGGGGAGATAATGCTCTCTGTAAGAGTTGTAGACTATATAACCAGAGCTCCAGTACCAGACTTGAAAAACTTCCTCTGAGCTGTTGATTAGGACACTGAAGGCTTCCAACATAATATAAACTATTGCCATTGCCTATGGTTGCTTTCTAGACCTTGAAGGAAGACCCTGCTTCTGAAGTCAGCACATATTTCCAACAGGAGAGTCATAGTAACAATGCTATATCTCCTATGGAAGCCTTCTTCCTTAGGTCAAGTTCATAGCACTGGAAAGACACGTGCAATTTGCCAAGGGAAAAGAGCAATTAATAGTTCTACTCATCTGTAATGGATGATAAGCTGCATGAAAGATTTTTAATGGCACAATAGTAGCATTTATATCTTGATGCAACCAACAGATTTCTAATTATTCCTAAGGTCAACTCAGTAGGGAGGAATTTATGTCTGATACTTATAAAACTAGACAACTACCATGCTAGGTCACACTTTTGATTAGGAACTAGTATAACTCCTAAATATGTTCTAAATACTCATACTTATAGCCACAGATAAGTGTAGCTCTCACCAGTCTCCCATCAAAGCTTCTTTTTAAGCAGAAGGAGACCATTGCAGAATTCTACATTTGTTCAAAATACAGACAATTGACCATGGGATGCCAAGCCCAAAGTGCTACCTCTATAACACAACCTCTACACCCAAGACTCCAAGATCACAGAAGAAGGAGTCAGAAAGATTGTAATAGCTAGAGGATCAGGACATCTGCTGTGAAATAGTGTCTTTTGTATTTGACAGGTGATCGACACACATGAAATCTTAACAATAAGGATACCTCAATCAGACTTACAATACACCAGCTGGCCATGCCAACATGGGTGGGAAAAACTCACAAGCCCCTTCCTAGAGGAAAGGCTGTACAGGCAATTAATGGCTACCTAGAGAAGTATAATCAACCTTCTTGAGGGGAGAGCAACTGATAGGCTATCTAATCTAAAGTGGTCAGCCCTATGAAGGTGAACAGATGAACAACATTAAAAGTATTCATCAGGCTGTATTTGTATAGATGAATGTATGCATGTGTGCCTACACAATGCACACATGTTTTATCACAATGTCAACTTTAGCTCATATAGTATACTAGAAAACAGTCCCAGAGCACCAAATTGTCTGTGTGAACAACAAATGATGCCTAGGGTCTGTAGTCTTTTGATCAAAGTGAGAAAAATGTGTATTTTTATACTATATATAAGATGTCAGCAATCATTATTCCTATTTTTATTCTTTAAATGGCCAGTTTCATCCTATTTTCCCAAGGGCAATTTAAATAAGAACTACCCAAAAATATGATTGAAGAAGAAAGAGTTGGACCTCACACATTATGCCTTGGAATGTTTCCTATATAATGTCATTGATAGTTTTATGATTGTGCAGGCTTATGGCAAGTCCAGTTAAGTAATCCCATATTGTAGGAGAAAACACATAAAAACCTGGGCACACACACACAACAGTACCATTTCTTTTGCCTGTGTAAGTTGAAGAAAGAGTAATTTGAAGCTTCATATTTAAGATACATCTTGCAGGATAAAGACAACAAATGGAAGGGTTTATTTTATGAAAAGAAATAGTATGAGTGGAAAAGACATTTTTGAATGTCAGAAGGTGGAACCAGGACGTTGTACTGGAGTAAAGTTTGATTTAAGAACCAATACCATTTAAATTTCATGCAAAATACCAGAGATAAATGATGGCAACCTTTCACTTACCAGTGATGTTATTGAAAAAAAATCTACAAATCCCTAGATGAAGACTATATATAGATATAGAGTACATTTCACAGTATGTCCTGAAATATTTCATTTAATGTAATTTCCCTTAAAAATAGCCATCATACACTATTATTTTCATTTCTGTTACTTGTCATTGGAAAAATTATTTTTATGTAGAAATTTTGTTTTAGAAATAGAATTTCTCCATTTTACCTATCTATCCCCATAACCCTATTTTCTGCACATGTGGTCTGCTGTTCACAGTGGATACTTTGCTTTTTTGTTTAAGTAAACCAGAATGCATTTTGTATAGTATGTGTTACTGCTAGAAAAACAAGGCATGCTAGGCTATTTTGTGGTTCCTCCACTTTCTTTTCATTTAAGTATAAACTAAGAGTTTAGGAATAGGATTGCTAGCTTTAAAGGAAGCATATTGGGCTTGCCACTAAAGATTAACAAACATCATCTATAATAATTAAGTTTTTTATAAGTTTTAATATTTAAACTTTACTGGTTATAAAATATTGTACATATTTGTGTGTTACTATGTAATGTTTCAGTAATTCACATATTTATAAGGTTTAATTTTTTTGAGAATTTTATATATTTTGATCATATTTTTTCCTCTTCCCTTTCTTCTCCCTTACCCTTTTTCTCTCTACCTACCCAACTCCATGTTTTTTTCTCTCTTGTAAAAAAAAAAAAAAAAAAAAAAAAAGACCAAAAACGATACACCATCGGCAAATATTCCACAGGAAAGTACGTATTTATTACTTTTATTGGATCTTAAACAACAAAAACAAAATGCTACATAGAAAGGAGCCTAAGAAACATGAATATAGAGTCACATACATGTAGGTTAGAATTATGAGAATACATGCAAACAATAAATGTGTGTGTTTGTATTCGTATGCATTTATTAAGCATAAATAGCTTGGCATGTTTGAAAATATGGAAAATACCTTTTTTTTTTTTTTTTTTCTTTTTTTTTGGTTTTTCGAGACAGGGTTTCTCTGTGTAGCCCTGGATGTCCTGGCACTCACTTCGTAGACCAGGCTGGCCTTGAACTCAGAAATCCGCCTGCCTCTGCCTCCCGAGTGCTGGGATTAAAGGCATGCGCCACCACGCCCGGCTTGGAAAATACCTTTTTGAACATGAATCATATTGAAAATCTAGCATCGAGTTCCTGTCCTCCCTGTGTGGCCTCAGTGGCATTCTGGTTTCTTATTGATTTATCACTTGATTTCCGGAGAAGCAAATTCCAGGAGGTGGTTAGGAAAGTCAGTTTGCTTTAGCAATCACAGTTCCCCATGTATGGTCAGAGCCTCTTGGTGACCTTCCTTACTTTCCACCTCTCAGGTTTTCCAGGCATGTGTGTGTGTGTGCGTGTGTGTGTGTATGCATATATGTGTGCATATATATGTGTATACATATATATGTGTGCACATATGTGTATATGCATATATGCATATGTATGTGTATGTCAATGTGTATATGTATATGGGTATACACATATATAGAAGTTTAATATCTATTGAAGAATGAGAAACATTTAGAACACTCCATCCTAATGGCATGTCTTCATCAAACACCTCTCATCAGGGCTCAGGGAGCTCTGTAGAAGAGAAGGTGGAAAGATTGTAAGACCCAATAAGATTGAAGACTCCAAGGAAACAGTGTCTTTCAGATTGATGCACATATGAAATCCCAGAGACTGTGGCAATATGAACAGAGTATGTTCAAGCTAGCCATGGTCGCGGTGCTGAGAGAGAGAATTTGTCCCATTCACCATTCCTAATCAAGAAGCTATCTCCAACTTATAAGCACTTTGCAAAGGAAACAAAGTAAATATTATTTTTCTTCAATGGAGCCTTGCTGGATATATAAACCACAATTAAGGAAAGGCCCCATTCCCAGAAGTAGATAGTCAATAACAAAATGGATTCAATGATATCTCTGCAAAATTTTGGCTCATATTGTTTCATTTGTGCATTTTAATGATTTACTCATCTTTTACTTGTATACTATTATATGTCCAAAAGAGTTCATAGAGGAGAAAATTGAATTGTGTTTTCAACAACAAGCCCTAGCTCAAAAGAACAGGAAGTATGGTAGACCAAAAATTTTAGTCAAGGTCTTTTACAAAAACATTTTGCAGAGCAAAACAAAGTAATATTTGGTGAGCAATAAATAGCCAGAGATTTGATGCGTTATAGTGTAAGATTGAGGTAAGAAGAAAAAACATGTTCCAGAGTATCAAGAATCTTCTATTAAAGTGTTAGGGATGTAAATTAGTGGTTAAGAATGCTTGCTATGTAAGTATGAAGACCCTGGTTTGAATCTTCAGCACCCATATAAAATCCCATGTGTGTTTGCACGTACATTTATAACTCTAATGCTGTGAGAGGCAGACACAGAGGGATGATTGGAGATTGTTAGCTACTCCTTAGCACCAAACTCAATGAGAGATCCTGTCTCTTGGGAACAAGGTAGAAAGCACACCTGACAGCCAACTTTTGCTTCTATACACACCCATACAGCTCCATGTGTGTATACTGCACACACATATTATGCATACACAAATTTAATTAGTCAAAGAAATCAAATAAAAAACTATGCTGATTAAAGTGATGTGATTTGACTGACAGATAGCAGACACCATTAAAAGCATTTAAGCCTGGAATGAAAAGGCCAAGTTTGTGCTTAGATAGACCCCCTCTGGTTACACTGTGGATGATGGATTGAGGAAAGCAAATCTGGAGTCAAGAGACCAGTTATGTAGTCATTAACAGATCTAGAAGAAAAATGATGAGTCTGACCTCAGCTGAAGGCTGTGAGGATAAAGGGATAATGTAGGGAGTAAGCCAGTGGGAGCACAGATCCAGGCTACCTTCAAGAGATTGATTGGAGAAAATGAAGAATTGACAGGAGGATTGCCTGTGGCTCAGAGGGCAGATAGGTATAGTAGTATTTTTCATTGAGATAAACACACACACACACACACACACACACACACACACACACACAGAGAGAAGGAAAAACACATTGTGTAGGAAAAGGACAATGAATGTCTTTTGGACAGGATGGTGCCTGGGGATTAAGAGATTCAGACGTTCTTACTCTTTATCTTAAAACAGATGTGCCTGCTCTGAGGAGTTGACACAGGGCTTTTCTATTGTGTTTCTGGTACCATGGCTTCTGTAGTGCCAATAAGGACATGGTAGGACACATTTTATAGATATTAATAGATTCATCCCTGCTTCTTTCTTCTATAATAAATTAAACTAATTGAAATTGTACAGACTCGTATCTCACAACAGGAGTTCTAAAGAAAGGTATGTGAAAACCCCAGGAAGCACTGGAAGAACTCTAGTAGTCTTTTGTTTAGTAGATGAAGATCTTACACTCAAATACTTTGAATGCCTCGCTAAAGATTGTGGGGTATATCAATGATTGGACTTGGGATAAACTTCAGCTATCTGACTCCTTTTTGGCTTAAGATGCTGTTCACATATCATCGCCCTTTGAAAATATACAGAGGGAAAATTAAGCAGACACTGATTTCTTAACTATGATATCTTCATGGTGTGAAAAGCTGAGCGTAAAAGAGGTTCTAGGACAATAAAATGTGGCTGGACTCAGGTAATTTCTCTTTTTGTTAAACAAATGGATAATGACTTTCTGTCAAAAGCACAAAAATAACAAAAATACTGATTTAAAATATCAATTATCAAAGTTCTTGCAAGAGCATCTGTTCATCAGGATTCTGTGGTGTTCTTTGAAGTCTTTTGCTAATGTTTCAGTAATACTCGGATACTTCTTTGTGGGTGATATAACAAATGTTCACTCACATTTTAAATATCAATATGTAGGAATATGTTTCTGGTAGACAGATATAAATATGTTTATAGAGAGAAATGTAGATGTTCAAATGTAAACTCTGGCAGTATACTTGTACATGTTTATTTCCCACTGGGCTGGATTCTGTCTTTGTGAAGTCGGGCACAAGCTTAATTCACAGTACACACTTATCACACATATGATTAATCTACACTGAACTAACATGGGATCTAATTCTGATGAGCTTGAAGAATTATAGAGATCAATTTCTATTCTGCTGCTCATGGAGTGATGCATAAGAATCAATCAGTGCCTTCATAGGGATCAATGACTGAGAATCTGAAAGACTTTAATGCCAAGAAGCAAACATTGAGTCTAGATCATGAACATTGACATTCTGAAATGTGAGACTCAAACCAGCAACCAGCAGACATAAAGCAAGCCACGGAGCCAGGTTTTAATATGGCATGTGAGGTGGGACAACAATATGGGAGTCAATACTGGCTCAACCTTCAAATATAAAACTGATTTTCCCAGTCACAAATTGTCTGCAACCTGGTATCTGACATTAATGATCTCTGCCACTTTGTTTTCTATAACTTCTTTGAACTTCTCTCACTGAGTCAATAAAGTGAAGTTTCTTATCCTATGAGCCTCAGATACTAACAGGATGGATGTCAAGACACAGGCCAACACAGCAACTGAGAGGAGAGAAACTGTTTTGGATGTTAGCTAAATATATCTATGGTCTAGGAAGATAATTATCTTAAACTTAGTAAAAGTTAAGTTGTATATTCGGAAATCTAATAGCAGAAATTCCTTCAAATAATATAGTTGCCCTTAGCCATTTCTTTTTATAAGACCATAAACCTAGATATAGCTGAGTTTTCAATATTGCCACTGATTTATGAAATGATGGTATTAGATAAAACCATCAACATTTAAGGCATTTTTTGAAGTGCTTTACCTTTTTATTGTTTTCCCATATTTACTCATCTATTTTGTTCCATGGTTCTTTGGCCATAACTGAGTAATACCATATGCACCCTGTTTCAATGAGGGTCCACTTAATCTATAACATATTTTAAGCCAACATGCCTTTGTCAGATTTTATAGGATTTAAAATATTGTTTTCTTAAGGCTTACATAGAGGAATCATATTCTTTGAGCAAGTCACTTGAAGAGACTCTTTGAAAACAGACATGCTGGAAAATGTATTCTACATTCAAAAAATGTCATAATCTCACTGAGGCTGTCCTCATGATCATGAATTAACAAAGATTTTGAGCCTATTAAGGAATTTTCGTTCATGTCTGCCACGATGGAAAACAGCCTGCCTCTCACTTCTCTGCTAGCCATTGCATACAAACAAGTAATTTATAAAGAAATTAAAATAACTTGTAACCTTGACTTTTAAAAAAATGTTTCATCTTTTAAAATACTATTAACGACTTGATAGCTAACTGGGTATTATGCGTTTCCACCAACTGCTTTATTTCTTAGAATATAATAGTCATCAGTTACTGCACACTATTTAAATTACACATGCCAAAATTGTCTTGAACAAGTTTTATCCCAGTATTTGTTTGTCTTCTATTTCACATATTCCTTAGATAAATATGTTGTGCTAAATAATTTGTCAGTGATAGTGGTGGCCCTGTGTTGGTTTTTGACCGGGTGATTTTTCCTCACTCAGAGAGTAAAACCTGCTAGCTCTTCTGGCCTTCACTCAAGGCAATGGACTTGCTTCGCCATCAGCATATAGAGTCTAAGCAACTCACTGTACTTCCTTAGTCATACTCGTGAACTAAGAAAATAGCACAATTTGGGCTATCGTGAGCACTGAAGGAGTTACATGCTGATAGATCTTGGAACGTTCTTAGCGTCAGGAGAAGCTTCTTATGCTCTTTTGTTCTCTTGGTATGGTTTACACAGTTTCTGAATAACGCAATGGGCAGAACAAACATGATATGACAATTGTATCAATATAGCTGGCAAATGAAGCTCTCCAGATACCTGGGCCTAGGGCCTCTGAGCCCACCTTAAAATCATTTGGCTGCCTCTGTAGGAAAGCTGGGCGAAAATCATCACCCTCCAATACTCTTTTTCCAAATAGATCACAAGTAAATGGATCTTCATGAGCTACCAGTGAAATTAATCATCCCGTCGACCAATGTACCAGAGACCAGTGTGTACAGTTCTGGGGGGTACAGGAACATCAGGAGGTAGATGACCTTGCTTACTTCGATTTCTATCAAGTCATCTAAGGCCTCTGCTTCTCAAACAAGCAAATGGAACTAGCTTTTCCTTTGTAGCGTTAGTAGAAAAATCTAGGGAGAGAATTTTTGTGAAAGTTCATAATAAATACTAAATCACTTTATAAAGTTAACACTATTCTTTTTACGTTAAGCAATATCATTGATTTTTATTTCGATATTTGCTCCAGATTCTGCATGCCCCCTTTCTTCCTTTGTTGGACCATTCTTTATAAAACTCTGCAGGCAGACACTGACAGTGGTAATAAGACAAATACCTTTATCACTCAAATGTCTCCACATTATTCATCAGCTCTTGTGGTTCGTGACATCTCAGCTAAAATTCACCCCTCAGCTGTTTTTTAAAATACTAAGCCTTGATGTGGCCATTATTTTTCTGTAAATATCTATATTAGAGCCCTCAGAGGATAGATGAAGACAATCAAATTTGTTACAAATCCCTCCTGAACATGGCTGATTGGGAGCATGGACATGGATTTTACAGTTCTATATCTAGAGGAATGTTTAGAGATAAGATGAAAGCAGGCTTCGTATTCATCACACATTGTATATTTGACTTCAGCCTCCCCCTCAGCCTTTAAATCAATGGCATCTGGTTCTTGCTACTTAAGAGTGCCATTACTTTCCAAACTAAAAGGCAGTTAGTGCTGGATATAGCAGCCCCATTTGATTAAAAAATAATTAACTCGAGTTACATGCATCCCAGAAGCTTAAATGAGGATTTCTGTTTGGGTGGGGGGCATACTTTATTTCTACACCAGAGACAGCTGAACTGGGAGGCTCCCTGTGGTTGTGATAGACATTGTCATGACACAGTCATTTTGATTTGATGATCTAAAGTTCAGCATTTCATAGAAAAACTCAGTAGTGAAGAGTGGTGGTCAACATTTGACCGGTCAATAGGATCACAAAGCAGCTGAACCTTGGTGTAACCCCAGTGTGTCCTTCTCTACAATGCCTGGGGCACCTCATTGCTTTCATGTCTGTAACAACACAAACACTGGCAATCATTCTCTGTGAGACAATTGTATAAAAAAAAAAAAAACCCTGATATTTTATTATTATCAATCATTAAATGTAATGGAGGCCAATGATTGGTGAATTCATTCTCAGAAGTAGAAGAAAATTTACTTAGAAAGTCAAATTATTATTTGAATTTCTTGAAACCATGAAATCTGACATACTAGTACAAGTTTGGTTGCCTGAGTGAGTAATGTTTTGCCCCCTGCCATTACGGGAACAATGTAATGTTGGAATAGCTTGTAAATCACATTTTTTTAAACTGAGGAAGTCCTTTTCCTACTTATCAACCAGGTGAATTAAGACAATGTGTTAGTGACACCAATAATTTCCATGTTGTCTCTGCTTCCTTCTTTAATGGCAAATGATTTCCAAGCAGTTTTCATAGAGGAAGTTCTTGCATGGACAATGTTTTAAGAAGCACTTCTTCCTTAGCTCAGTCAGGGAGCTATAAGGCAGTTTTTAGAATATAGTCTGTCTTGTTGGAATTTTCTAGAATGTTGTGCCTCATCTGCATTTTGAAAATCTCCTGCTGCTTTGACAAATAATCAGAGAATCTGTAGTTAAATGTAAAGTACATAAGGTCCCCAGATAGTTCTGGCTTGATAGATGAATGGTTAAGAATGCTAACCCAAAAGTGCAAAAGAAAAAAAAAAAGTGGAGTTTTAATGATTGCGGGTGAGTTGGGTACCTAAGCTTTCATTGTTCCACTTCTAAAACAACATAGCACAGGACATTTCTTTGAGTTTAACACTGTACGATTTTATCCTATAAAGAAAAAGAGCTTAGTTCAAGTTTGCCATGTAAGAGACAGATTATCAATGTGGGCTATAAATGGATGTTGTCTTCACAATGGTAACTCAGATGCCATTTTATAGAATTTCCATAAAAGCCCCAAATTTCCTGGGCAACAAAGGATCAGGCTACTAATGTTTGCCTGTCAGAGGCTTCTTTTACACATCTATCAAGTGTAGTAGGCCAATAATCTTTTGATTATGCTAAGGCATAAATCAATGTGATTGAAGGAAAAAAATACCTTAGCTGCTCAAGGGAAATTATTGGATCATGCAACTTACAAGTGGATGTCCAGAGGTCAATCTGATTAAAACCATGCCTAGATCCAGTGGCTAGGAACATTCCGTCTATCTGTATCACCTGACTCCCCCATCTCTCAGCTTTCTGTCTGTTTTTTCATCCCCTACATTGCTTTTATTTTTAGGCTGACTTTGTTTTTGTGCTGGCAAAATTGAACCTCTACAGTACCAAGCATCTATGTTGCTAGTTTAAGAATCCCAGGGGCAAAGGAGGTTCTCTTGTAAAGAATTGTGAAACTGGGGCTAAATGGCATTGCTTCCTATACTTTTCCATGTTTGAGTAACTTGTATGGCAAACTAAAAGCAAAGCACTGTAGTTTTCCAGGTTCACACATGAACATATTCAAGAACTGTGATAGCTTAATCACCCAAAGCATTAACTCTTGAAAGAGGCAAAGATAATTTCCCAAATGACAACGAAGGCCTTCATTAGGAATATGTAACCCAACATGAGAGAGTCTCACTGTTCTAAGCAAGCCTTTGTTCATTGAAATGAGGTAATTTAATGAGAATAAACTCGTGATTTGACCCAGAGGCCATATATTTTGTTAAAGTAATGTTTAGATACTTTATAATTAATTTGCATTTGTAATGAAGGATGGTAGACTTACATTGATAAAATATAAATACAGAATTTATCACCAATCATATAAGTGATTTCATTCTTGTTCAACTGGACCAGAGTCAAGTTAGATAAATAGAAAAATGCAATGGCTGGAGTTAGAAAGGAAACTGCCAAAGTTTCAGAGGGGATTTTACACTTAAGACTCCATTTATTGCATGATAATGATACAATAGAACTTACACTATGCATGTATTATAGTTCACTGAATCAATAAAAATCACATAGCTGTTAATGATTTCAAACTCAGCTTGCTAAGCAAGATTTGGCAGAGCTACCAAGTGGTTAAAAGTGTTTGTATGAGAGTTAAGGAGTTCCATGCTCAAGTCCAAGTCTGACTGTGTGTGTGGTGTGTGGCCTTGGATTTGATGTCTCTGGGACATAGGCTCCCCATTGAAAAATTAGGTAATAAAATGCAGTCACCACACTGTAGTGGGGAGGGGGGTGGGAAGAGTTAAGCACACTGACAGGGAAGTGCTGGCTTCTGCATTCTTCAGGCAATGCCTATGCTGTTTCATTCTCCCAGGTGCCTAACAAGTCCCCCACCCCCACCCCAGTCAGTCACTTAATTATTCTCATTGGCCCCTATGGTACTATCATTTTAATGCTCATTGTGTTCTCTAAGATGGTATCATAAAGGAATAAATTTTACCCACAGCAAGAAGGGCAAATGGTGTTTTATGAACTGCAATTTTAATGCCTTCTTTTTGAGCTTTTAAAGGAGCAAGGAGAATGTTTAAAGCTAGCTCTTGGGCTCTGCAGGTCATACAGTACATCACTGTTGATGTTTCAGTGTTTTCAAAGGCTTTTTTTCATGGATGCCTGCCCTTCTCCTGTTTCCTGTCTTTTTCTCCCAGTGTGACCTGCCTTTATTTATGATCCTGAAACAGAGACAGGATGCTAAATTCTTCTGAGGTGGGTAGTCAACATGGTAGACCAAAGCAATAAGATTTACCCTTAGCTTATTTGCTAAGTTTCCTGCATTCACTGGTTTATTTCTGGCTCTTTCAGGTTCTGTTTTCTTGGCTGTGTGTGTGTGTGTGTGTGTGTGTGTGTGTGTGTGTGTGTGTGTGTGTATGAGAGAGAGAGAGAGAGAGAGAGAGAGCCGACAGCCTCATTCACATCTTTGCACTTTGCAGTGAGGGTTAAATGAGATTATGTCCACAACAGGAAAGTGGGATCCAAGTGAAAATTTTCATTATGATTTGTGATTACCATGTGTCTGTGTATCCAGAGCATGTTAGCAGCTGAATTGGTGTGTGTTCTGCTTTCATTCCTCAACTCCCCAACATGCAGAGGCTCTCTGCCAGATGGCTACTCTGCCAGCTGTGTCTTGTTTTGTCCTTGTAAACACTGCATGCCCCAACAGGGGAGGCTTTACTTATAATCTAACATGCCTTGTCCTTTATCTCTTTCAGCTTGAGAATTACATTGTGGAAAATATGAAGTCGGAGATGGCCCAGATACAGCAGAATGCTGTTCAAAACCACACGGCCACCATGCTTGAGATAGGAACCAGTCTCTTATCTCAGACTGCAGAGCAGACCCGAAAGCTGACAGATGTTGAGACCCAGGTATGTCCTCAGGGCCAGAGTCACATACTCAACAAGAAGATTATTTTAGAAATAGTCTTTAATCTAGTCCATAAACAAAGAGCATATGTCAGCATGAGATTTGGGAAAACATACATTTTTGTTTATTGGTAACAACAACGAGTGCTTGACAAGCTATGAGTGCCTTAATGAGGGGGAGTATATTTAGGTTTGCAAAAAGAGAGCAGGGAAAAAAACCTAATCAGCATTAAGTTCAAATAAACACTGCAGCTACCAACTGTGATATGACTTGTGTAAACCAAAATAGTCACGTGGTGACTGTTGACTGTTGACGAGCTTTCTGAGCTGTCTTGCTTTATCTCTGGTAATGCATTCTTGATAATGGCATCTGTGATACCAGTAAATTGAAAGGAAAGCTTCAGGTTCTCTGAGCAAGAATTAGCATGAGTCTGCATAAACCTGTACATTTGAGTGGAAATTAGTACAAAGTAAGGATACCTTTAAATTATCACTGTCATAAGTATAGTGTCAAATGCACTGTCAGAAATGTAGTGTCCAATGCACTGGAAGATGGCCTTTCAGTGCAGTTGACTGTGGACAGTGTGACTCCGTTGTAATACCATTCTGAAACTTGGAATGAGATGTGGCTCGATTCTGATGTAGCTGATTTCTATCAAGGCAAGAAATTTGCACGTGAAAATATTTCTACTTTATTTAATCTATGTCAGTGATGTTGTAAATCATGTTAATAGTTAAAGAGAAGTGGCAAAGATGCTTTGTAGAGAGAAAACAGTTTGTATGAAATACAGGTTGCCTAGACAAACAAAACAAAACAACCAAAAAAATTAAAACTCACACACATTTATGAAAATCATTTAAAGAATGTAGGTAAGGAAGATATTCTGATCTCTCTCACTAACACAGTTATTGAACTCTAAAGTCTTCATATCTCTTTCGCTGACTAATGATACTAATAATCAACTAGTGAAACCAGAACTTAAATGCTGATTGCAATGGAGGAATAAATTGCCTGGATTTTGAAAAACACTTTTTTTTTTTTTCTGTAGACTACTATCAGATATACAGGAAATACAGGGAATGGGACCTAGATCTCATAACTGAACAACATGATATGTATTGACTCATTTATAATCATGTAAAGCAAGCATGCTGATTTATAAAATATTGATTTCCTATATTACACACAATGAAATTTTTTTTCTACTTTATTTAATGCCGAATGCTTACTGCCTGCAACAAACAGTTTCACAAGTTCCAACCCTGAAACACTTGCAGGTGAGATGGTTCAATAGTGTAAGGTGCTTTTCACCAAGCTTACGGACATGATTTCAAGTCTCAGAATTCATGTGGTAGAAGAGAGGACTCCAGTGTGTGCGCGCGCAAGGATCTTTATTTATTTTTATGTCACTCCAAAACTTTCTCTGATATTGTTTTTATTCTTTTCTCATCAAGGAAGTGCTGGTGTGGTGGAGAAAAAAATAGTCTTGTTAATATTTTAATCTTCAATCTGTAAAGATTTTTGTTTTGCAAGTTTTTAAAAGTAGCAATTTATTCTATGTTCCAAAGACTGGGAAACATGTACTTTCTGAAAGATAGTACAGAGAAGGCAATGAATAAAGAGAAAATAGAACTCTGAAAATTCATCATAAAGGCCAATTAAAGTTTACTACATATAGCAAGAATATTTTTAGCATAGACAAACTCAAAGATAATCACAAATCCTTCAGAATTATCAACCAGACTCAATTAGACAAGAGAATGCACAGACAGGCCTCCTTGTGCTTTACAAAGTAAAGCCCCTGCATTCTTCTCATCTTCCTTTGAACATGTGGTAGTCATTGGTGTTTACACTCCAAACTTTTCTTTATCAAGTGTGTATTCACATGGTGTACATTTGAACTCTTGTGTGTGTTTTGCTTCAACCTAACCATGAAAGTGCACCCTGTTCCTGCCACAGAGTCATTTACAAAATGAATACTCAGTGCCTTTACAGGATTCACTTAAGAGCTGAAGGAGCCTTCTGCTCAGTTCCTGTTTGCTCTGGTATTTTGCTCTGATATCCTCCTAACTTGGTTTCACACGTTTGTGGTTTCCTTTCCTGAAAATTGACTTCAGGCTGTTTTAGAATCTGAGGATCATGTAGCAAGAGCTTTGCCCCGTTGTGCACCCTGGCTCTCACATGATGATCTTATAAAGATAAGCTACTTATTGCTTACTAGTCCTCTGTTGACCTTCTAGATTTGTACTTTCAAAGGCAGTAGGAAGGCCTTGGTTTTGCTGCAGGGCATAAAGAATCCCTACACCCAATGAACATTATAATCAGAAAAGGGGTCCTGGGATGAGCACCTCTAGAAAAGATTGCTGGCCATGGGCGCGCTAATGAGACATTGAAACCAGAGAAAGCCTTTTCCTTCTCCCTATCTCAGTGGAGAACAGCACTCACTCAGACATATCAGGCATCCCTGCCTCTTCAAGTTCCTCTTTTGTATAAAGGAGTTAGGATCATGAATTATTCATGTGCCCCTCCTGTTGTGCAATCTCACTCTCACTTTGTCCTCAGGCAAATTTGGTGTCAGGGGAGGGAATTTATCAGATCAACAAACTGAATTAAGTTCTACTTTTAATTGTCCCCTTGGCTCAATGTTAAGCAATCTTACATACATATTAACTAGTATAAGCAAATATGTCCTATAAAGTATGTCATATTTTCATTCCTTGTTGGAAGATGAAGAAACTAAAATAAAGAATGATGCAAAAAGTTGGTTTAGCTGAAAGAATTAGTGACCATTAAAGTGAGAATTTAAAGTGAAGCAGTTTGGTGTCAAAATCTGCATGATGAGTATCTTTCTACCAGTGCTGATCGCTCTCCTGTGGTTCTGCTTTTTCTTTAAGATTATGGGATTATCATCAATGGGTGCAAACAGAGAACAAGATTTAACTCAGCAATACTTTTAAAACTACTGAGCCCCTCTTATATGTAATATCATGGCTTTGCTGCTTATGGGAATGGCAGTCTCCCCCTTCCCACACATACATCATTCATTCTCTCAGGTGCCAGTGACTTCATCACATGCAGCCTTCGAGCTGTCCTTGCCAGCTGCCAGCTGTGTCAACTGTAGGGAATGTCTTTAGATGGCTATCTCAAGTTTCCTCTAGTCTCCAATAGTTCCAGCACTATGGTATTAGAAACAGAATTTAATGTCATTTGAACAGATGTATTTTGCATATTTCCATGGGGCAAGATGTCACAATAAGCAGTCCTTATGTTCACTGACTGAGTTAAGGTGGTATAAAGTCTCTAGATCAATTCTCTTTTTCCAATTTCTGTCACATTTAAAACACACCTTTTGAGTATGCTGTTGTGGGAAGAACAGGGACCCCAGCTGCTGTAGTCTCAAGCCCATCAGGTATTGGTGCAGAGACCACAATTCTCAACAGCCATTTCTAAGCAATGACTCACTGTGGCAGGATACTTAGCATCCTTCCCAGGAGCTTTAGAACTTTGCTGACACATGACTTTGGCTAGTGTTTTCCCATCACTTGTTGCATATAATAACAGCTGTCTTGAGGACTAAGACTTCTACTGAGTACTCTTTTCTCCTACTCTCTTCCTCACTGGGGTAAAGCCTGGATCTCAATCTGAAGACCATTTCTGGCTCCTCCCACTAAGTTTCCCTCCATAGACATTTGCTCTAATAAATTCCCTGCACTTTTAATCCCACTTCCCTTCTGCTTCTCAGAGGTCACTAAGCACTATAACTTCATGGATCACCACAGCACAGTTAGAAACTTGAAGCAGTTCAGATGTAGTCAGTTGAAAGAGCACATCTCTAGTCAATAAGTTTCTTCTTATGTCTACCATCAAAGGCTGGCTCTAAAAATTGAACTGTCTTCCTTGATAGGACATAATTGAATAAACTTTAAACCTTGAACTAGCTGAAATGATGGTGAAATAAATTAGCGAGGGGGTCTTATAAGGAAAATACATTGGTAATTAATTTGCATAAAGTGCTGGATGAAGATTCGGAAAATTTTGGCTCAATTTGACAAGTGTTCTTTTTTGAAGCTGCATTAACACAGCCACATTTATCTATGCATATGTTGTATGTGGCTGTGTTACTGTTCTCACATTGGGGTGGTTATACCAGAGTAATAGTAAAGACAATATGCCCTAGATATCAGGGTTTCTGCCTGCCTCCCCTGTTACTGTGACAAAATATGTAACAGATACAACTTAAGGGAGTAAGAATTTATTTTGGCTTACAGTTTGAGAGTACAAAATTCATGATGTGGGGAAGGCCACATTGTGAGTGTGTAGCTGGGAATGCTCATGTTTAACTATATCAGAAAGCAGAAAGGTCTGAGGCTACAAACAAGACAAGCTACAAACATGAAGAGTTACCTCTAGGGATCCATTTCTTCCACTGAGGCCCCAAGCCATAAAGATTCTATAATTTCCCAAAACAGCATTGCCAGCTGGAGACCAAATGTTCAAACACATGAACCTTTTGGGAACATTTTACATCCAAATAATGACGGCTCACCAAGCTAAGATAGTTACTACTTGGCTATTGACTGAAAAAAAAAAATCTAACTAGTTCTTCAAACACATGTTAATTGGAAAGTAAGGATTTTCTTTCCTCTTTTGAAGCTCTATTACTGGGATTTGGAGTAGAACATGATGTATATCAAAACCTTAGTAAGTTCTAATTAAGTAATTAACAACCCTGATTGTAATATATTTGGATTTTGATCCAAGGCTGCGTTGGTAGTAATATAACTAAAAACTTAGCTGATGGGCTGAGTATGACTTCAAAGAAAAGTAAGATACTGAAAAAAATTGGGCTGCAGGAGTAATCATCCCAATGTAGGTTTTTGTACTATGAAGAACATGATAAATTTGGCCCCTTCCTGCCTTATTGTGATAATTTGATTTGTAAAATAAGGAGAGATCAGATGATGCCATCATCTGCCACAAACTGAAGACCTCAGGATGCCTGGAAAGGCAACAGTTGGTAGCAGTAGTTAATGGTCAAAATGGCATTTTCTTAGGCAGAGAAGCTGTGGGTTCTTAGTTACATAAGTCTATAGGAAGAACTGAGACTCTATATTTAGAGAAGCTACATAGTTCACTCTAATAAACAAGATAATTCAACCTACAATATCTGCATGTTTTAAAAAGTATTGTACTTACCAAATTCCATAGCCACATGCAGTTATTATATTTTAAATATGGCACAAAGTTACATTGTTAGGTTATAAATGGTATATATTAGTATTCAATATATATATTATTCAATATATATTATATTCAAATATAATGAGGTTACTCTGAACATTACAAATATTGATATGGAAGGTTAATATAAACATATATAACATAAATATAAAACATTACAATTTTATACAATATTAAATATCTATTACTATAACCTATATTAACAATATTTTTCCAAGGTTCCTTAATTTTTCAAATGATTTTGCAGATAATTTGTTTTCCAAGTTTGATGGGCTCAGTGAACTTGGGTTTCTCTTTTCTTTCTGGCCCCCTCCCCCCTTAAGAATAACATATTTAAGCTACTTAGACAACCATTCGATCATCTCTCATATTCTGGGATTGCCAGAGTGTTTATTTGGCATAGCTTTTGATTTGTTTTTCCAACACTTCTATTGTTTAAACCAGAAGTCACTCTGTGTTAAGGATTTCCTGAGCTGAGGTAAGAAGCAGAGCCACTTAAGGAAACTGTTGCTCACTTCATGTGGCATCTCATCAAGAGGCAGGCAAATCATCATCTTGCTCTTAGTCATGTAAGGTGTTTGGATGCGGGCAGGATACTAGGGGCCATATCACTCCATCCTAGATGTTCACTTTCCTCTATGGGGGGGGGGAGAGAGAGAGAGAGAGAGAGAGAGAGAGAGAGAGAGAGAGAGAGAGAGAGAGAGAGAACAAACAAAACAAACAAAACCCCACAGTAAATCAATGGCCCCGAGATCAATGTGCTATAAAAAAGGTATTTTGTTTTGGGGTTTCTGTATTCTCTTTCAATAACTGCCTTTCAGTTAGTGTGGATTTGAAATGAAATACTCTTAAAAGCATGACAAGAAGCTGTCTGAAAATTCTTACCTCACTTTCTCTACAAAGTGAATACTTTTTATTTTTTTAATTTTTTTTTAAAAAAAGAGCTAAGCTCTTTAAACTACATAAATCCTCCATTTCAGATCTTACTTTCCTCGGCCTATGGAAAACTCTGGGAAATTTAAGCTTTGACACTGGTCCTTGGGGACTGATTGCATTTATTCTTCACTCTTTCCTTTCTTCCTTTTCTCCCCTTTCCTCTTAAACATTTTTTCCCAGGGATGTGCTTTTGGGATGTGTTTAAGCTAAGAAGGAAATGTCTTTTGTCATTTTAATGGAATACTTCAGTTATTGCCAACAGTAAGTTTCATAGACTCATGCAAGGCAGTGGTCAATTTATCATAGTTTTCTACAGTTCCCCTGCATGCCCAGATTTGAACTTCAAGCCTGTTTGAAAACATCAGTGGAGTGACTTGAAATAAAGCAGCAATAGAGTCAAGATGATGGGAAAAGAAGAGTTTGGCATTTGTGCTTAAACTAAGTTGACCAGCCCTTAGCCTGGATCTCTAGGATTGGTCTGTTTTCTTCTTCCATGCCCAGTAATTCAAATTTGGCCTGTAAGAGTGTAACTATGCCTGTGGGGCTGTTACCTTCCATAATCAGTATCTGACTTGCAAACAACCCATTGTGCACTGCCAGCACATAGTTGAATATTCCAGTGGGCATGACTTTGTTCTACAGGACTCTGGACACAGCAGTGCAGGCCCTGTGTAATCATAGTGTAGCAGAAAAACATAGCATGGATAAAAAAGAAGGATCATCTTCAGCAATGGAGATTCCAGAAGGAAAGCAAGATGGGTGAACTACAGGAGAGAACGGAGGTAGATGTTTTTCTAGGCATGGCCAGAACATACTTCTAAGCATGCCTTGAGTATGAAAACAAGCTAACTCATCAGATGGGATGGGATGGAAATTTCAACCAGAGAGAAGTGCAGATACAAAGACCTTGAGGTAAAAAGGATTTGGCAAATTGAATTGACAGAAAGACAGTAGATGGACCATAGTGTGACAAATGGGGGACAGAAGTGATATCCAAGAACTAAGAGATCATAGAGTAAAAAATATGTTACTACAAAACTAAGTTCTTACAAATGTCAACCAACTGAAGAGAGGGTTCATTAACATATTCAACATGGAAAATGCCATTATCTGACTTGTTTTCATGAAGGATTTTTGCTCTGTGATAATGTAGACTAGAGGCAAAGGAGAACAAGAAGTTAATACTGGCTGTTGTTGCAAGAGTTAGATACAGGCAGCCTCAATGTTAATCCCAGATAATGATTCTAGTCTGTTTCCAGAGAACATGGATAAAAATGTAGATTATTCTTCAAAAGCCAAAATGTTGGTCTTTGAATGTGTCGAAAGGTGTGTCTCAGGGTTTCTATGTGCTGAAACACCATGACAAAAGTAACTTGAGGGAGAAATTCTTTCAGCTGACAAACTCTCAGGTTATACTTCATCATAGAGCAAGATCAGAATAGAAACTAATGCGGGAATAAGGAGGCAGGAATTGAAGCCAAGGTCATGGAGGAGTGCTGCTTACTGGCTCACCCTCCATGGGCTGTTCATCATGCTTTCGTATAACATTTGAGATTGCCTGCCAAGGAGTGACACAGCCCACCATGATCTGGGGTCCCCACATCAAACATTAGTCAAGGTCGTACCTCACTGACTTCTCTATAGGCCAATTTTAGAAAGGCATTTTGTTGACTAAGAATCACTCTGCCGGGTGCGGTAAGAGCAGATGAGCTGTTCTCGAGAGTGTGAGAGCAGGAGAGCTGGCCATGTCCCTTGTCAGCTGTGGCACTGGGTGAGCTAGCTGGGACAGTGCTGGAGAACTTGGTCTGATGGTATGGGTGCAGGAGAACTTGCCAGCTGACAAACTCAGCTACCGACCAGGCCCAGATCCAATGCTTCAAGTTGATCCCATCTGTGAACTGCTGGAGCATGTGACGAGGCTGGTCCTACAGATCCAAAGCTGCAAAATCTCAATGACACAGGGCAACAACAGGATATTCAAGAAGAGTCCCTGTGAGGATCCAGTGTAGCATATAGTATAGCAGAAGCCAGAGGCCTCTAAGCAGACCAATGACTCAATACAATGAACATTAGCAAGTAAAGATATGTGGACAAAAGGGTATACTGTGGGGCACTCAGTGACACACCACAGCTTCCATTATGAGATGTGTGTTTGTGTGTGTATGTATGTGTGTGTGTGTGTTATATCTTTTAAAACATTTTTTAACACTTTACTTGTTTTTAAATTTTTCTTTTTTGGAGGATATTTCAGGGGCAGAGTGTAGATATGAAGGGACAGGCAGGTGAGTGGGATCAGGGTAAATGATGTGAAATTCACAATGCATGAATAAAAAATAGTAAAAAGAAAGAAATAATTCTTCTCAAATATATCTAGGTTTGTGTCAAGTTGACAGAAACCAACCAACATGATGTGCCCTCAGAGAGTATGGCAAACCAAAGCAAACACAGGTTTGATGTACCTGTGAGCAATGTATTTCATTCCATGAGATGCCATGCCTAACTTTTACTCATACATAAGCATTGTGTGTCTTCTCATTCACGGTACTGGTCGTCACACAGAAATACAAAGTGATTCACTTCTCATTTGAAATATTTATAAGTGCTCATTCCGTAAGCAAAGAAACCAGAAACTGACCTGAGTAAACTATTTGCTGAATGTAGCCTCAGTCTTAATATTCTCTACCATGTTTTTCAAATTCTATTTTTCCTTGAATAAACTAATAAGGACTATAATTTAAAAATAATACTTTTGTTAATTCTCTGAGAATTTCATACAATATATTCTGATCATATTCACCCTTCCCTCACCACCCCTTTCTTTCCCCTCTCCCTTGACCTGTCTCAAGCTTTCAGGGCTTTCTACTTTCTCCCACTGAGTGTACTTGTAATGTTGCACAGCTACTCTTGTGAGTGGGGTCCACCCTTGAGTGTGTTCAACCTAGTAAGGTCACATTATTAAAGAAAACTTGCTCATCTAACAGTAATCAAATGTCAGTATGCTGGCACTTTGTCCCTTTTGAGCTTATGCAAATATTGTGCATAATGTCAAAATCTTTGAGTTCATATATGTTTAGGAAAAATGCATTATTGACAAAGTTTTAAAGTCAATAGACAGAGAAGTAATTATAAAGTAAATATAGTCCTTGAAAGTTAATACTCCAGTCCTATGTGGTTTTGTTGGCCTTACACTGTTCATAGCCTAGAAAGGAGTGAGATGCTAGAGAAGGAGTAGAAAATGGCAAGATGAGACATTTATACTTTGAAATAGTTAACTGGTTATGATTTGTTTATATATTATGTTTCCATGGATATGAATTTGAAACCACTCCATAGACTAATAATAATGATTTCATCTAATATTTATGGGATATGTTAGAATTTTAAAAATTCTGCTCTGAAGTACTCCACAAATGTATACCATGTACTTTAGCTTGGTTGCCTAGGTTAGAAGAAGCCCCTCTTTAAATTTGGCATCTGAAGGTGTTGTCTCTCACCTCCAACCTAGTTCCTTCTCTGTCCTAATACAAATACAGAGCCCAAGTGCCTTGCAGTCATAGCTCAACCAAGTAGTTTGAGTACATGTTCCAAAGATCCAGATCCAATCCCAGCTTTAATCCTGTGCAAAGGTGGAGGAACACACCAACACTTCCAGTTTTACAGCAGAACCCTGTACTTGATAGTGACACTGCAAAAAACAAAGCAAACAAACAAAACCAAAACAAAAAACAACCCCCCCTAAAAACAAAAAACAAACAAAAACTTCTCGTGTCCCTTTTAATAAGTAGATCTAAGTAAACTATGATGGATAAAAAGATTTTAAATGATTTAAGGAGAATTTAAAGCCAATATAACCTTTCCCTCCCCTTTTTAAAATCTTCCTTAGTGCAAAGATAGGGAGGGAGGATAGAGAAAAAGAAGGGCAGATGTTGACACCATTTGAAAACCACTTCTAAGGCTGCTGTCTTTGCCTGGAGAATGGTAGAGTTGGGTGTAAAAGTTACAGACTTTTATCCTACTAGTCTCTGAGTAGAAGTGTAGATCTTTTGTGACTCGTTGGAGGATTCCAGTCAGTGCAGGTGGAGAAACAATAGCAAGATCTTTTCTTAACAATTTCATGTCTGAATGGTGAGCTTTCCTTCCAATAACTACTGGAGTGCAGCCTCTCAGATGACTGTGCAAATCTGTGCACTCAAAGAAAGTCTTGGCTTAGAAACTCAGATCTGGAATCTGGATTACACTGGACTCCAGTGTCTTCATCTACAAAGTAACAGGGCCAACAGATGAGATTGTCAAATAAATGAAATAGTATGTGAAAGTTCTCTTGAATGAACTACCTGCCATGACAGCCATCCAATAAATATGGTCAAAAACTCCCCAGACTAACACAAGAGTTGTTTGGATTTCTAGTTTAATTTAGTAAGGTGATAGGCTTGAGTAGATACATATTATACATCTCTTAATTCAAAATGACCTGTTATATCAAGATCTTGTTTTAATAATATACCTTGCACTTATAAATGTTGGACAGAACATAAAGGAAACTTTCAAAATATATTATCCTAAGATGTAAGGGTATAAAAATTGGAATATGCAAACAAACTTAGTTCCCATCTGCCTGTGTTTCCACTTACAAAGCAATATTTGATAGATTGACCATCATATGCCTAAGTCATTCGGAAAAATATTAAGAACAAAACCCATTTTAAAAGCTCAAGGATTTTTTGCTACTTGTTTTGTGATTGAAATTTTATTTTTCAAAAATGTTTCAAGGTACTAAATCAAACATCCCGACTTGAAATACAACTGCTGGAGAATTCATTATCAACATACAAGCTAGAGAAGCAACTTCTCCAACAGACGAATGAAATCCTGAAGATTCACGAAAAAAACAGGTAAGGACTCTTTTATTATGAAAATGCTTTTATGTATACCTCTTGAAATCCTTGATCTCACTGGCAACTGAAAGTTTCTTTTGAGGTAACTGAAAAGCTATATCCACAAGAGAAGAGGAAGACGCAGGTCCAGCCAATGTGTCAACCATCGGGCCTGTGTTCTGATTCCATCTCGAGATGCTTAGCCCTCAGTCATAACTTCTGCCACGGGCCATTTTTCAAATAGTACCATATATACAAAAATTTTTTGCCATTTTGGCTAAATAGACTGCCATTTCTTCATCAGCACCAACTTTGTAACCCTAGAGAGAAGAATGGACAGCTGCTCTTGGATTATTACTCAGCCAGTCATTTACTCCACTCTTCGGATCATGGTAAAACACAATTCAATTCAATTCAGAGAGCTTGGATTACAGGAAAGCAGATTTATAATTTTCCTAAGAAAATACTTGCCTATAAAATAACTAATAAGAGTTTTTTTTTCATTTAAAGTCATTTAAATTTGACATAAGAAATTTTCTTCATTGATTGATAGATATCCTCATATCAGGCATCTCAGGTCAGTGGAACATAACAGATTTTGAAAGGTGGGACAGTGAAACTAGCTCACTTTGATGTCATTAGTACTGATGATTTGTGCTTGTCACAAAGAACCATCTTCTATAGAATAAATGCCGTTCACTTCATTGCATTTTCTTCTGAATATTGATTGTCTACAGGATGGTTTAGCTCTTACACTGCATTCAGTAAAGACAACTGTCCTGATAGGTGGTCACTAAATACCACTATCTGCTGGAGCTAGACTCTGCTGTCTAGATTCTTTTTCCAGGCCAGGGGAGCATGTAGCAGGACTATGGCCCTTCCTCCTCTGCAGAAGGACCAGGGAATCAGACCAAATGAGTAGCCTGCCCAGGGTCACACAGCTTGCTATTGATGGAAGCAAGAATGGAATCCATTTGCTTTGCTGGTAGTTCTCTTCTTTCACCCTCACAGAAGACCTCATGATCTACAGCCTAAAGGCTTTTTTAGCATCAAGCAAAGAGTAGACCTCAATGCCAAGGATTACAATCAAACTTCTGCACGAATAAAATAAACCTGACTGTTGATTTAGCATCTGCAAGGGGTCACAAGTGTTACATTTATTTATTCTTGTAGGGTGATATGGGATAAACTATTTAAGTATAAATAAACTTGACAGCACTTGACCCTGAACTGGCTGTTTGATGAAATGTTCTGAAATTGAAAAGCCTCTTGAAAATTACTGTTTATCCCAACACAGTCCCACGATAACCAGAAATATGCAAGTGTGTAACAGGTATGCTTTACTTCAGTCACCCTCAATTTAGGGTTACCACCAAATGCCTTAACTTTCTTGCTGAAGGGAACCCCACTTACAATAATGTATTTCAAAATCTCTGTCCAGGAATTTTGAATATGTAGATCAATTGCATGTAATTTTGGTTTTTTTTTTTTTGAGTCATTATATTTAGGATCTTTAGAAAGAGAATAGATAGATACATAGATAGATAGATAGATAGATAGATGATAGATAGATAGATAGATAGCAGACACATACAAATATATATCTATATATAGATATCAAACTTATCACTAAATGATGAAAAAGGGCTGATCAAAGATAAAGTAAGTTCAAAGGACTTTATCTGAAAACTTACTGAAAGTGTAAAATGAAATATCTGTTATAGAAACAAATGAAAGAAAGTACTGAAGAAAGGTCACATGAGTTACTGGGCCGGTTAAAACCTTATGTTCTGTTGACTTAAAACTAGTTCATTTCACAACAACCAAAGAGTACTTATAATGGACTTGTTACAACCAACAAAGAGGTAGTTCTAGGGGCAAACTGGTCAGGAGAAGCAGCCTTAGCCTGAGGATTGGGGGAAATGGCTAATTTTCATTCTCAGCTTGATAGATTTACAGTCACGTAGGGGAAATACCTCTGGGCTGTCTGTGAGGAAATTTCCAGAGAAATTTAAAGCAGGAGGGAAGAGCCACCCTGAATGTGGGCACCAGCATGCCAGGTACAGGTACTCCTGTCCTAGACTTAGCAAAAAGGAGGGATCCAGATAATCCCAGTGTTTGCCTCTCACGGACTCTAGACAGGAGAAGATGCCATGTGATCCCTTGTCTCTAAGCCACTACTGTTAGACCCTGTCGTAACATCCTGTTTCCCTGGAACCAGGAGCCAAAATGAACCCTTTCCTAAATGGCTTTAGTCAGGTATGTCATCACAGCAGTAAGAGAAGTGACTAATATAAAAGTAAAGGAAACAAACAGATGCCATGTGCAACAGCAGGTCACTTCCTGTCCTTTCTTCCTTAAGCCAGAGGGCTGTGAGTATTTTCCTCACTAGTGTTCTCTCCCAAGCACGGCTTTTCAGGCTCCCTGTCCAACTAAGTATGCATTTTATATGTTAAACTTGGTTGTGCAGCTATTTTTATTGATATTTAAAATTTATTAAAATTTAATTTTCATAAGAATGCCCTTGAGAGAACTAACAGCGTCTGCAACCCTATAGATGGAACAACATTATGAACTAACCAGTACCCCCGGAGCTCGTGTCTCTAGCTGCATATGTATCAGAAGATGGCCTAGTCAGCCATCATTGGAAAGAGAGGCCCATTGGACATGCAAACTTTATATGTGTCAGTACAGGGGAATGCCAGGGCCAAGAAGTGGGAGTGGGTGTGTAGGGGAGTGGCAAGGGAGGGTATGGGGAACTTTTGGGATAGCATTTGAAATGTCAACGAAGAAAATACCTAATTAAAAAAACCACTTAAAAAAAATAAACTTGAGTAAAAATCAAAAAATCAAAAAAAAAAAATGCCCTTGAGAAGTCAGGAAAATCCCAGTAGCAAGTCAATTTCAGTAAAGCAATGCTCTGGGAGCTGTGGTTGATATTAGCATAGTGAGGCTGACTCCAGACCCTCAGAACTGACCATCTTGTTTCCGGAGTCATAACTTCAGTAGATTTAAAGAAACACATTGAGAATATAAACTCAAACTCTCTGCTCCTAAATTCAGGTAAGTTTCTAACCAGATGCTTTTCCACCTTAATAAGCTAGGTGAAGACTCTTTTATTAAACTAAGCAATGTGCCCTTCACTTTTAGGATAGAACTGATTGTCGAATTACTAGATTAGAGTCATTAGACTGACAGAAGGTTTGAATCATCCTCAGAGTTAACACGGATGCTTTAGTGTATGGATTTAATCACACAGCTTTTCTCTATTTAAAGATTTAACTTGGTAAGCTGCATTGCAAGAACACTTACAATTTCTATTTTATAATGAAGAGCTGGGTATGTAGCCAGGTGGCATATAAACTGCCTAGCAAGCATGGGACCTGAGTTTGATCTGTAGCCCCAGTAAATATGTAGAAAAACAAATAAATAAATGCTTAAAATTAAATAGACGATAGTTGTTTTGAAGTATGTAGGGTATACCGATACTAGAAAGCAGTATTATTTTCAAATTAGTTTATATTTGGTTTTTTTTGTTTTGTTTTGTTTTGTTTTTGGTTTTTTGAGACAGGGTTTCTCTGTGTAGCCCTGGCTGTCCTGGCACTCACTTTGTAGACCAGGCTGGCCTCGAACTCAGAAATCCGCCTGCCTCTGCCTCCCGAGTGCTGGGATTAAAGGCGTGCGCCACCACGCCCGGCTAGTTTATATTTGTATATTTCACCATAAACACAAAGGATTTAGGAATTGAATCACTGGATGTATCTATGCATAAAGAATTTTATCAAGTCAATCAAGAGGAATTCACTTCCTTCTGCTTTTTTTTAACTTGCGATTCTGTAAACATCACAAAAATACACATTAATGTGAATAAAATGTCCTGCAATACAAGGTTTTTTTGTTTTTGTTTTTGTTTTTTTGTTTTTGCATTGCATTGCATTTTGTTGTATAGAGACACACTAGAATGGCTTTGACCCATCTCTCAGCAGATGTATTACTATCTATGATTAATATCTTAAAAAGTTACTGCCATACATTCTTCACTGTTTCTCCTACTGACTTTGATAATGTCTTCTGCTTTGTAGCTTGTACACTCACTCCTAGGATATCATGGGTTTCAAATGGGAACATGAAAGGAACCATGATGAATCAGAAAACGAAATGGATGCCCTGAACTGTCATCTATATTTAAAACAAACAAACAAACAAACAAACCAACCAACCACTTATGTTCTTCACTGTCAAGCATATTCACATGTCCCATTACTTCCCTACATCTTTCCTTCCTCCACTTAATTTTATTTATTCCTGTTCTTCCATAATAAATACATATGCTGTATTTGTATCCATATGCATTACACACACACACACACACACACACACACACGTACATGTATGCATGCATATACCTCTTGGCTTTTTTATCATTCCAGCATGTTTCAAGTGTTTCTTTTTTTCATTTTTGTTAGAAATCTATTTAACCAGGCTTCTTACATTGTTCTTTACTAAATCTGGCAAACTTATCCCAGAAAACCTTTAGACTAGGGTCTCAATCCCACAGTATGAAACTAGCGGCATAGCTGTGGTAACAGGAATGTTGAAAGCTTACCTTAGAAAGAGTGCACCAGCATGATTTTGACATAGCACCTACTATTATTTCATATTCATGTATTGACATTGGGTAATATTGTTTTAACATGCACTTAAGTAAGAAGGAGAATATTAGAAAGTAAGCTCTGTTCCTCCCTGGGGTTGTTTCAGGCTGTGTCTGGCTATGAGTATACTAGGGGCTTTCACTAACAAGTCTGGGAGTTGGCCCTCAGGAGTGTTGCACATCTTTGTCAGAACAAGGTGACATCTCTTATGGTTAAAAATATAATTCACAGGCAAACCAACGAAAAACCTATCTGTCTTTATCAGTAAAGCGGAGTCAGGCTGCTCTTTCATATGAATTTGAATTCTGGTATTACTTCATATGTGGTCCCTTGGGGCATTTTGCTAGTAGATTTAGCTTCTAGTATGGCTGGATTCTTATAGCTATCTTACTGTCTTCCTTTTGAAGGGTCCAGTTCATGTAATGGAGTGTAGTCCAAATAGCTGCTTTTAAGTCACATGTATCCTTGCCTACACCATTTTTAAGAAATGATTTTCTTCAAACAAACCAAAAATATCCCATTTGTGACACATAGTCTATCTCCCTATTCTATTTATTGTTATTGTTTATTTTCATATGATCAGTGGAATGAGAGGCACTCTGCCAAGCCCTGTCTAAAACAAAGCAAAGCCAGTGTCCTCCCAAGTAAGCAGAGAAGAGGTCAAAGTCAAATGTGTACATTTTTAGAAATAGTTAATTGATCATACCTACCTCTTTTTTATGTGAATATTAATCTTACAGATACAAGGAAAAGTTATTTCTATATGGAGGCATCTCTGAAATGTAAGAACACCGTGCCCAAGTCAGCCAGGTCTGGTTTGAATCAGCCAATCTACTTTCCAGAGGGATTATCTAAATTAAGCTCGGTTTCCTCCCCCAGGAATGTCAGGAGCCCTGTCTGGGTGTGTGACTTAGCAGCTTTGAGAAAGATCCATGCCTGTGCAGCCAAGCCAGTGAGCTGGCCTTAAGAGTATCTCCCACCTCTTTGGCAGAAAAAAGAAAGTTTTATAGTTAGGATTATAGTACACACACACGCTGAGAGGTCTTGCTGACTTACATCCTGAAAAATTAAGTAGAACATTTGCAGAGTTGAGTGTGGATTTTTGACTTCATTGGATTCACTTTTTCATCCCCTAAATACACAGATGCACAAAGCAGAGTAGGATAGCATTACTGTTTGTTTTTCCAGAAGTCTAAAAGAGGTGACTATGGATAATCCTAGTCTGCTTTCTTTAGCAAATTTTATTTTTGTTGGTTGAATTCTGCCCTAATTTCAAAACACAGTTTTAAAAAATCACTTAGAAGAAAGAGATGTTGCATTCCGATTCTAGGTTTAAAATAAACAATTAAGAACGCAAGCAAATGGAAAACTGCTAGCCTTTGCCTGTGATAAGGTTGGTCTGAGCACAAAAGGCAGCAGCCTATGTACCAAACTTTATAACATTCTTCTAGTATGTCTCCCATTTCTTCTCATCAAAGCAAGGGAACAGGAAGCTGGGTGTGGTGGTACCCACCTCTAGTCCCAACACTTGAGAGGCAGAGGGAAGTGATCTTTCAGACTTTGGGGTCAGGCTGGTCTACATAGTGAATTCTGGGACAGGGAGGCAGCAGTGATTCATAGGGAGACTGTCTTAAGGAAACAATGACAAAGGAAAGAAAAGAAAAGGGCCCTGTGGTGGTGATGCATGGCTTTAACCCCATCACTCAGGAGACAGAGGCCACGTGATATAGCCTGGGGTAAAACAGGAGTGGTCATCAAGTGATTACTTTAAAACAAACAAATATAAAATTGAAGAAAGGGACAGACTGGTTGATTTGAGCCTACCGAGGTAAAGCCCACTACATAGTCCTTCTAACGATGGACTAAGAGATAGGAAGTATTTATTTTACAGTGGGAATTCATGGACCTCAGTTGACGAGGCTCATCTTGCTTCCTGCTGGAGTTAACTTAATTATTCTTAAGTGTCTGAATCTTATACAATTGCAAGATAATAAACTCTGTCTTACAGACAAGGTATTGTAATAGTATAAGGAAATATTGATTTTAGTAATATTCCTAGGAAAATGGAAAGCTTTCTAACTGAAGCTTACCCACCCCGCCCGCATTTGATAAGGCCTTTAAGAAGTACCAAAGAGAAGACTTGTTAAATCCTAGCTTTAGATTTTAGGCTGGATTTAATTATATTAGCTGTGTATGGTATTGACCAAGGACAAGTGTTCTAAATTGTAACATACTCAGGGCTGAGCAAATAGTTCAACAGTAGAGCACTTGCCTAACAGGTTCAAATCCTCCATTTCTGCCCCAAACGCAGTAAAAGAAGAACTCAATGTTTACTGCAGTAGCCTCTTTTTTATAACTAGAACTGGAGGGAGAATTTTATTCTCCATTTTAAGTTTTTTTTTGCATAATGAACTGAATGGCAGACAGCATGTTCCTTCTCGGTTTCTTTAGCCTTAGGAGCTGAGAGTGACAAAAAGTCCTGAGCTGATTAGAATCTTAATTCTTCCCTTTCCCTGCATTCTCTACATCTCGAAGACCTCTGGGGATCTTGATGATTTCCACCACTGAACTACTTTTTCTAACACATGTGGTTCTTTCTAACTTCATTGATTACTATATTTAGGTCAAACTGTTATCAACTCTCATCTCTTCCACTGCATCAACTTTGGTATCTTTAGCTTTGTGCCAGTATAACCTAGTCAGGTCTCAGAAAAAAAATTTTTTTTTTTTTTTCTGAAATGGGAGGCTTTTTCCTTGTAAGGTTCTTCTACTGACTGAATGTTGTAACAGGTAGGAAGAAGATTGAGTTCTCTTTATTTGTGTACTTATTTTATTTTTTTATTCACTTTACATCCCGAGATCACAGTCCACCTGTGTCCTCTCTTCCCAGTCTCACATTTACAAACCATCCCCCATTGCCCCTTCCCCTTCTCCTCAGAGAAGGAGAGAAGCCCGTTGGGTACCACCTCATCTTGGGGCATCTAGTCCCAGCAGGACTAGGCGCATCCTCTCCCACTGAAGCCCAATGAGGCAATGGAGGTAGGGAGAAGGGATCCAACAGCAGCACAGAACACAGTATCTGGCCAGCCTTACAATCATCATGCAGCATCCCTCCCTCCCCTGCCCCTTACTCTCAGCAGTGATTTTAGACCAGACTAACTAGGGTTCATTTTCTTCTAGCCTGGTGACTCGACACCGAGCCAGTTAATGAGACTCTCTTTGGCTTGATGGCTAATGGTTAACCTGGAGATGATGATGATAACAATTTTGTATGAAGTTGATATGCAGATTAATGAGTGAATGTATGTGAAACACAAAGGACAATGCCTGGCAGGCATATCTGTGTTTAATTATGTTGGATTTATCCTGCCTTACCACATTATGTTATTCTATACTAATCTGATGCTTGAATTGTCTATCATGGCTGACATTCCTTATTTAGTTGGCAAACTCCTATTCATCCTTTAAAACTCAATGCACATACTAATTTTTTCAAGCCATGCTCTGACTAGGAGAGTTAAACTTTCTCATTACAACCATCCCTGTCACCCCACCATTATTATTCCATGACATATGTATCTATGTATGTGTAAATGCATGATTATTCCCTTATATGTACAACATTAGGAAGTAATCTTATAAAGTAGGGTCTGAATTTGATTTATCATTATCTTTGTACTACTAGGCTTAAGTTCCCTCACATTGTACATATAATTTTAAATGATTTTTTTAAATGTTGGATGAATAATGGCCGATATCACACTAGCAATTCTAGCCCCAAAGTTTCTTTTACACATATACATACAACATAAACTAACATGTAAAAAATGTTTTTAGTAGAAAAACACAAATAATATGATTTATATTAAGTACTAAAATCTGTGAATTGTTTTTCACTTTTTATTTTTTGGTTTTTCGAGACAGGGTTTCTCTGTGTAGCCTTGGCTGTCCTGGAACTCACTTTGTAGACCAGGCTGGCCTTGAACTCAGAAATCCACCTGCCTCTGCCTCCCAAGTGCTGGGATTAAACACGCCCGGCCTGTTTTTCACATTATTCAAGCATAGTGTTCACATCACATTTATGCATTCCTAAAGTCTTACTGCATCGCACCTGATTTTACTAACCTATTCCCTGAGATTCACCAATTCAGTCCAACTTTTAAATTTCTTAACTGTGTTTTTTTCAAGTCTATTATATACTTCTAGATTTCATTCCTTTAAATTTTTTAAAAAGTAAGATAGATTACAAATTACATTTCTGTTTATACAGTCAAAAATTCAGTTTTCCTGATTCCACGTCACCATCATCCCTTGCATGTCCTTCACACCCATTGCTAAAATGATTGGTGTTTTTCTTCTAATTTTTTTCTACTAGTACACTATCAACATAATCATGAGTATGCAACATACACATTTCTGTGAATGTTTAGATGAACACATACCAATATACAATTGCACATATGTATGAATGTATACACTACATATATTTCAACAATTATTCCAAATGTTAGACTTATTCCTCTTATTTATTTCATAAAATATGTCATGAATATCTTATATTAATATATGTAATTATATGCAGTTATACATCACTTATTCTAAAGAATGACTGCCAACATATTTAATACTATAATTTATGGATTATTTTATTCATTTCTATTATATTTTGTTTTGTTTCATTTTACATTTTTGATTCAAGATCTCTGCAAGAAACCCATGTTATCTGGAGAATTACTATGTGGGAAAGACTACCTTTGAATTTTCCATAGTGCTCTGATTTAGCTTCCCAAATGTGGAGATTAGAGGTGTTGCAATTATAGCCAATATATATCAATTTCATACTAGTAAAATATCATTCATTAGAAATATGACAATTATTTAAAATTTTTGTAATATGCAGACAATTATATTGAGTACTCTAGTCTCTGTTTATATGGGAGTGTGTGTGTACATGTGTGTGTGCACGTATGTATGTGTGTACATGTTTGTGTTTGTGCACATGTGCATACCTGCTCCTGTTAGTGTTCTTATTTTCCAAAACCTTTCTGCTATGTGCACGTCTTTTGTGACTGGATTGTCCATATATTTTTATTTCATTGCTTAACTTGTATTTACTTTATTACTTCATATACAATCTTTCTGGCATCTACATTCTGTCATATATATTGGAAATACTTTACCTTGTTAAACATTTATTTTCAATACATTTCATGATCTGTGTCAATCATTTGACTTCCTTATTTCTGCTTTTATAATAAATTGAGCTTATTCTTATTTTCTCAAGCTTTGAAATGTTTGCTGGCTAATTTTTGCATATGCATATAGTATTTATAATTCTGCCCCAAATTTGAATCACCAAACAAGTAGAACAATATTTTGAAAGAGAATTTAGTGTTTAATTTAAGAACAAATAATAAGTTTAATCTAGAAAGAAAACTCATGCTCTGTATGCCCATATTTGTACCATATGGTGACACTCTACATGCTACAAACAAGGAAAAATGAAAGCATTTATAAATAAGTTCAGACAGATAAGAATGAGGTTTTAATATTTTCAACATCTCTTCCTTTTATCACAGCTATATTTACACAGCACAGGCAGCTCTTACCACTAGGCATTCATTGGCTTCTATGTTAAGAATTCTGTTGTGGGAAACAATTTGAAAGGAAGAGCTTTATGTGAAAGTTTCAAGATGTATCCAATGGTCTTAAGTATTTCTAATAAGATACAATGTAGAAAAGGACAGTGTGGGCAGTGCAGGCAAATCAAGCCCAATGTCCAAATTATACACACTCTTTCATGAGCTTTCAGTGAAGTTCAAGACCTAGATTAGTTTGTTTATTTTATTCTTCATTAAAGTGCACCTCTGCCTCAATCTGGAAGTTAAGTGCCAAAATCCTATGCATGTCTCTTCTCAAAGTTCTCCCAGGAAGATGGGAAACAGGAAGCACGGAAAGTCCTGTGAGAAACTCTGTTTTGGAATTTGCAATTTGTATAGATTGAATGCACAGTTGGTAAACTATTGCTCCATGTAACAGTAACCTCTAAAGAGGCATCCCAAGAAAAATGGCTTATTCAATCCAAACCTTCCAAAAACTTGACAGTGAAGCTCCCTTTCTGTTTAATAAACTCTGACAGAAAACTCCATGCACTGATGTCTGGAGTCAGCCTACCCATGTTTTGTTATGTGATTAAACTTCAGCTAAAACTTTTGAATGTTATCATCAGGAAAACTAACAACATGCCTGTCTGATTTTAGGATCTAAGGTCTTATGACTGTACTTTCCTATCTAGTGGTCTCTTGCCAAATGGAGAAAGGCTTTTCAGACTTTTCTGATTAGGGGAAACAATAAAGAACCCATAGAAAGATTCTGGGACCAAATAGAATATGATAAGTCTATTGAATAAGAAAATTAAATTTGATGGCAGACATTTTAAGGTAGAGCTATAACTGAGAAACTCTTTGCACTGCGATTGTGGCTCACTGATTAAAAGCACACGCTGCTTTTGCAAATGACTCCAGTTCAGTTCCTACTATCCAAATTGAACAGCTGATATCTCCCTGTAATTGCAGCATGGGTCTGATGTCTCTGGCCTTCTTTTGTGGGCATATGCATGTGTGTACATACACATGCAAATTAAATATAAAAGAATCCTTTCAAAAAATCTAGGTTTGGATATTTAAGACATTTCTTACAGTTGGGGAAAGTAGGTAAGTTCAAATGCTGTGATTCACAATTTTCCCAAATAATCAGATGAATAGCATATGTTAAGGACATATTTCATTGGCACCATTATTGCTGGTGTGATGTAAATAGTGCAATAGATTGTACTCATCACTTTCTATTGCACAACAAAATGCCATGACCAAGGTACCTTATAGAAGCATATACTTGAGCTTATGGTTCCAGAGCATTGGAGGTCATGATGATGGGGTGGAGGCATGGCAGCAGGAATAGTACTTTAAGGGCTCAGATCTTTAACTGTAAGCATGAAGCAGACA
Organism: Mus caroli; assembly: GCF_978045245.1. Taxonomy (NCBI): domain Eukaryota; kingdom Metazoa; phylum Chordata; class Mammalia; order Rodentia; family Muridae; genus Mus; species Mus caroli. The sequence continues at coordinate 61,976,208 of NW_028227271.1, forward strand.
AGAAGAAAACTTGGAATGGATTATTTATTTGAAAACAAAATGCTCACTGCCAGTGACATACTACTTCCATCAAGGCCTTATCTCTGAAACCTACCCAAGCAAGAGCACGCACTGGGGATCAAGAATATGCTCAAGTCTGTGGGGCACATCTCTGATACTGCATTAAGATGATGGCCATGAGTGTGGGCCACTTTCATAACAGTGGGGTGCTCTGTGTGGATTTCTAACATAACACAATGGAAAACATGTTTTGTAAACCCTGGTTCCAAAACTTAATGTATTTGTTAAGGGTTTACATAAAAGAAAAATTTAGATTAGTAGAAATTTGTATTCTATGGGTTGAAAAATCAATTCAGTTGATATCAACTATAATGCCTTAAGAATCAAAGGACAGACTGAGGAGATGTTTCAGTTGTTGTGCTAGCCCAAGACACGGGGTCAGATCCTAGAACCCACATGGCAGCTAAAAATATAATTCCAGTTTCACAGAATCTGACTTTTTTTCTTCTAGTCTTCATGGGCACTGCATGTCTGTTGTGCACAGACATACATAAGACAAAGCAGCAATACACATAAAATTTAAAAAAAGAATCGAAAGAAATAATGATTTCTGTTAAGTGCTATCCAACTATATTATTATATTTCTCTGTGTTAATAGCTACAAATTGTAGAAATATTTTTGGAAAGTGAATCTTGGATTCAAACCACTTTGCAATTAACAGGGAAGAAAGGTTTACTCCCAAAGTGTGCAACTTCCACATAGATAGGAAGAAACAAAGAGATGAGTCATATGGAAACCACACATTGAGAATACATGGAAAAGAGGATGTTTGTCTTCAAAAAAGACCAAAAGCTCATGAAGAGAAAGTCATCGTGAAGGAGTCTAAAGGGTTCTTACTCATATAAAAGGTGTTCTATAGCACTACTACAAAAATAATTAGACTGCAAGGGCTACCACAAGAGACCTGAGGGAAGAAATGATTTGGGGGGAATGCCGTGGTGATAGTTTCTTGGTAGAAAATGCTTTCGGGGTGGCTATCGATTCCATGTGACAAAGTCCCAGCATTCTTGTAGCCGGAGAGATGCTGCTTTGTTCTCTCAGTCCAGCTAGATACCTGTGCCCACAGTCTTCTTGCATCCTGATGACCAATGTGTCTTCATCTTCATGAACATCTTTTCTAAGGTGACACACTGGCTTGATGCCACTTGATATCTGGAAGTCATGTTACATTAATACCTGTTTACTGAGTCATGAAAATCAATGCTCTTTCCAATATGATAATGCATATTATCTTTTGCAAAGGAAGACTTCTTTTCCACAACCCCGTATTCATGACTGTCTTCTTTTGAGTAGGAATTTCTTTGATCAACTGTTAGTTTTCATATCTTTTCAAATTGTACTGAAAACAAACCAAAACAAAACAACCAGTGTCTTTTTCTGATATCTTCTGTACCAGCCATCCCCAGTGTATATTCTGTCCTGTGCAGACACATCAAAAGCAAAAGTGAAAAAATATTGAGGCAAAATATGAAAAATGTATTATGTTGGAAACAATTTTCTTGCTGCTCATAATTTTTCTCTGAGGATTACTGTCTATAAAGAAAATCTTTTCTGAAGAAATACCACCATCTTATATTCTGCATAAATATTGGCATTTAGCAACTAATAAGTATGACTTATAGCTAGAATCTGATATTGCCTACTAATTAGGAAACCTGGAAGGTCAGTTCTGATTTTGCTTGTGGAAAATAACTGTTTATTTAGAACTTTTATACCGCATCATATGACGATTTAGCTTCCAAGTCATGAGCTACGTATACACGATCCTCATTTTAATAGTTAATGCTAAAGGTTTCCTGGTGGTATACCATAACTCATGTGAGTCTGAGGCACAATTTCCTAATAAGTTAATGACTATAAATTGTGGGAGTCATGTATCTGATCACTATTCCAGAAATAGGAGCAAACATAACTAAAAAGTAGGCTAAAAATGAGCTGGAGTATCAGTTGTGGTTAATGCTCAGATCAAAAGCCAAAAATCTCCAAGCAGAGAGGAAGGCTCCTCTGTACCCACAGCAGTGAACTCGCCAGTTAACTACTAAGTGGATGGCATTTTTAACTACTATGAACAATAGAAACATTGACTGCCTTTGTCCCTCCACCCCTCTCTCTACCTTATTTTTGTTTTTTAACAATGAGTTTCTCTAGCAGCAATAAGCTTTGGCACAGAAAAAAAAGACACTTTATCATCTTAGCCCCTAGAAATATTTTCTTTCATCTCCCTCAACTTCCTTGTCTAACCTTTTCACTCCTAAACAGGGATTTAAACAAATATAAATGACCCTCAGGATTTCACCTACTTACTTTCCAAATTGAGTTCCCAGTATGCTCAGAAGAAGGTAGGGATTCTTTCTGTACAGGCATGGAGTAAAATACAGGAAACTCAAGAGAGAAAAATGGCTTTTGGGGGGGTATCAATGTGAAAATTTCATTTGTCAATCTTGGCACACTCTCAAAAATTCTGTGAGTTAGGCAGGACTCACACATAGACCCAGCTTCCCAGCAGCTGTTCTGCTATGTACTGGGCCACCTTATTAGGAGAGCAAATTTGTTAGCAGAGACCTGGAATCTCCTTGAGCATTTCTTGCCACACTTCTTCATCTGTGCAAAAGCCAATCTGATGCTGCATCTTGCCCCTTAGCACAAACAGTTGGAAAGTTTGACTCTTCAAACACACTAGATTGTATAATTTAAGTATTAAATTTAAAATACTCCCCAGTGTCTTCTTTTTGAAGACTTATAGGAGTGATTCAGTTCTATATTTCTCCAAGGTAAATTAAGTGCCCATTCTGGGTGTGCTGCATTGGAATAGCACCTTGTAAACTAAGATCTGCTAGATCTGTCTGAAAACAGAACTAAGAAAACTGCGTAAGCCTTTTCCCTGAAGAATACTAGTATATTAGACACTCTATAAAGTGAAAAATGCTTTTTATTTTAAGTCAGTTCCTCTGATCCAAAAGTGCTTCTGCGGTTTTGTAGGTTTTCCTGCACAGTATACAAGGAGAGTATCATTTAGAGAGCGTTGAGAGAAGCGTTGTAAGGTTGCGTCACTCTGGGCAAAGTACTCCATGTTTCCTGTAAGACTATGATATTCACCTAATGAGTTCTTCCTTACCCAAGACAATTGCATAGTGATTTCAGAGCCCATGATGCTCTTATCCAGAAGTCTGGTATCACACGTAAAGCTAGGAATTGTGATGATGCAGGCTAGATTTATTAAGAATTGGTTAATAAATAGTGAAGAACCTGCCTTAGTAGATTCTTATGTATATAAGCATTTCATTTGGTCCATATCTTTGTCGGCATTTGATAATATTGTTGTAATTGTTTAATTATGTGTATACATGCACCATGTGCATGCATGGACCAATAGAAGTTAGAAGAGGCATTCAGCCTTCTGGAAATGAAGTTGTAGGTCGAAATGCCATGTGGTTACTGAGCACAGAGCCTCAGTCCTCCAGAAGAGCAGTAAATGCTTTGGGGCTCTGTTGCTATTCTCTCAATGATGACATTCTGCCCAGGGTGAAGTAGAATCTCAGGGGAGTTTTGATGTGTGGTTTTCAAATGGCTAATACTACATAGACTTTTGTCTCTTAAAAGAAATACTTTTATGAGCCAGCAGGACTGTTCAGGGCTTAAGTTCCCTTAATGCCAAGTCTGATGATTTGAGTTCTATCCTCAGATAGAGAAAGAAAGGGACTGAATCCTATATGTCATTGTCTGAAATCTGCATGCATCATGGCATGTTTGAGCACATGTGCATACCTGTACATATATACACATGCACACAGACATATAATACTTAATAATTTAAGCTTCTAATCTTACTCTTGGGAACAAGTAGAATTGCAGTACTGTCTCTCCAGCACTGTATCAATTATGTCTTATTTTCATTTCCTTGTAGTTTATTAGAGCACAAAATCTTAGAAATGGAGGGAAAACACAAAGAAGAATTGGACACCTTGAAGGAGGAGAAAGAAAACCTTCAAGGCTTGGTTTCTCGTCAGACATTCATCATCCAGGAGTTGGAGAAGCAACTTAGTAGAGCTACCAACAACAACAGCATCCTGCAGAAGCAACAACTGGAGCTCATGGACACAGTTCATAACCTTGTCAGCCTTTGCACTAAAGAAGGTGGTAAGAGTTCTTTCCTTCTGGCTTTGGAAATATTTTCTTTCATGCAGGAGAGTAGATTTTTGCTACTATGTCCTCTGCAGCTTCGATGCCAGTGCAAATACTGTGGACAGACATTATTTTGAAAAGCATTTATAAGATTTAGTTGACAATTTTCATAGCTCTCTAAGTTCAGAACATTTATTTTTAAGTTTTTGGATCTGCAATTTCATTCTAAAAGAAATTTTAGAATTTGTCTTTCATTCTTGATATTTTGTAACCTTGACAAAATCTCTCATACTGTCATTGTTATATATTTGACATTACAATGTTAAATATTTATGTCTAGGACATAAATTAAGGAACACTTAGAATTAGTTCAGACTTCTGGGGTAACCTGGGGGATTTCTGGTTTCATAATTACTTTTAATTGCTTCCATTTTCAGGAGACAGGAAGGGGACTTTATTACATGTAGAAAAATGGTGAAAGAGATAGTCCACAGTAGTTATCATAAGAAAAGGTGGTTCTAAAGTATCCATTAAGATCCCTTGTCCTTGGTTTTATGCAGAGATATAACAGGGGTATCTAAGCACTTTTGGGATGTGTTTGTCATGATAGAACTTACAATTCTCTATGACTTGAGTACCTGGAACCGTATAACCACACAGCTTGTCAATATGTCCTAAGATATTCATCCATGCATTATTTTTCTTTATTGTGTGGGGGGCTGCTGCAAGTGTGAATATGTGCATATGTGTGCCATAATGTGCATGTGTAGATCAGGGGCCAGCTTCATGGCCGTACTTCTCTGCTTGCACATTTATATGGGTGCTGGAAAGCAAATTATGTCACCAGACTCATGCAGCAAATTCCTTTTTCTTCTGACCATCTCTCCCCATTCTCACCCCGTCATTCTTGAAGAAATGCCATTTTGTACATATACCGTTTAAGCAGACCCATGACCTGCAGTATGAGGCTTTAAAGTTCAGAGCATGTGGTCATCTTGTGCAGTTTCACATTGCCATTGGTCTTTCTGCTTGGAGATGGGCCTGTAAGTGGGGAGGAGCAAGAGAGCTGCTTACATCTGAAACTGATTGCAGTCATTGAGCTGTGGCTTATGTGACCACTCACATCACGGTTCAGTGTGAGTGTGCAATGAACACATGTGGCAGATGCTTGCTCCAAAAGAAAAATAAAAAAAAACTTTGTTCAGTACTTTTATGTATAGATAGGAATACAAAAGATAAGTCTACATGATCTTGTTTTATAGCCATTTCACATTTCTCTGTTACACTCCATTTCCTTACATTGTATCTCATTTAGATAGTCTAAACAAGCCGCAGAGATATTTTGTAAAGAACTTGTTTTAAACAGTGAGTCCCAAGAGCTCCATTTGGGTGTGCTCAGTAATGTGATTGAGAAGGAAAAAACCTGCTAATCAGACAGAGCCTGCCAAACTCTGAACTAGAGTCCACTGGAAGGAAAGCATGGTAGAATTTTGCCAGAGAATTTTAATAGAGCTCATGAGTATTTATAAATTAAGTATTAATATGAGACATATCTTTTCTCATTGAGATGAATACATTTGGGGAAAGATTGAAAACACATTTTTCTTATCATCCCGAGACTTAAGTACACAGACGTGGGTAGTGGTTTGTGCATGATTTTAAGAATGTCCAGCACTGGAGATTCTCACAGAGCTCATGTGTCTGCCAACCTATCACATTTGTATGTCATCCCCCAGTATTTGTCTAATAAACATGTCTTTAAGCTGTTAGAAGCAGGCAGTATGACTTTATCACTTCTGCCTTGATTGGAAGTTTGACTGTAGTCTCAGCAAGTGAGTGTCTTGTTTATTTATTGAACATAATTGCAGACATGACAGACGCCACATGAGCGTCCACTCAAGGTGTGAGAAAGGTGTCTGTGTCTGCTCTATGATGAGACCATCCAAAGAGAAACGGCAACAATAACACCCATTGAATTTTCTGACACTCTAACACTTCTAATATAGTTCTTCCTTTTAATGTTGCAAAGTAAGATGCATCTTGTCTTAGCTGCAAGATTTAAGAATTTGTTGAGTAATATGAACTAACCAGTATCTCCCGGAGCTCGTGCCTCTAGCTGCATATGTATCAGAAGATGGCCTAGTCGGCCATCAGTGGAAAGAGAGGCCCATTGGTCTTGCAAACTTTATATGCCTCAGTACAGGGGAACGCCAGGGCCAAGAAGTGGGAGTGAGTGGGTAGGGGAGTGGGGGGAAGGGCATTGGGGACTTTTCGGATAGCTTTGGAAATGTAAATAAGGAAAATACCTAATAAAAAAGAAAGAAAGAAAGAAAGAAAGAAAGAAAGAAAGAAAGAAAGAAAGAAAGAAAGAAAGAAAGAAGAATGTATTGAGTACTGGTTGATTCTCCACTGAGTTTTATATGCTCATAGCTGCAGACTTTGTTTCTCATTAGTTTGTACTGACTTTAGTCTCAGTTAAAAATCCTAACCATTTTAATTCTCTTAAGAGACACATACTAGGAGTCTCTCAAAATGTTAACCTTCTTCATATTTATAATTTTATTTGAGCCATAGTCTTTAGTTATTGTATAATTAAAATTTAAAGTCCAAATACTATTGAACCAAATATAAGTTGCTAAGGCTAACTTTGATTTAATTTCAGTTATGAAACACACTTCCAAACTTTCTTTATGTTGTGGCCAAAAATTATTTATTATTCTTTTCTATTATTTATCAGATGAGTATGTGAAAATATTTTACTTTTAACTTCATACATATAAAAATATTACAAAATTAATATACCATCATATAAAATTAAACTTTCTAAAATAAATATTAAAATTCAATCAGTGTCATAATGCACATTACATGAAATTCATAAAAAAATTTAATTTTAGGCTCAATTTAATTTGGTTATCTGGATCATGATCTCAAATATAATGCCATACAACCTAGAAGAATACATTGTTAATGAGTTGTCATTGTCAGATATTCAGGTAGAACAACAACTGTCAAGATAATCTGCCTACTTTTTCATAACAGAAAAAGAATTAGGTGAGATGTATGAGATAATGCAAAGCATGCAGTCTCAATGACACAGAGTGGGCACTAAGGTTTAGTCCCTTCTACCTCTACTAAGGAACAAAATTCAGTTGAACAAGCATTAAATAAGTTGTCTACAGCAAGACTTCTTCAGAGCATATCTAAACACAGTGCTCAAGACTCCCTACAAAGAGTGGTCCAAACTGCTTCTTCCAGCCTAAATTTCCTGATATCTAAAATGGGATCACAGCTTTACCTTACAAGATCATGGTAACATTATAAATACATACACATTATCTTTATGTACTGGATAGATCAAGTGTGGGTGAGAATCAAGTTTGTATGTTTTACCTCAAGAAATGAAAACTGTGATAATGTATTAATATTCCATGGCAAAGGTATGTCTAGCACACAATAAGCAGATATGCATCTTTCCCTAAACATCTTTTGATGGAAACACTGTAAAGTGATTTTTTCATATAGTGAGCACTCAATTTCATATTGCTTTCACACTAGAACATACAATTCCATTAGAAACATTTATTCTGAATATTACTAAGAAACATACTTTCAGAAATGATCCAGCAAACTTTCTTCTTGCACTGGGCAGGAGGATATCTTGGGCTAGTAGTCATTTCTAAGTGCATCATATCCACTTTTTGCAGAGTCCTGATACCACATTTATTATTGTGTAATCTTTGCAAACATTTGGTCACGTTAATCTTGGGCATATTATGTACTTGAGAAGTATGGCCTTCAGTGTTATTGCAGGGTCAGAGTTTAGCTGGCCACATTATGCCATGCATTTTGTCAGAGCATATGTATTGTTAGGATTAAACAGAACACACTGCATGGAAACAATGCTTAAAATGCAGTAGAGAGGACGATTGAGCACTCTGATGTCCACCAGTCCTCACCAGTCTTTGTCATCCCTGTACACTCATGGTTAATATACCATCCCATGCATTGGAAGCACTAGAAACTGTATCATAATATGAAATAGAGAATTAAATTCAAAGAGAAAAAAGAAAGAAAGAAAAGGAAAACTGCAAAAGGAATCACTATTTAGTCTACTCACGAGGTGACATATTCATTGTTTAAGACAGCTTGGAGTGCAGTCCTGCTATACAAAAATATGAAGTATGAATTCATTCATTTGAACAAAGTTTTGTAACACTTACTCTTCAATACATTTTTCCTGGGGAATAATGTTGGGAAGGTGAAGAGAGATGAATCTGCTGGCTTCTACTAGCCAAACCACCTAGCCAAATTGGCAAGATCCAGGTCAGTGAGAAATCCTATCTCAGTATACAAGGTGGATGACATTTGAGAAAGAAAACCTGAGATTGACCTCTGGGTTCCACAGTGTGTACACACTCAAGTGTACGCCCACATACAGGAAAACACACATATACGCACATATACACATACACCCCAACACCACATAAAATATTACCACTAGGGCAAAATGAGAGTACCATCTAGTATCTATATGCCTCTCTTTATTAAATGTGCATTATGACTCTAATACTGTGTAAACTTTGTGTTAAATTTGTTCTTGCTATGACAATGAAGGAGTTACTACGAAGTCCAGACCATTTTGTAAGTTCCATAATGAACTTAAGAATTCGACCAGTTCATCTTTATAGCTAGAAAAAGTGGATCCAGTAGTAAAGCATATGCAGACTGGTTCTAATAAAGATGTGATGGTTCAATCTTTGAAAGCAAACTGGGATCTGAACCCTTGGAAACAGAACCCAGAGTCTGTGCTTTACTTACTGTGCTGTGCTGAGAAAAAAAAAATGAAATAAAGGTAATGGCCTTCCTGCAAATCTTCAAGGCAGCTCCTAGGAAAGAGAGAAGGTCAGAGTCAAACGAGGGCAGAAGGGAGGGCAAGCATAACAACTTATGCATATAATTAGAATCAATAGAAATAGCTAATTATAAAAATCTAGGTTGCAGATTTCTGGGGTAAATAACTACAATTGTATCAATGACTTTCTTTAAAAAAAAAAGTTTAGTTTTGAACCACTTACTAAGGTACTCATGACACAAGGTCTTACTGACAGAGAAACAGTAACTTTGAGTTTAAGAGATAACTCTGTTGCAGATGCCAGCAAGATTTTGCTGACAGGACCCTGATATAGCTGTCTCTTGTGAGGCGATGCCAGTGCCTGGCAAACACAGAAGTGGATGCTCACAGTCATCTATTGGATGGAACACAGGGCCCCCAATGGAGGAGCTAGAAAAAGTCCCCAAGGAGCTAAAGGGATCTGCAACCCTATAGGAGGAACAACATTCTGAACTAACCAGTAACACCCCTCCCCTGAGCTTGTGTCTCTAGTTGCATATGTAGCAGAGGATGGCCTAGTAGGCCATTAATGGGAGGAGAGGCCCTTGGTATTGTGAAGATTATATGTCCCAGTACAGGGGAATACCAGGGCCAGGAAGCAGGAGTAGGTGGGTTGGGGAGCAGGCCAGGAGGAGGGTATAGGCACTTTCGGGATAGCATTTGAAATGTAAATGAAGAAAATATCTAATAAAAAAAAGATAACTCTGTATCTTCCCATTGCTCTGTCCTCACAGGAAACAGACTATAAGGTCCAAATAAAATGCCTTTTTTTTTTTTTTTTTTTAGCCATTTGGTGAGCCACAGATCCAATTGAAAAACAAAACATTAACAGATTACCTCTTCTTAACACTCAACTTAATCCCACAGCATAATTATATGGACACACATTTGCTTACAATTCCAGATGATTTAATTCCTCAGGTTATGAGCTCATTTTATAAAATAGTGTGTGTAAAATCAAGTTAAGACAGGGAATTTGGAATTCTTTATAGAACAGATTTAAAATAAATAGTAACACCAGCAAATTAGGGGGTAGACATTAGTGGGTAGTGTGATGGGGAGAGATGATAAGGGTGATGTTCCCTCCCCAGCAGAAGGTAAATGTAAAGCCATCTACTTTTAATAAAGGTACAGGGAGATTTGGGAGCTGGGATGTGACTGTGGTAGGTAAAGCTAATTGCATAGCTCAATTGCATGGATGGAAGAATATCTGCAATCAAAAAAAAACTTGAATTTCGAAGGAAAGGTGAAAGTTTTACGTTGGGAAATGTACAGGAGAGAAAGGAAACAAAAAATGAGTAAAAAGGACACGGAGATAGGAATATATTCAATATACAGAGGCTATAGAAATAGGAATATACTCAGTGTACAGAGGGCACAGGGATAGGAATATACTCAGTGTACAGAGGACATGGGGTTAGGAATATACTCAATGTACAGACAACATGGGGATAGGAATATACTCAGTGTACAGACGTCACAGAGATAGGAATATGCTCAGTGTACAGAGGACACAGGGATAGGAATATACTCAGTGTACAGAGGACACAGGAATAGGAATATACTCAGTGTACAGAGGACAAGGGTTAGGAATGTCCTCAGTGTACAGAGGACACGGGATAGGAATATACTCAGTGTACAGAGGACACAGGATAGGAATATACTCAGTGTACAGAGGACATGGGGTTAGGAATATACTCAGTGTACAGAGGACACAGGAATAGGAATATACTCAATGTACAGAGGACACAGGGATAGGAATATCCTCGGTGTACAGAGGACACCGGATAGGAATATCCTCGGTGTACAGGGGACACGGGGATAGGAATATCCTCGGTGTACAGGGGACACGGGGATAGGAATATACTCAGTGTACAGAGGACAAGGGTTAGGAATGTCCTCAGTGTACAGAGGACACAGGATAGGAATATACTCAGTGTACAGAACATGGGGTTAGGAATATACTCAGTGTACAGAGGACACGGGGATAGGAATATACAGTTCCTTACCTAGAGATCCACATTACAAGGTTTGGGAACTTCCCACAAGATTATCTTTAAAAGAATTCTTTCACACCATCTCAGAGCCATAATGACTGATAAGATAATTTTTTCACTGATCTGCATTATTTGGACTAAAGTGCCTTTCCCATAGGCTGATTACAATGGTATGAACATGCGATCATTATTTTCGGTCTCTGGCCTTCTTTAAGAAGGTGCTGCAAAGCATGTGCTTCCTTCCTCAGACAGCAGAGTCCTTTGGCTCTGTTCTCAGAGTAGTTCTACCATCTGAAAGGAATTTACCTCCTGTGCAGTGTCTACGGAGGTTGTGAGGTAAATCATCCAGTCAAGAGATGGGATAGTTTGAACTGCATGTCTCTTGAGTTCAGAATGACTCTAAAAACACGGCAAGAGGTGGGAGGAAATTAAAAGTTTTTGAAAGCCACTCAGATAAATATTGGGAAAATAGGAAATATCACTTTCATTGACTGAGTGAAATACCTGATATTTTTGCTGACCACTTGTAATGCACAATTTAATGTTAGGTAGAAAGAGAAAGGAAAATAAACACAGACATCAGCTACACACTACAGTGAGGACTTGTTCCCATTTAGCAGGGAAAATGCTTTATCTTAACAAAAAATTATATGTCAGAAATTTACAATTTCTGTAAAATGAGCTACACTAGCTAGCACTTCCTTTCAGAAAACAGAGCGGCTTTAGGGGAAAGGGGCTGTTTACATTTAGACACGGCGTGTTTCTCCTTGTAGAGTGAGCATGCTATCTGCCTTTTGAAAAGTTGTAATTTCTGTAAAAGGAATAAAAACGATAAATAGTGAATAGCTGAACTAGTGATAACAAAATTAAAAACTCCAGTTGCTGACCTCATGCATGAACTATTTGTAAACCACATCTTTTGGGGGAGATTTGAAATTTTGTGGTTCTCTTTTGGAATTAGAGTTTCAACTTCAGAGACTAGTTGAACTATCTATAAAGCACTATCTCTTGGTTCCGGCTAGGCCTGGATATTCCCATGATGAAAGGCCCTGAAAAAAGCTTCCCTTGATGTTCTAACATAACAATGAACAAACTAACATCCGGGTTCTCTTGTGCTCCCATAGCTTGCTCAGTTCAGGCAACAAAGTGCAAATAGTTAGAATAAGTAAACTATTTTACCACACATAAGTAAAATTCTGTAACTACTTTATGAATCCAGGTTTCACTGTGACAACAGACTTTAGTTAGGCATAAGATATGACCTTTAATTACTCTGATAGAAATAAAACTACTTTGCTAGCATTCTTCAAAAATTCAAAATATATACATCTTATCAGCTATAGAATAAAAACATCCAGAAATTTTTTATGCTTTCTGAAGGGAGGATAAAAAATAAAATCTGAGACATATTACTCTATATACTTAGCTTTAAATACATACAACAGTATTTTAGCATATTATTTTTCTAAAGCTCATGGCCAAACATCTTTAGAATCCTTGTAATACATAAAAATTTTAGCTCTGACAGAGTGGTTCAGAGAGTAAAGTCATTTAATGTTAGGCCATATGACCTGAGTTCCACCTCCACAGTAGACAGAGAGGACCAATGCCTAAGGATTATTCTATGAGCTACACACACATGCTATGGCACATGTGTTCCTGAAACACATAATAATAATAATAATAATAATAATAATGAGGAGGAGGAAGAGGAGGAGGAGAAGAAGGAGGAGGAGGAGGAGGAGGAAGAGGAGGAGAAGGAGAAGGAGAAGGAGAAGGAGAAGAAGAAGAAGAAGAAGAAGAAGAAGAAGAAGAAGAAGAAGAAGAAGAAGAAGAAGCAGCAGCATTCTAGCTCCTTAATTAAATTCTTAATTAACTTTAGATTAAAGACTTTAACGACATTTGGGTTCTATCATATCTTATCCTAGAGATGACTATAGCATTCATATTCTTAGTCTTATCACCCATGTTGAGTTGTATTAATATGAGTCCTACCAAAGGTGACCCACATTTATAATGGATTTATAAAATCAGATTTATTAAGGTAATAACAATGTCAGGCCTCTTTTAATTTGTATATTTTATGTATTTTACATGAATGTATAATTATACTTAAATATGAACATTCTGATTGCACATTAGAATTAGTTCTTAAATAATGAATTTGAACTTAAGGTTCTGTTTTAAGTAGAGATGTAGTTGTGAAGGGAGGTATGGCCAGTTATTTAAACTTATCAACTCACATATACACACAGCCAATCTTAACCAAAATAAATCCTCAAGCTCCACACATCCATTGGTCTTGGATGTTTCTTTCAGAGTTTTTGTATCTATTGGGTACACCATATATATATATGATAGTACAGAGGGACATAGATAGAAAAAGACAGAAACAAGGATATCATTTGTGGATCCTCTCTGCTGCTAGATAGCTTAATATAAACTATCACACACCTGAGAGCCTGCCTGGTGTCCTAGAATATCCCAACCTCCTCATGGTTCTACGCAACTGTTCCCTGTCTTCTAATGCCTTAGGAAGCTCTGTGATCATGTGAACCATATGTAGTCCCTGAATAAACATTCCAGAATTCCAATTTATTATATCACAAGTGTCAGAGACGAAGTGATGGTCACATGGTGACCATCAGCCTTTGTTTTCTTTAAAACCTCGAAGACTTCCTGGTGCACCAGTGTTCAGGGGCATCTGACACTGACTCTGTGTTTCTAGCATTACCCAGGGACATTCGTTCATTCCACATTAATAGATTTGGCTGAAATCAGTTATGCTCACAACACAGTATAAAAACATGTCTTTTAAGTTTTCCCACTGGTGCTGGAAGTCTTTTGTGTAAAATCAATACAGTTCAGCCAGGCTGAAAACATTACATGGGAAATTAACACACTTGAAACTTGTATCTTTGTTAATGAAGTGACCTCATGAACAAATGGCAGAGGTCACACAGCATTCATAACTGCCTGTCGGGGCCCCAAAGAGAAAATATAGAAAAAAAATTTCTGAAAAATGAATGGCTACATCATTAAACAAAGTTAAAAAAATTAGCCAAATATTTTTGTTCTACTCTTATTTTAATACTGGGGATGTGAATATACATTAAGTTTTATGTATGAATTATTTCTTATTAGAGGGACATTGAAGAAAGGAACTAGATATACCAATCAAACTACACCAGAGCTGTGTACATTACTTTTTCATATTAAAACAACATGTACTATGAGACTAGAGGTTCATCTGTAGTGCTGATTTAAACACAGAGCCCTATGCACACAAGACACTAAACTTTGTCTCCCAGTTCCAGGCCCAGCTCCACAAACCTATTAATTCCTATTAATCTCATTAGCTTTTGAAGTTGTGGATCATCACAGATGCACATTTCTGACATGGATTTCCACCTCATAGACAATTCTTCTGCCTGTGTCTCCTTTTATCCTAGTGTCAACATCTGTCACATCTACCTCTTGTCACTTCCTCGTGCACCCTACTTCATTGAGAAAACCCTGTACTGATTCAGAATTAAGGCCTATGTTAAACTACCCCAGAAACTCGGTATGACTTTTCAGCTGAAAATAGCATTTCAGAGGCATCTAGGTCAGATGATCTATTGGCATTTTATTTGGGCTCAGTTTTACTGTGGCTAGAAAAAAACACAGCCACATCTCTCATTATTGTTATCACTGAGCTTTGCCACAAGTTTTAATGAGATAAAACATTATCACCGAGCCTTGCTTTATCTAAGTAATATGTTCCAAAACTTCTTGTTAAGATGTATATAAGGATGGAATGAAACACTTAAAACAAGCTGCACATACAAAATTCAGAATGTAGCACTGGGTAATAGTTAATGAACACTCGTTCACTTGATTATGATTATTATTGTACCACTGTGAAATTAAGAATTTATAGGTTATATAATATATACCTAAGTATTTTAGGTGAAGATCAAATAACTGTTTTCAAATATGCCAATTGAAATAATAATGAGAGAGTATGTGGAGCATTCACTGGCAGCTTTGGAAAGAAGAGGAACATCTAATAACTTAATTCAAACTTCAGATTAAGAGTGTTTAATAACAGAATGTATGTATTATGTGGTAAATATTTTATGCGATATACATATACATAGATATATGTATAATGTAAACACATTTACTGTTCTCTGTAGGCTAAAATTGTTACACAAAGTTATCAATCAACAGACATTTATCTTTGCATGTGCATTTTAGATGGGACAAAAATACCACACACTTCTAAGCATAAAACTTTACTGTATTCTTGCAGCTATAAATATTTGCACTTGGACTGTAACATCACTGGGAAGAAGTAGCTTTCATCTTCATATCTATGTCTTCAAATACTGAATAGTGGATTACTTATAAATAACTCAGTTTTCACACCCTTGTAATGCAAAAAAAAATGCTTTTTTCTTTTACTTCTGAAAGTCACTTTAAATTATTTAGATTTCTGGGGAAGGTCTTCAGAGTCACAGAGTGTTTGTTTGTTTGTTTGTTTGTTTATCACTGTCTGTTTGATTTTGTTTTTGTTAATGTCTATACACCTCCTTGGGTAGTACAGAATCAAAGCTTTCAACCTTGAGACTATTTGGTTCCTCGTCAGGTTTGCCATTTTTGCTTATACTTGTGCTCCCAGAACTTCGGTGACCTATTGAAGCCACCAGATTTAGGTCATTTCCAAATATCGGGATCTCCCTAATGATTCTGGATCATAAAGTTCCCCATGGTTTTTCCTTGAACAGATAATTTTATCCATGTGTATTTTAATATTTGCGAAACTTGAAAAGCTTTGACTCACTCACCACATTTCAGTCGGGAAAGAACGGTCTCAGTAATTGATTTCTTACACCAGGCTATTGGCTAACAAGAAGAGCCAGTGCTTTGCCTTGCCTCTCAAAGCAAGGCTAATGGATCTCTGTGTTCTCTAGGGTGGCTAAGATTAAGAATTAATAAGTCCACATTCCAGGAAGTTTTCTCTTGAAGGTTCATATGGATTCAAGTGACCCTCTGCCTCAGCTTTCCTGGCCCTTCCCTGAAGTAAATTGGGTGGTCGGTACACCATCTGGGTTGAGATTGGTTCCTCAAATGAAGGGAAATGCAGTGAACAGTCAACAGCTGCTGGTCTCAGTTTCCAGTTGCTTACTGACCAAATGTTGCCTGGTGACAGATAGACATGCACCTGCTCATGTTCCTGTTCTTCACTTTAGATGACAAAGATTTGGTTATACAGATAAGGCTAAATGAATAGAATGAAGAATGACCCTTCCACAAGCCTTTCTAGATTTATTGCTGATATGTGCATGAGTGAAGTCTTTGAACTGACATACAAGGCTCTTAAACTTTACTTCTGTTGAGCTGTTCTGCAGGTTTTATTATTTTAAGTGTTATCTCTTTGAGGCAGCTCTCCTGAGTCTGCTTGGCAGATGGAGCTCATTCTCCTTGAAAGTTCCCAATGTACTTGACATATGTCTTTAAGATAACAATTATCTGCATTCTTTCTTTTTGATATTCTGTTTACACTAGTAATATGATAGCCCTAGAGGCTGTTGCCAGCAGTCCTGTGACCAGGTAGAGAACCAACAAAATGAATCATGAGGAAGATAAAGAAACACATCTTAGAGTCACACAGTTGGAAACCTGATCATGTTTTACCTAAAGTTATCTTTTTGCTTATGCCAGTAAAGAGCTAAGTTTTGTGCTGTCGTGAAGTTATTTATCATAGATGCAATTATCATGAAAGATCTACTGCTATAATAGACAACCGCCAATTCTGACTGTGATCTTATTGAGAACATGTTTGATAGTCCTTTTGTCTGCATCTTTATTGCTGAGACAAAAATTCTACACCTAGGAGGTGTTCAATTAATAGGTTTTGAATTAATTAAAAACAAGTGACAAGAAATAAAGAGAACAATTATAAAACCATAAGGTCATTGTTTTTTATTTATAGTTTCATTCATTTTTCATTGATAATAACTGGGAGATGAAAGAGATCAATAAAGGGGAAGAGAGTAATGTAGCTAGACAGATTGGCTAGCCTAAGTTGAATGAAAGCTGGGGTAGCAGGAGGGACTCTGACAGATAAATAGAAATAAAACATGTGAAATCAATCAATAATCATGGGAACATGCAGTTAAGCCTTCCTTTATATTATAATCATCTCTGTAGTACTTTGAAGCCACGATAGATAGTGTGTGAAGGAGTCTTAATACACATCCAAAGTTATTTACTGTGCAGGTAAAACAATAAAGAAAGGAGTGGTGAACTTAGAGGAAGAGAAGTGGGGCTGTAAGTGTTCAGTGTGAAAAGTGAAAGAGAAGCAATGATTACTTCTGAAGTACAAAGGGAAGTCAAGGATACAGAAGGAACTGCATTCTGAAGAACAAAGGAATTGGATCCTCATAGGAAACCAAGCAGTTACATAGATTGAATACAAAGAATGACAGAAGACCAGAGTGAGATGCAGTGTTGAAAATAGGAGTGTAACAGTTGAGATACTAAGTACAGCAAACAAGATTTAAGATGCCAGAAATGATAGTATTGCCTTGACGAAGCTGGATCGAGAATGCCTCCTGAGTGAGGAGAAAGCAAATAGAGATCACCACAAATGCTAAAAGCAACCTTAGCCCTTCTTCAATGCCTGATTCATGATCAAGGATAGGATGAAAGAAAGGGAATGTTAGGATAAGGCAGGTTAGAACAGTGACATTCAAGACTCTCAATTAGAGGGAAGGTATACCCATTGGGAAGTACAGACTAGGAGAGAAAAAATATAATACTGTCAAAGAGGAATCTTTAGGTATAAAGGTCAAAAGTTAAATTCATTTTTTATCTTTTTTTATTAGATATTTTCTTTATCTACATTTCAAATGCTATCCCGAAAGTTCCCTATACCCTCCCCATGCCCCTCTCCCCTACTCACCCACTCCCACTTCTTAGCCCTGGCGTTCCCCTGGAGCATATAAAGTTTGCAAGACCAAGGGGCCTCTCTTCCCACTGATGGCAGACTAGGCCATCTTCTGCTACATATGCAGCTAGAGACACGAGCTCTGAGGGGGTACTGGTTAGTTCATATTGTTGTTAAATTCATGCTTTCAAGTATGTCTACTTTTACAAGAAGTTTAAAGCCTCTGAAAGATAGCCAAAGACATTGAGCCAGTTTCTGGATCATTCTACAACTCAAAATAGCTGATAC
The DNA here is from genome assembly GCF_978045245.1 of Mus caroli. Taxonomy (NCBI): domain Eukaryota; kingdom Metazoa; phylum Chordata; class Mammalia; order Rodentia; family Muridae; genus Mus; species Mus caroli. The sequence continues at coordinate 61,994,507 of NW_028227271.1, forward strand.
CTCTTCCATCCTCTTCCATTCATTCTCTCTCTCTCTCTCTCTCTCTCTCTCTCTCTGTGTGTGTGTGTGTGTTTGTGTGTGTGTTGTGTTATTATTTACTTTGTCCTCCTCCAGGCTCCACTGGTCTAATGAATCTTAAAACTTCTGTAAAAAGTTTATCACTGTATCTGACACTTGTAAAGTTCAACAAATTCATCTTTTTTACTCTTTCTTTGCTTCTACCTACTTTCATAATATCTAAGCATTACACTAAATTTCAGAACACTCTAATATTTAACAGTGAAATTATTCAAATGACAAAAACCAAAATATGGTCTATGTATCACAATGCTATTATTTAATATTAAAGGTCTTTGAATTTTTACTATTAGATAAAATTTCAGCATACCCTGAAACTACTTCTGGCTTTTTGACTTAAAGCAATTATTATACTCCAATTGACACAATGAATGAAATAAGCCAATTAAGTTTTATAAGAAGAGGCCAATTCAATAAAATCTATAAATGACCAGATGACTTTAGCTTTTCTGGATTTGATAAGCTACAGGGTTTGAACTTAGGGAGAGAAAGGTCATAGTAGCTACTACTCCCTGTGGACTTCCATGTTTCAGTTGTATTTATTTCAGAAAAGTGAAGGGAGTGTAATGTTGCCATTATCAATGCGTTCATTACATCAGTGATAGTAATTATTATTTCTCTAGTATTATTGTTCTTGACTCCGCTTAGTTTGTGATTTACATGCCTGCTCTCAAAATATTTAGAACTACTTCATAAGTTGATTAACTTTAATGAACACCTTGGAAGTCAATCTACCCATTTCAATGCATTCTTCTTTATACCCCAATATAAAATAAAAATACCCAAAATAAGCAGTGGATGAATCTGTTCAATTAAGTTCATTTTTTTCAATATTTTAACATCCAAAAATCAAAGTTTTCAAGACAAATTTTAGTGATCTAGAAGAAGCAATCTAGTCTTTGGGAAAAGAAAGTTTCTCCTGGACAGAACATCTATCAGATTGTCAAAAATGCTGATTAAAGCACAGATCGAACCAAAGATCTATGTCACACACATTACTGTCACAACAAAAATTTAACCATAGTATATTTTCCTTGGTAAAGAATTTATGCTACTAATTTAAACATCACTGACACAAATCCCACAATGTAATATAATAGAGAACCTTTCCCTTCCTCATGTTTGTGAAAGAGCTTCTCTAGCATACCACAGCCCTTTTACCCACATCCTCCTGAAGTGGAAAAGCAAAGGACACAGGAGGTGAAGAAAGGAGGAAGGGGATTGTGCTCCCCTTAAATAACCACAGGCAGGAGTACAGGAAGTGGTGTGTTCAATGGGAGAAACATTTTCTTGCTAGATAAACGACTTTCTTCTTTTCTCACCCTAAAAGGGAAACTGAGTTTCCTCTATGGGTTTCTGTTCACCACATTTTCCTGTGTTTGTCATCCTCATATGCTATAATAAATTTCAGGCAGTCTTCCTACACAGTACTGTTCAGGGCATTCAATGAGGATATTTTTCACTTTTACACTAAGAAGGGATCAAGATAAAGTGTGTAAAAACAATTGATTTTGAATACTAATGGCCCAACATACAGATTTCATAAGCAAATCCTACCAAACTGTTTCTTTGTTTTTAGATATGGTGTTGAGATACTCAGTGTTACTAAAAATGGCTTTTTCAGTAAACATTTACCTATATGTTTTAAACGTTTCTTTGCATACATTTAGAAAAAACAAAAACAAACAAACAACCAAGCAAACTGACAACTATGCTTCACTGTCAAAGCTTCCAGTTTGTGTACTCATTCTGTGTTGACACTGTAGTTTTTTATAATGATGCTTAAATATTGCTTTGGATATGACTATGCAAAAACCATTAGCACAGGCATCAGTTGCATATAAAATGATGAGTTATTAAGCGTTTTATTTTTTACATTATAGAAATGTACCTCATACAACTACTTTGCTTTCTTGGAACATAATCTAGCAGTTTAAAAGGTTAAAATATTTATATTAACATAACTTATTCTATAAATATTAGATTGCTTATTACTTATAAAAGGAAAATGTGATTAAGTTACACTTAAGTCAAGCCAGTATTTTTAGAGCCTTTTCATGTAGTACAAATCTGTTTAATAACAGTTACTTAGAGTGGATATTTGATGTTTTTATCATGTAGGAACATTGTGAATTAAAATGATTGAAAACATATTCATTAAACACAAAATATTACTACAAAATTTTAATTAAATGAAACCAATTTTTAAAATATTATATATTTATTAGAAAATACTGTCATTAATGTTTTATACAGCATATATATCTCTAGCCAGAAACATTTAAATGGTCAATTTGTACTTTTATTTCATTTAATGAGAACTTATAAGTGGGAAAAGCTTAGTGAGTAAAATAAGGCGTTTCTCATTAGTTTCTCATTAAAAAACTCATTATTAGCTTTTGTTACAATGGAATAGTGACTGATATGGCCAAAGTACTTCTTAAAGAAAGAATTTATACATCAAATGTAATGTGAATGTTTAAAGTATCAAACATAGGCAGCAATGTTATGTGGGCTTAGATTGAAGAGTTCTAGAAATAAAAAATTATTAAAGCCAAAGTTATTAAAACAACTAGATTTTGAAAGTATAAAACTGTAGCTGCCAGTGGCTACATGAACTGGGTTCCCGAGAGGAAGGCTGAGGCTGCATGGGAGAGACTGTGAGAGAAGACTCCACCCTAGGTGGGCTAGACTGTTGTGGCAGACCAGGTCTGAACCAGCCTGCTCAAGGCTGGAGGAGGGTACAGTACATAAGACAATAATCAGGCATGGAGGGAAATGCAGACAGGCAGATCTCTAAATTCAAAGGCAACCTGGTCTACAGTGTGAGTTCCAGGACAGCCAGAGTTGTATAAAGAAACTCTGAAAATCTGTCTCAAAATATATATGTATATGTGTGTGTGTGTGTGTATGTATTATATGTATTATATATATATATATATATATATTAGAAAGGAAAAAAGGGAAAATAAAGTTTATAAATTTATAAGCCAATTTAAAAACCTATAAAGTTTAACTGCACTTTGTGTGTTATTTAATACCCAGAAGTCAGATCATTCATTGCACAGATGGTACAAAATGAACAAATTCATAGTATTTAGAAATTAAGTTTAGGAATAAGTTTAGAAATACATCACCTTAAATTCTAGAAATCAAAAAAGTGTATAAATTTAATTAGAGCTACTCTGTATAGTTTCAAGAGTGTGATAAAGGTACAAGTGGCATGTGGGCAACCAACTTCATTGTGATTATATCTACAAGAAGAAAGGAATATCTGATAATGTAGATGTATCCAACAACAGAAGACACAAACCTTAGAGGCAAATATACTATTATCATGTAAAATGGACATAGTATCAAACTGCCTTCTGATTTCATTTTTCTAATATCACTAGAGAAATGTCTTTGTGCAGTGGCTGGTGGTTAATGCAGAAACTCAAAGTTGGATATAGTGCTGAAAATAAGTGTCTGTGGAGGGTTCAGCTGGAAATGGGACATATATAATCAACCCTTTCCACCAAGTCTTGGGAACCATTGGAAGGAGAGGAAGAAATGTTTTTAAAAGGTAGAGGTCAGGGAAGACTGGAACACCAGTGTTGTCCTGGCATTACAGAACCACTATACTCATGGCAGCTATCATTACCTCCATAAGACCTTCACATGAGGCCAAGACAGTCAACATTCTAGCACAGGGGAAGCAGGGATTCAAATTCTAAGGGAAAGAAAATTAGTTTTATTTAAGGGTGTGGCTGCTGGCAAGTCAACTATGCTCCACTGGGTGGCCCCACATTAAACAGTATTTAGACATAAAACATTGGACTGTGTGAGTCATTTAAAAAAACAACAACATAACGTCAAGAGGGGTGTGAGTGGGAGGCACTGGAAAGAGTAAGGAATGAGTCAATCAAAAGGCACTGTATGAATGTAGGAAGTTCTCAAAGAATTAATTAGTTTGTACTTTTTAAAGGTTTTGGGATATTTTTAAACCTGGAGTTTGAGCTACATATAACTCATTGAGAACATATACCTAACATGTGAGATTCCCAACAATGAAATAAATAAATTTTTCTTTGAAATTTAAATAGAACTGTTTCACAAATTGGATAGGAAACATTGACATAAATTCCAACAGTAGGGAGCATTACATAATCATGTGATTTGTCCAACAGGATGAGGTTTTGAAGATATAGAAAAACCAAAATAAATAAATTAATATAAGATTACTATATAATTGGAAATTGATCCACTGGTTTTTCTCTCAATTTTTAAGCTTACCAGTTATTTGGTAGGTGGGTATGTTTTAATTTTTAATATATACAGTGTGGATATTAAGTCAAGACAGCAAAGACCTGCTATGTTTGTAATCCATTGGGTGGTAATAATACTGAAGTTCTTATTTACATATTAAAGTTTCTCTCTTTTAAATTTGCAGTTTTGTTAAAGGGAGGAAAAAGAGAAGAAGAGAAACCATTTCGAGACTGTGCAGATGTATATCAAGCTGGTTTTAATAAGAGTGGAATCTACACTATTTATTTTAATAATATGCCAGAACCCAAAAAGGTAAGATCAGAAGTGCTTGTTTATGGGATGGAAAGCAGATCCTGGTTGAATTGCTATATAATCAAACAAATTTGTTAGCTGTTGAACACAGTACACATTGGATACACATTCTCTCTCTCTCTCTCTCTCTCTCTCTCTCTCTCTCTCTCTCTCTCACTCGCTCTCGCTCTCATGCAGGCATGCACGCACACACGCATGCACACACACGTGCATGTATGCATGTCAGCTACTCTTTTTCTGTTACCTGAGGGATTTTATTTTAAGGATGGTCCATAGACAATGAAACCGATATTCTGCAGACATTGTCTAGCCTCAGTACCTCTGATCTGTTTACTACATAAACTTTTGTTTTCTTCTGTTTCTTGGATGTGCTCAGGCATGCTTGTTTGTACAAACTATATGCTGCTTTCACATTTCCCCTCTGTACATAAGAACATATTAGAGTGATCTTCCAAAGTCCCAAGATGTCAGAGAGCATGTCCATAGCCAGTTGGACATAGCATGTCCAACTCCAGGGATTTACAGAATTATTGCTCCTGTTAACATGAAAGGAATGTAGCCTGTCTTATCACACAATAGTGAAAGAATGAGCTCTCATAGGTACTTGAATGCAGGTGGGGAGAACATGCCATTCTTCATGTTGACCCATGCCTAAAGTAAACTTGGAAGCAATTAAGCAACATCATGCTATCCTGTCTCTTTTACAGACCCTCCACTGCATTGGTCCATTAAACATCCATCTATGTACAATTAATTAGATCTCATTCATTTTCCAGTAACTGTCAAAGAACATAAATAAAAAACAGAATTCTCAGTGTCATGGAGAAAATGGTCATTTAGAGTTACCAAATATTACAGAAGTGTAGTGCTTGAGGTGGCTTTTTGAAGGAGGTTACATAGGGACCTTTAGGTGAGGCAGTGAAAGACACTGGGATCAGAGGCAACAGACCTACCTGCATTTCAACATGCAAAAGTTTTGCTGCATTTAGAAGGCTCAAAGACAGATGCCCATTCTTGGATAGAACACTTTCCTCTAACCACCAACCAGGGGGTACACTCATGGCTCCAGTGGCATATGTAGCAGAGGATGGCCTTGTTGGACACCAATGTGAGAAGAGGCCCTTGGTCCTGTGAAGGCTCAATGCCCCAGTGTAGGAGAATGTTAGGACTGGGAAGCAGGAGTGGCTGGGTGGGTCGGGGAGCACCATCATAGAAGCATAGGGATGAGGGATGGGATAGGGTGTTTTCAGAGGGGAAACTAGGAAAGGGAATAACATTTGAAATGCAAATAAAGAAAATATAGAATAAAAAAATAAAATAAAAACCACTTTCCTCTGTCCTATGTAGCACCTGTTTATGCATCTTCATTTTCTTTGAATCCTGTGAAAAAATGCACATATTTTGACCTTCCATTTCCCCAGGTAATTTTGTAGGACATTTCTATAATTAGAGTTCTACAAAGAAGGGACTGTGGCATTTTTTTTACAAACATGCCAAGCATGTTTTCTTCACACACTAGGTCCTTAATAAATCAATGAGCAAATGAAGTAAAGCATGAACTAGCCATGACATCATCAGCATGTCGATCTAGTATCACTAATCCCAACAGTTTTCCTGATTTCGGGACCTTTTGATAAGCAAGGTAGGTGAATCTTGGATACCAGTGTGCCACATACAATACAAGGCCTCATGTCTGGTCTAGAGTCCTGGTCCAATCAAAGGCTAAATCTCTTATACACCTGTCTCTTGATCCTGATTTCAATAAGGTCTACTGGGTATGGCTGTTTTGCTATTTTTCTCTTTTCTTGAGATAATTTTCTTCTTGAAAGAAGCCTTCAGATTTGCTCTACAGGTGGGAGTGAGAAAGATGGGGTAGAAGGCACAAGATGTGGGAAAGACTCACAAATGCTCTTTGATTTCACCTGACTTTTTTTTGGTATGCATTCTGGACAACATTCTTTGAACCAAGTAATGTGTGACTTAAAATAAAATAAAACAAAGAATCATACAAAAATATGAACATACGAGAGATGAGAAAAACTGATGGTAGGGAGGGGCATTTGGATATCCTAAAATAAGTCTACACACACACACACACACACACACACACACACACACACACACTCTTGAGGAATTCAGTGTAAGAGCCAGCCACCACATTACAATAGGGTTTTCCAGACTTTTCGTTGTGTAAACTAAAAGTGTTCTCATTAGGAGTTTAAAGGAATATATATTTCTTCTTTTCCCTAAGAGAACTTCTTTTTTTCCATCATGATTTTTACACACTTCTTTCATTTATTTACATCAGAAATGTTGTCCCGCCCTCCTGTGTGTCACATATGTAGCAGAGGGCTGCTACACATGTGTGTCACATATGTAGCAGAGGGCTGCTACACCTAACAGAATTCTTTCACAAGTATCAGTATTCTTTGATTCAGACTGATTTTCCTACACTTTTTAAGGCTGGTAACACATTTTGTTTGAAGTCTCTTACTATAATCATTTAACATGGCCTTGGAAATAACACATGTTTATGAGTTCATTACAAGAATTTCAGAAGCTGATTATTGGATTTAAAAGCTAATATAAAATGAGAAAATTCATTATGTGTCTTTTCTAATTAGACCGGGGTATGGTTAACATAACAGTCACTACTGTTCTTGAATATGCTCAGCAAAAGCTCATCTCTTTTAATTCTTTTTGTAATGTTCTCACACGTTCATCAGAGGTTAACTATACTTGCCTCTAAAAATTAGCAATATTAATATAAGTGAAGTGTGTATGATATGGTATATGAAGTAATCAATGAAATAGTTAAGATGACAGAGTACACATTGGGGAACTCATGGCTCCAACTGCATATCTAGCAGAGGATGGCCTTACGTGGCATCAATGGGAGGGGATTCCTTTGGTCCTGGATGACCCAGGGTAGAGGAATGCTAGGGCTCTGAGGTAGGAGTGGGCAGGCAGATGGGGGAGGAGGGAAGAGATTGGGGCTTGTGAAGGGGAAACTGGGAAGGATGATAACATTTGAAATATAAATAAATAAAATAATCAATAAACAAAACAAAATAAAACAAAACAAAGATAACAGACAAGAGTGAATAACAGCAAATACTCATCTATTAGGAGATGCTGGGACAGTAATATACCAGAATATCTATCTATCTATCTATCTATCTATCTATCTATCTATCTATCTATCTATTATCTATCTCTCTTTCTATCTATTATCTATCTATCTATCTATCTATCTATCTATCTATCTATCTATCTATCTATCTGTCTATTAAATTGAGTACCCATACTTTTCATATCCTATCTTCTTTTTTTTTTTTATATTTTTTATTAGGTATTTTCCTCATTTACATTTCCAATGCTATCCAAAAGGTCCCCAATATACTCCCCCTCCACACTCCCCTACCCACCCACTCCCACTTTTTGGCCCTGGCGTTCCCCTGTACTGGGGCATATAAAGTTTGCAAGTCCAATGGGCCTCTCTTTCCAGTGATGGCCAACTATCTTTTGATACATATGCAGCTAGAGTCAAGAGCTCCGGGGTACTGGTTAGTTCATAATGTTGTTGCACCTACAGGGTTGCAGATCTCTTTAGCTCCTTGGATACTTTCTCTAGCTCCTCAATTGGGGGCCCTGTGATCCATCCAATAGCTGACTGTGAGCATCCACTTCTGTGTTTGCTAGGCCCCGGCATTGTCTCACAAGAGACAGCTATATCTGGGTCCTTTCAGCAAAATCTTGCTAGTGCATATCCTATCTTCTAACCATGGTTCCCTTCCCCCACTTCCCAGATCCTACCCTTGCCATCCACCCAACTCCATGATTTTTGCCTTTCTTTAAAACAAGAAAATAAACCAGAATAAAAAAGAATAAGAGAAAACACAGATACACACACAATACACACACACACACACACACACACATCACCACCAACACCAACAAAAAACAAAAACAAAATTTCAGAAGCCATAATATACAAGCCAAAAAACTGTAACACAAAAATGCCCAGACACAGTACTGTGGAACTAAAACTCTACAAAATATTACTGAGTTCCTTTTGTACTGGGCCTCTACTGGTGGGAATGGGGTCTACTCTGAAGTGTGGTTAATCTACCCAGTGAGATTGCATTAAAGAATTGTTTTCCTTTGTAAGCAGATGTCAGTTGGAGGTGGCTTCTTAGTTAGGGATGGGAACTCCTGTCTGCTTCCTCCTCTGACCACTGGACCTCATCTGTTTTGAACCTTTGAAGGTCCTGTGCATGCTGCCACGGTCTATTTTGACTGGCATCATAGAAAGAAATGATTGCTAAGTTTGGAAAGCATTGTTTTAAGTGTCATGTGGAAGGCAAAAGCAGTAGTTTAGGGTGATTTAGTTTTTCAAGCAGATAGAAGATGAGAATTCTATCTTTTATATCTTTCTTTTGTTTTGTAGTATTCATGGTTTGTGGTTATTTCACTCTGCATTCCCTTCGAGACACAGTAGTGGGAAACAGAATTTCTCTTTTCATTTCACAAGTGTTTAAAGCCAAATGCCCTGTAGTCAGCTTAGCTTCGTCTAAAAACAAACCATTAAATCATAAGTCTTATTGTAAAATATTAAAAATTTGTTTCTGAACACATAATTCTTCTAATTCTGAAGAAAGTACTGTAACAAATATGTTAAGCCTTTTCCATTTAAGGTTATTAAAAAATAATTAGCATCCAGAAGGTTAATCATTCCAATTTGTATAAAGCAAAGAAGCGTAAAAACTATGTGAATCAAATTCTCCCCTTTTGTTTGGATTTAAAACTCTGTATTAAGTTAAAAGGTGTTTAATGCTTGAGAGCTTTGACCTTGCCTGGGGAAGAAGCCAATTCAGCCTTTTCTTGGACAGAGCTAAGCCCCAGTCATAGAATGAATAGATGCAACAGACGTAGCAAATGGAGCACGGCCCCTGTCCACAGGAAAAACATGCCAGATAGCACAGACCACACAAGACCAGCAAATGAACTCTTCAGGACTCTTATGTCTCAGAGCCTTCTGAAATTGATCATTACATGGAATGTCCTTAATATGTTAGGAAGGGACTTTTTATTTTTCTTCTGAATATAGATTTTAAAATTGGCTTTTCTTTCCTTTTTTTTCAAGATTGAACCCAACTTAAGTAGATATAGATTAAAATTTTAGCATGATCAGTCATCATGATAGCAGTAGTAATAAACAGAGCCCCATAATCATGCTTATAAAGCAAATGTGTTGAACATTTGAATAATTTGGTTTTGAACAGGTTATTCTATTCATAATAAATTATAACTAATATAAATAATATTCAATGTCATGTATATCAATACTTCAATTCAATATATATTGTGCTAAATTCAAACAATAATATTAAATAATAAAAACCTATTTTTTATCATCTGTAAAATATATCTAAGATCTAAGAACACTTATTCCAAATTCTGCTAGAAGATTTTTCTGTGCCCTTAATCTATACACACACACACACACACACACACACACACACACACACACACTCACAAATGAGAGAAAGCAGAGTTGAAGCTTTATCTAATCCTCAAGTCAGCTTAGTTCTATTGTCCCTATATCCTGTCAATGGCATTTGGTATCATTGTTGCTGTTGCATGTTCATAAGAATCAGACCATCTTGCATCCCTTAACATCTTTCCCTCTGTTTTTCTCTGGGCTTTCTCAAAATGCATTCTCAACACTTAATATTGCAAGTTGTTGTCAGATGCCTCCTTTTAAAAGGAAAGCTGTGTTTCAGGAAAAAAAATGTGGGTGATTTAGAACAAAGTATGTAGAATTACATTAAGTAATTGTCTTTAAAAACTCATAGCAAAGTTTTCTCTATACTTTGTAAATGTACAAATGTGGTGATGACTTTACTGAGCATCTAGGTAGATTTATAGCTTGGGACACTAACTTTTGTAGGTAGCTAAAGTTTCATAAAGAAATAAATGGAGGTGGCGACAATGGGTAGAATGCGGATAGATAGAAGGAGTAGAAGGAGAGGTAGATAGGTAGGTAGGTGGTGAGTGGATGGATGGATGGATGGATGGATGGATGGATTGATGGATGGATGGATAGGTGGATGGATGGATGATGGATGGATGGATGGATAGGTGGGTGGGTGAGTGAGTAGATGGGTAGATAGATTCATACATATACACATATACATAAATAAATACATGACAGAGATTGTTTGGATTAGTCAATTAATACATTTTGAAATTTCATTAAGAAACCAGTGACATTACTTTCTCATAGCAGAATATTTTCTTGATATCTAACATCCATTACTTTCAAATGTTAGTTGGCCCTGGTGTTTCTTTGGAATCTCTAATGCTCCACTTAAACTCTTTTACCTGAGTTTAGTCTTATAGGGATCCTGAAATCTCTTGGGCCAAGGTCACTAATGCCTCCTTCATTTCAAGTTTGTAGGTATTTTAAAAAATACTCATTTAACTTGACTTCTCTGAAATGGCTGATTAATTTTATCTCCTTCACAACCCCACATATAACTCATTTTCTTGGGATTCTGTTAGTCACATTTTCTTATCTATGACTGCAATGAATATTAATTTAATATCTACAATAGGTTACTATGTAAGAAATGATAGATAAAAAATAAAATAAAATATGTGCCCATTCACAAGTTACCGATGTGTATTGTGTGTATAGCAATTATTTACTAAAACCTATTCATGGACTGCCCCTCCTATCTCTAAGCACTTTTTCTTTATTTATTTAAATTTACTTTTAGTTATCTTACTACCAATAAATTTGAATTAGGCATATGAAAGGTTCAAATCCTAAATCTTTGTTACAATCCAACTCAACTGCTAAGTTCACCACTATTGCTAATTGTAACCATTGATAGGCTACTACAAATCTCTGTGTGGCATTTGTAGAGTAGATTTAATAAGTATACCTTCATAAGCTGTGCTGGATCAAGTTAAGAAATGCACATTAAATATTCAAATTATCTGATATAAATAATCTTGTCATTTTTAATGACTCTTCCTTATCCTCCCATTTTCTTACACATATACCCTTGGTCTGCCTCCAGTAGATCATCTCATTTCTAGCTACCCATTGATACTCCTTCTATTGGGTGGCCATGCTACATATAACTCAACGTCCTAAATGACAATCATTTCTTTTCTTACTCATTAGCTCTTTGTATGAAGTCTATTTATATCACTACTGCTATTATTTCTTGAGATCACTGAAGTTGGAAAATTATGGACTCTGCTGCCTTCTTACCCTTATGAGAGCAATCAGTGTTGAAATGTCAAGGTGTTTTGAGAGCATGATCCATCTTCTATTTATCATAATTTCCTCTGTTGTAATATATATAGACTCAATGCCAAAGAATGCATGTTGACATGAAAGAACAAGTGGGTGAATATAGTAGAATTAAGGGGAAATTTGTTAGGAGTCATGGCGAGGACACACAGCAGATGCAGAAAGGTAGAAGAATAGCAGAAGAGTGATCTTGGAAATAGAAAGGGAATTTAAATGTATGAATTTGGAGATGAGTCAATTCCTAGGATAATAAAGACATAAGGGTAAGTGTCAAGTTAGAGGAAGAACCCTCAGGAGACCAGGTATCCTAACTCCTATGCACACACATTCATATGCATGTCTTAGTCCCTTCACTCTCAAGAAGTAGAGGAACGAACTCTGCTGTGAATAATGGTTCTTGCCATTGTTTCCATACCCTTTGGCCATCTGTGCTCTAACACAGTGCCAGCTTGCTGGTGGTGCCTCGTGTGCACACTTTTCACCAGCCTTCAATATGCTTGACTATTCCATTGGTGAACGAATGGTGCTCCTCATATTTCAGCTCTTGAAGAATCAAACTGCCAGATGCACATGTCATGAGTCACAGTGACTGCTTTCCAGAGTAATCACTTTGCAATGTATTTCTGTAAATGCCATTACAGCTGTATGGGGAGAGTGAATCAGTTTTAAAATAAGTGTTCCTGTATGTAGAGTAATTGAAACAATCACTGAATCTTTGAATGACTATTCTACATAGGAATGGAAAGCTTGCCACAGTTAAGAGGCATACACTCAGCCATATTGTTCATGACTAAAATTTAAATAATTTATTTTTAACAATCCATACACCAAATTTTGTCCCCTGGGTAATAGTGAACAAGCAAGAGTAATTATTACAGTATGCAATATAGTATGCAAGCATGAGTCCTGAAAATACAAAATTGAATATTTTGTTCTTAATTACATTAATATTTCAATAAAACATTAAATAAAATTGAACCTTATATATTGGCCAAAAAATGATATATAATATTGGGGACATTAGTAATTGTTTTAAAATGTAAACTTCTATAAGTGCCTATTTCAGTTTGAGACTTCTAAGTTTGTCAGGGGTAATAGGAGTTGATGCTGGTCAGGGCTTTTCACATACCTGATAAGCCTGCTACCACCGACCTATATCTCAACCTCTAAAATTGTATTGTGCTCTGAAAATAAGGTTACTTTTCAGCCGTGCAACTTACACTTTTAGAAGTAATTAAATGTTTCTGCTTGAATTTTATCAGGTGCAGTAAAAAATGTGAATTGTGGGAGAAATAACCAATAAATATGTGTGAAGTGTAATTGTTTTCCTCTTCTTACAAAAGAGTCCTGTCTATCCTATTTATATTTTGAAATATATTAGATTTACATGTTTTAGAGATGTATGTAATTTCCACTTTCCATTATTTTCCTGTTGTTTCCCAGGTATTTTGCAATATGGATGTGAATGGGGGAGGTTGGACAGTAATACAACACCGTGAAGATGGGAGCCTGGATTTCCAGAGGGGCTGGAAGGAGTATAAAATGGTAAGATGGAAGAATTTACAGTGCCTTTTGATGTTTTATCGTGGGTTATCTTCATGCACAATATACGATAAACCCTTGCACTTCTAGATGCTTTTGAGTTATTTAAAATAACAACTCTTACATTAAAGACATTATTTTCATTAGACACAAAACATTCATAAATCATGTTCAGTAAATTATTTCCATGTGTGTAATAGAAAGAACATGTATTATTATAATTACTTGGTGATCTGTTATGCACTCTTGAATTTGTTCCTAGTGGGAGAAACTAGAACTCCGACCCAGGTTGGTGATGTGATCAGGACAGGAAGCTGTGCAGGGCCACAGGTCATGGAGCAAGACGAATACTAGCTGTGACCTCTCTCACACTGTTTCAAGCTGTGGAGCTCTGATTGGGAATGGCTCCATATAATCTTTGCATGTGACCATCTAGGACTTCTCTCATGGGATTGTCACATTTCTCATGTCAAAGTTAGCATTTCCCAAGTACAGTTGTAAACTTTTAGAACCATTTTAAGGGTAGAAGTTTTTCATTATTTTACATTGAAATTTCTTCATAGTTCTTGATTTGGTTTTCTAACACTTTTTCTCCCCAAAAGTGAAAAAGAAAAGATTATAAACAAAACTATCCCCAGTAATCCTTTCTGTCATGAAATAAAATTCTATTAAGATATAACCCCGGTTCTTTGTTCAACTGTACAAAGCAGATGCAGAAGGTAAGCTATGATGTAATACAAGAGGAAGACACTGGGAGTTAAGTGATTTCTCCAGAACTGATCTACCAGTGAATGGCAGAATAAAAACTTGACCTATTGTTACAGACTCATTTCAGGACTGTGTTTTCAAACTCAGAACTCCCACACTCATGTTTGTGTAGAATCACATAAAAGGAAAAGGGCCTTAGAAACTAACCCACCATTCTAGTTCCTCATAACAATCCTGAAAGATAAGGTTCTATGTGTTACATATCCATTCTTTGACAATTGTGTTTTCATTATTGGAACTGGCCTAGAATTATTCGTTAACCATTGGAATTTATCCTTTCCCCTCATTTTTAAATAAGAAAAGCTATCATGCTTTATTCAAACTTGAAAAATGTATCACCCCAGTGTCAATTATTTATGGTCTGAGAGGAAAATTAGTTCCGAATTTTTTAAACGTTTTAGCAAAATTGAGTATGAAGATTTTCTAAATTAAAAGAATCCATTAGTTAATGTTCATCAAAGCACAGGGTCAAAAGTGCTACAGCTTTCTCAGAACTTTCTTCCCTTTTTATTTTCCCCTCAAAACAAACTAGCAAGGTGGAGCTGAGCCTGCATCAGTCTTACCTACACCTGCTCCCCTTATGTGGGACACTGGCTTCAAGCTTCCTTGGCTTGAATGTGTTTGAGCATTCAGCATGCAGCATTTCCGCCTTTGTCTTCTGAGTCTCCACTCTGGGGACATTGAATGTAGCTATGACCTTTGACTTGCCCCCTACACCCATCTTGCTGGCTACCCCAATGTCATTACTTCCTACTGACTGCTACATGTGGCCTGCCTCTTTCCCAATACATTTTCCAGAATTTGGTGTCAACGTCATCAACCCCCCCCAAAAAAATTACACAGTAGTTTTGTTTTTTCCCTTTTAAGCCCCTTAAAACATGGAAGTTGCAAAGGACTTGCTTCTCAACATTGGCTTTTGCCCATGGAAGCATTCTGAACTTTGCTGTCTCTTAGGTCTTCCTTAGGAGGAAATCCGGTAAAACCTGAGTTACAGACTTGTAAAGGCATTTACTGCTGAGAAAAAAGTCTGTGGGCGTTCTCCTAATGGGGCATTGATGGACTCTAGTGCTCCTTCAGGCCATAGAGACACCACAGTCACCACCAGTCTTCCTGCAAATAAAGCCAATGAACCAGAGAGTCCAACAAACTTCTTTAAGTGGCAGCTTTATGACAGGCAGTCACTAATGCCCTGGGGACAGACTTGGTTTGTTTTAAAGACAATTATCTCTATAAACAAAGCTTCCTATTGAAAACATTTCCTTTTAGCAGCTAGGTACTTTCTAGGAGTTGTCGTTTAGGAAAAAAATTAAACGCATCTTTTAAATTGCATTTCTCATGTCTATATTGAAAAAAAGTAAGAAAAAATGTCTTTAAATCAAAGTTTCTTTCTGCCTTTCTTGGGCTAGGTGTTTCAGGAGTACGAGGAGATGCTTCTAATGTGGGCTTTAATTGTAGAGTAAAAGGAACCTTTGGGAAACCAGACTTATCTGCTTTCTTTAATAATTTGTATGAAAGAAAAATGAAGCCCGTAGAGTACAAGGCCTGTGTCTGGTTTCAATTTTGATTCTTCTATAAAAAGTCAATACTTCCTGCGAGCATTATCAGACAAAACAAATAAAGTATCAGAGACAATTATTTTATTAACTTGGAAAAATTGCAGACTGAAATTGAACATTTTTTCAGGTTTTGGCAAAATTAATGAATATTGGTCCTTTCCTCTCCCTGTATTTTAAAAGTATAATGTGACTCTTGAGGCCAATTTGAAGTCAGTATTGTTTTTCTTTAAATTCCAGTGTTTCCCCTTTTATTAACAACTGGAAGACAAATGAAATTAACCAGCATCTCTTTCATGGCATCTAAGTTCCTTGTGCAAATCTGACTGACAGAACAGAATAGACTAATTGTCATGAGCATGTATGGATGTCCATTTTATTCCTAATAGAAGAATCCACTCCGTCTACTGAAGTTTGTGTATCTCTGTCTCCTTAACCTCAGAACAGAATTCTTATCATTTTAAAAAAGTTTTTAAAAATTAATTATTTTATTTATTTACATCCCAAATGTTGCCCCCTCCTGGTCTCCCCTCCCAGAGTTCTTCATCCACCCACCCTCCCCTTCACCTGTGAGAGGTGCCCCACACTCCAGACATCCCCCTTCTCTGGGGAATCAAGTTTTTACAGAAAATTTGAGATAAAAGAAAGTCTTGTAATAACGTATTGTATACAAAAATAATTAAAAATGCTTTTGAGCTATTGATTATTATATTTTATGAACAATTTGAATTCTTTGTATCAGTCCCATACTCAAAAGTGTCTCCTGGTATGGAGACCATTATGAATATGTGATGTGCTGCCTCCTTCATTTAGATAATTTTATCTGATTAATATATTTTCCTAATTTGTACATAGTTTTTTAATGTCATATTCATATGAATCTTCACCATTATTGCATAGCGAACTTACCTATGGAACTTTTTGAATATACTGATTTTCATGCCCACAATCATATACATACACATACACATACACATACACATACACATACACATACACATACACATACACATACACATACACATACACATACACATACACATACACATACATATACTTATACATATACATATATGTGTGTGTGTGTGTAAGTCATCTCTGTTCATAAATAGCTCACAGCTCTGTCTAGTACTCATTTCCAAGTAAAAGGAGCCATCAGAATTATTAATGATTAGTTATTGATGTGGGTATAAGAACTTAAAATTTTCTTTGCTACATACTAAAGCATTTAAGCTGTATAGAAAGAGAAAGAGAGAAATAGGGTCAAAGAAGAGGAAAAAGGAGACAGGTACTTTCCCATTAAGACAGGTTGACGCTCAATCATAACACTGACCTCAAAGGGGATTAGAGACAGTTTATTTGGCTTGGGATCCACAGACTTAGGTTACCCTAATTCTATGTTCCATCATGGAAGCAATGTCACAAAGTTTTCTATAGTAACAGAAGAAAGAAGTTCGTAAGTCAAGACATATCAAACATGCATTAGTGGAAACATCAGTGAGGAGGGTTAGAGCAAAATAGAAGTCTGCTGTAGGCCTGAGATGCTGTCTGCATCGGTAGCCCTTTCTTTCATTGGTGGAAACTAGGATTTTGTCAGTTTATGGATTCCAAGATGTTTTTACCTGTTAGTTACAGGATATTAGATGACACTGAAATGAGCAAGGAAAAAGCTATCTGGGGAGCTAAAGATGGCTTCAAGATAAATTGTAATTAGGCTCTAGACCTCCAACATTGCAAACTCCATTATCACCAAATCAGCTAATCAGCTTTGCAGAAGGTTCAGTTTGAAGGGTTAACTTCAAACTGGGAACACTCTGGGAATTCTTCACAGGCAAGCAGCAAAGACTGAGGAGGGAGTGGTCAACATCTTCATTTGTACAAACAGTTGGCTTTAAGTTTTCATTTCTTAATTAAGTTTTTGGGTTAAAATAACATTTGTTCCTCTAAGCAATGCTCAGGTTATCATAACACATTCATGTCTAAAAGCTGGTTGAAGAATGCTATTGATCTACACACATTACATTTCAGCCAAGTAAGGCCCTTGGATACTTAGATCATACAGAGTAGGAGGATACCAGTGCCCTCAAATAACTTGTCATCTGACAGAAGAAAAGCAGGAAGCAGAGAGTGACTGTATACTGTGACAGATCCTCTCAGTAGGTT